>NC_133423.1:60173958-60485937 GCF_049350105.2 Macaca mulatta | reverse complement strand
TAGCTAAAACTCACAGTTGGTGCAAAGCCGTGGTCGTTTCTAAGAAGAGTTTAAAAACAAAGTTCCTATATAAAATTGGCACATGCTTAATGTGTGCTTGAGTAACTGGTGGAGTTGGATCTGTGAATTCGTGCTCTCTGTTTACTTTGTGTGTGTGTGTGTGTGTGTGTGTGTGTGTGTGTGTGTGTGTGTGTGTATGAGAGAGAGAGATAGAGAGATAGTCTGACTCTGTCGCCCAGGCTGGAGTGCGGTGGCGGTGGCAGGATCTCGGCTTACTGCAACCTCCACCCACTGCAACCTCTGTCTCCCCGCCTCAAGTGATCCTCCTGCCTCAGCCTCCCGAGTTGCTGGGATTACAGGCGCCCACGACCACACCCTACTAGTTTTTGAATTTTGAGTAGAGATGGGGTTTCACCATGTTGGCCAGGCTGGTCTTGAACTCCTGACCTCAATTGATCCACCCACCTCGGCCTTCCAAAGTGTTGGGATTAAAGGTGTGAGACACTGCACCCAGCCTTCTCTCTTTGGTTTGAATTTTGTTCGTGGATGTGTGTGTGTGTGTGTGTCTGCACGGATCAGAAGCGGAAGCCTACTTAATGTCCTTTGAAGGGTGACTATAGTATGATGAAGCCCTGTGTGATACCACAGTGGCATGTACTTGTATTTGGCTTAGCAGGAAGAAAGAAATGCATTTGGCTTAGCAGGAAGAAAGAAATAGCATTATTGCTTCTGAGGATCACTTTTGAAAGGATTTAGGTAGTCCTTAAAAACATGTTGTGCACTTGCATTCAGAAGTTTTGAGGCCGGGCATGGTGGCTCACACCTGGAATCCTTAGGTGATACTTAATACCTATAGCCTTGTATCTGAAAAGCAGTTTTCACCACTGCCCACCTGTGAGCCAGGGAAAAAAGTGTGCAGCCTGCACAATGTATAAATAAAGAGTGCTTTGGGCATTATTTCGTAGCTGTATTTTCGAGGCCTGTTGTTTCAGCTTTGTTCTTAAAACTCGAGGCTTAAATTTACCCTCCTTTCTGATTACTAATATTGTTGCTCAGCTGTCCAGATGTAGCTCATTAACGTAATATCCACAGGCCAATCTGGAAGCCAAGATGGGCTGTGTGAGTCATAAAATATATTGATTATTTTAGGGCAATAACAGCCTAAAGATACCTCCATTTAAATTGAATCATTATTAGCATTAAAACTTTGAAGTTGTGCAAAACATAAACAGTGGGCATTTTGAAGATTCTTTTTGGAATAGACCGCTTTGCTGCTAATTCAATTATCTGACTGGAGATTGTTTTCCTGTTTTGGACTTTGAATAGTATAACTTACCATTTACAATATTTTTCCTTCTACTAAAGGATAATGTAAGTTTGCAAAATGTTAAATTTTTTGTTTAATCTTTTTCTTTGTTAAAGTGAATAGGAAACTAGCAACTGGAAAAATAACCATAAAATAGCATTACAAGGGCTGAACAAATTGCCTTTCCTCTCTTTACTGTTCTTTGTTTTGACAAATCTATGTCCATTGTTCTAGCTGTGGGCAGAATTTCCATATTCCTCCTTTTGGCAAACTTACTTGGGCCCCTTCCACTTTATAAATGTTAACCAGAGTCTTTTCTGCTGTAGAGATTATGAGCGTTGTTAATGCCATTTGTACATTCTAAATGAATTACTCTTTTCCATTGAAATTAAGTTGGAAAATGAATAAATGCAAATGAACCTTCTGTATTTTATTATCCCATATTGAAGCTACAGTTTCAGACATATTGAACTAGGTGGTTTATGCTGATTTTCAAGTCAAACAAGTTTAATAGTAACAGCAGTACCTTGACTGAATATGTACAGAGCACTTTATAAGTTGTATTGTGATGCAGTAGTAACTGGCCCTTATAGAAAGCTGGATTTGAAATTCCCCTCTGCCACTAGCAAGCTGTGTGACCACTGTAGGGAAATTTGAATTTGATTTTTTTCCCCTAAAGGTTTGATCACTTGAGTCTATGAAACAAACTGCTAATAGATTAACAGGGGAGGAAAGGCCTACAAATGTATTAATGTGCATATGGGCACGGGAGTCATCAAACTATGAAAACTGAAAGGGCCAGATGCTTGATGCTTTTATACCATCTTGAGGTTACACCAGAATAGGGGCTTGGAACATGGTTATGGGAGGGCAACAGAAAGAAGATAATGGGGCAAAGATGGTCTAGTTATGCAGATGAAACTTCATAGATAGCAGCTCCTAGAAAGAATAGGCATGAGCCTGTGTTAAGTTGCTCTGTCAGACCTTCCTAGGTGTCAGACCTTCAGTTAATAATTTCCTAGGTACGGATAAGGGGGTGGCTCCAAGAAAGCCTGGTTGTTTATTTCACCAGTGTAGATTTTCTCTACAGATACAAGTCTCCCCCACAAAAGGCAGCTTTTTAGGGTTATTCCTGTATGCGGGAATATATCAAAGAAGTACATTTTGGGGTGAAATACTTTCAGTTTCCTTGAGTCCCCCATTTTAACATTTCCTTTATTTCCTTTTATTATTTTTTACTTTATTTTTAGAGGTGGGATCTCACTCTGTCACCTAGGTCGCAGTGTAGTGGTGCAATCATGGCTCACTGCAGCCTCTACCTCCTGGGCTCAGCAATCCTCCTGCCTCAGCCTCTCGCGTAGCTGGGACTACAAGTGCCTGCCACCATGCCTGGCTATTTTTTACTTATTTATTTATTTTGAGATGGAGTCTCACTCTATTGCCTAGGCTGGAGGGCAGTGACGTGATCTCAGCTCACTGCAACCTCCGCCTCCTGGGTTCAAGTGACTCTCCTGCCTCAGCCACTCTAGTAGCTGGGATTAAAGACACGCACCACCATGCCCAGCTAGTTTTTGTATTTTTTGTAGGGGCAGGGTTTCGCCATTTTGCCCAGGCTGGTCTTGAACCCCTGAGCTCAGGTGATTTGCCTGCCTCGGCCTCCCAAAGTGCTGGAATTACAGGAGTGAGCCCTGCACCCAGCCAAGAAAGTGACAATTCTTTACATACCGCAAGGTCAGGAATTTTGTAAGGGAACTATATACACAGGGTACCAGGCCAATCTTTTTGTAAGTCTATTGGCGTTTTAATGTCAATCTCAGTCCCTCAAAGCAGTTTGATCATGTATCTAAGTATGACATTCCAGTTAAAGCCTTGGGAAAATAACCACTGTCTCCAATTATGTCCTGTTCAGATTGTTACTGAACTTATGCATGTAACTATATTGCCATGAAATAAGAATACGCAAAAAACAGTTTGTCAATCCAAAGAGAAAAAGGTAAATTATTTTGCTCACAAAAGTATACTTGCCCGGGTGCAGTGGCTCATGCCTGTAATCCCAGAAGTTTGGAAGACCGATGCAGGAGGATGACTTGAGACCAGCAGTTTGTGACTGAGACCCCATCTCTAATACACAAAAGTCTTGTTCAAGAGAAAACCGTATTTTACTTTTGAATCAATATATCAATAATAAAGCTAATTTAAATAAAGCCTAATAGGCCGGGCGCGGTGGCTCAAGCCTGTAATCCCAGCACTTTGGGAGGCCGAGACGGGCGGATCATGAGGTCAGGAGATCGAGACCATCTTGGCTAACACAGTGAAACCCCGTCTCTACTAAAAAATACAAAAAACTAGCCGGGCGAGGTGGCGGGCGCCTGTAGTCCCAGCTACTCGGGAGGCTGAGACAGGAGAATGGCATAAACCCAGGAGGCGGAGCTTGCAGTGAGCCGAGATCCGGCCACTGCACTCCAGCCCGGGCGACAGTGCGAGACTCCGTCTCAAAAAAAAAAAAAAAAAAAAAAAAGCCTAATAAACAAGTCCATCTAATTTCAGTCAGCTTTGACCACACAAGGTAAGATTTACATATCTTTTATAACCTCTTAGAATTTTTCTTCTATTTCCAACTTTCTGTATTCATTTAGTTTTATCTATATCTTTTTTTATTCTTTCAATTTGAAACAATCTTTAAATAACTTCTGGACAAAATTAATTTTCCATTAACAAAAAAGTCACACTTCATGCCATTCTTTTTTTTTTTTTTTTTTTTTTTTTTTGAGACTGAGTCTGGCTCTGTCGCCCAGGCTGGAGTGCAGTGGCCGGATCTCAGCTCACTGCAAGCTCCGCCTCCCGGGTTTAGGCCATTCTCCTGCCTCAGCCTCCGGAGTAGCTGGGACCACAGGCGCCCGCCACCTCACCTGGCTAGTTTTTTGTATTTTTTAGTAGAGACGGGGTTTCACCGTGTTAGCCAGGATGGTCTCGATCTCCTGACCTTGTGATCCGCCCGTCTCAGCCTCCCAAAGTGCTGGGATTACAGGCTTGAGCCACCGCGCCCGGCTTTTTTTCTTTTTTTTAAGACGGAGTCTCACTGTGTCACCTAGGCTGGAGTGCAGTGGCATGACCTTGGCTAATTGCAACTTCCGCCTACTGCGTTCAAGCGATTCTCCTGCCTCAGCCTCCCGAGTTGCTGGGATTACAGGCGTGTACCACCACACCCGGCCTCATGCCATTCTTATAACCTTTCTCTCCAAAAACATAATCTTGCTTTTTTTGTATATTCTGCCTGAAGAATTGTTTCTTTTATTTCCAGTAATTTTGTTTGTTTTTAGAGACATGATCTAAGAATAAACTACTCAGTGATGTGATCATAGCTGACTGCAACTTCAAATTCCCGGGCTCAAGCAATCCTCATACCTCAACCTCCTTAGTAGCTGGAACGACAAGCATGCCCCACCACACCCTGCTAAAATTTTATTTTTTTATAGAGACAGGGTCTCCCTATGTTGCCCAGGCCAGTCTTGAATTCCTAGGCTCAAGTGATCCTACTGCCTTAGCCTCGCAAAGAGCTGGGATTACAGGCATGAGCACTCCCAAACTGCTGGGATTATAGGCATGAGCCACCACACCAGCCAACCAACAATTTAAAACTAGTTTTATTGCTGGGCACAGTGGCTCACACCTATAATCCCAACACTTTGGGAGGCCGAGGCAGGCGGATCACTTGAGCCCAGGAGTTGGAAAACAGCCTAGTCAACATGGCGAAACCTTGTCCCTCCTGAAAATACTAAAAAAATTAGCCGGGCAGGGTGGTGCACGTGGAGGCTGAGGTGGAAGAATCGCTTGAACCTAGGAGGCAGAGGTTGCAGTGAGCTGAGATCGCACCACTGCACTCCAGCCTGGGTGACAGAGTGAGAGTCGTTCTCAAAAAACAAAAACAAACAAACAAAAATCCTAGCTTGATTTACCAAAGATTACTAAAGTCATATGAACTTTGAAAAACATTTGGGATAGTTAATTTGTGAGTACTCATTTATTTAGAAGTCAGGTTGGTATCACACAGACTGTACAAACACACGTGTAAACATATATATACATGTAGACACAACATATATCACACGCACACCTCAGTATCCAAAAGCCAAAGAGATTAGGATGTTTAATGCATGAGAGCAGAACTTTAGACATGAGAGGATGGACCCTGCCCATGGCTTCTGTGGCTCAGTGAGAGACAGAGGACCCTTAACGGCCAGGCGCAGTGGCTCATGCCTGTAATCCCAGCACTTTGGAAGGCTGAGGCAGGTGGATCACCTCAGGTCAGGAGTTCGAGACCAGCCTGCCCAACATGGCGAAACCCCATCTCTACTAAAAATACGAAAAAATTAGCCAGGGGCGTGGCGGGCACCTGTAATCCCAGCAACTCGGGAGGCTGAGGCAGGAGAATCACTTGAACCCAGGAGACGGAGGTTGCGATAGCTGAGATCACGCCATTGCACTCCAGCCTGGGTGACAAAAGTGAAATTCTGTCTAAAAAAAAAAGAAAAAAGAAGAAGAAGAAGAAGACAGGGGACCCCTAAAGAGGGGCGACTGGTGGCTTTTGTGTTTGTGTATGCATGTGTGTGCGTTCCTCAAGGAGTCTCACAGTTGATAGAGGTCCCCTCTAGGCCTCTTCATGTGGTATCAAAAATGGCAAAAAGGAGGAGGGGCAGAAGGGGAAGGAAATGGAAGGACAAGTCTTAGAGGAGCCAATTTGGGGAGATTTTTTTTTTTTTTTTTTGAGACGGAGTCTCGCGCTGTGTCACCCAGGCTGGAGTGCAGTGGCACGATCTCGGCTCACTGCAAGCTCCGCCTCCCAGGTTCACGCCATTCTCCTGCCTCAGCCTCCGAGTAGCTGGGACTACAGGCGCCCGCCACCACGCCCGGCTAGTTTTTTTGTATTTTTAGTAGAGACGGGGTTTCACCATGTTAGCCAGGATGGTCTCGATCTCCTGACCTCGTGATCCACCCATCTCGGCCTCCCAAAGTGCTGGGATTACAGGCTTGAGCCACCGCGCCCGGCCAATTTGGGGAGATTTTAAGCTTTCAAAAGGCCAATACAGTTTTAGTTAGTAGGAGTCTGAGGAACAAACAAAGGTCTAGTTGACTAAGAAGTTCCCATGGGATAAACAGGATTTGAAAGAGAATAGAGAATATAGCTATTAATTAAGCTGGCTTTTGACCACAGAGCCATTTTTCTTAAATTTTTTTTTTTTGTTTTTTAGTCTTGCTCTGTTGCGCACGCTGGAGTACAACGGCGCAATCCCGGCTCACTGCAACCTCCGCCTCCCGGGTTCAAGCGATTCTCATGCCTCAGCCTAAAAATCATTTTAAATATGCAAGCAGCAAACATTTTGTCCTCTGAGCACCCAGTCGTTTTTTGAGACGTAGTCTTGCTCTGTCACCCAGGCTAGAGTGCAGTGGCCCTATCTGGGCTCACTGCAACCTCTGCCTCCCGGGTTCAAGCAATGTTCCTGTCTCAGCATCCCAAGTAGCTGGGACTACAGGGGTGTGCCACCACGCCCACCTAATTTTTGTATTTTTAGTAGAGACGGGGTCTCACCATGTTGATGAGGCTGCTCTCAAACTCCTGACCTCAGGTGATCTGCCTGCTTCGGCCTCCCAAAGTGCTGGGATTACAGGTGTGAACCACTGTCTCCAGCCTGAGCACCCAGTCTTTTGTGGGAGCAGAGAGAATGGTAGCTGTGGCATTCGTGCCTCTTTCTCCCCAGACCCTCCCAGCACCCCCCTGTCTGAGGGGTACCCACCTCTCCTCATCTGTTTGGTTCCCAGCTGTAGCAGGAGGTATGTCTCTCTGTAGAGGAAGCAGATTAATGGGGGAAAAGTTACTATCACACTCTAAGTATAAACCAGCGTTTTAACCAAAGGAAATAACTCAAAATCAAAACAAATAAGAACATTTGAGACTGAAACCAAGAAGCTCTTGATGGCTTTAACCAAGGTTTCCTAAGAGGGAGCAAAAGTTGCAGCCCTTTCAAAATCCAGATCATTGCCTACAACAGCTTAAAGAAAGGAAAGTTTTGCCAGCCGCGAATAGGGTACAACCCACATTTTTGTCTGGCCATATTCTCTACTGTTTTTTTTTTTTTTTGAGACGGAGTCTCGCTCTGTCACCCAGGCTGGAGTGCAGTGGCCGGATCTCAGCTCACTGCAAGCTCCGCCTCCCGGGTTCACGCCATTCTCCTGCCTCAGCCTCCCGAGTAGCTGGGACTACAGGCGCCTGCCACCTCGCCCGGCTAAGTTTTTGTATTTTTAGTAGAGACGGGGTTTCACTGTGTTAGCCAGGATGGTCTCGATCTCCTGACCTCGTGATCCGCCCGTCTCGGCCTCCCAAAGTGCTGGGATTACAGGCTTGAGCCACCGCGCCCGGCCTTCTCTACTGTTTAAGACAGAGGAAAACAACAGCTGGATGAGAGGCTTACAATAGGAACGGGTACCCCAAAGGTTAAGAAGTTATACAAATATAAATTCAAAACAATTCAAACCAATTTTTTCCAAGTGTTTCTTTTATTTTTCCTTCCTGAGTTAAAGGATTTATGTCTCCTAGGGACTTGTTCCCTGAAAGGGAATTGAATCCAGGCTGCAGAGGTGAAAGTGCAGAATCCTTACCACTAGACTACAGGATGGAGTCTTTTTTTTTTTTTTTTTTTTTTTTTTAACAAATTTCATAAGGGATCTAAAGCATGCAGTTTGAGTACAAAGAATTTTAACTTTGTTTTGTATCTGATTTCTACTTTTCAACAATCTTGCCGAGGGAGTTTCTAAACCTGTATTCCTTTTCTATCTTTTCATAGGTACCAATAAGGTAGCTATTTAAGATGTGAGCTCTAAAAAGTTTTCTTTTAAATATAGCCATTCATTTATTTTAAAAGCGATTCAGACCAATACAAGAACTAATTTATATGTTTTTCCCTGTTTATCCAAATTTAGAAAAGGTAAAACACAGAGACTCATCCCATCCACATTTGACCAGGCACTGTAGGCAGAGATCAGAGAGGAGAACTGACTTGGTTAAAAAAAATGAGTTTGCCTTTCTTTGCTGGCTTTTCATCTGTTGTTCCAAGATCCCATTCTTTGGCTCTAGAATGAACAAAATGACTTATATCCAGATCACAATACCAAAAATTTAGTGAAGCTTAAATTTTTCCCCTAAAGATTAGATACTTTGAGTCTATAAAACAGGCAGATAGCAGATTAATGGGATAAAAGCATACGCATTTATTAATGTACATATGGGCATGGGAGTCATAAAAAATATGAAAAGTGAAAGAAAGGACCAGATGCTTGATTTTTTTTTTCTTTTTTTCTTTTTTTTGAGACGGAGTCTCGCTCTGTCGCCCAGGCTGGAGTGCAGTGGTGTCATCTCAGCTCACTGCACGCTGAGTCTCCCGGGTTCACGCCATTCTCCTGCCTCAGCGTCTCGAGTAGCTGGGACTACAGGCGCATGCCCGGCTAATTTTTTTGTATTTTTAGTAGAGACGGGGTTTCATTGTGTTAGCCAGGATGGTCTCGATCTGCTGACCTTGTGATCCACCCGCCTCGGCCTCCCAAAGTGCTGGGATTACAGGTATGAGCCACTGCACCCGGCAGATGCTTGATGTTTTTATACCTGAGGTTACAGAAGAATGGGGGATTGCAAGATGGCACGAGAGGTTATAAGAGGGAAAAAAACGGCAAGGGGCAAAGGCGGTCTTGTTATACAGAAGAAAGTTAGACAGGTAGCAGCTCTCAGAAAGAACAGGTGCTAGTCAGCTGGGCATGGTGGCTCACGCCTGTAATCCCAGCACTTTGGGAGGCCGAGGCCGGCAGATCACGAGGTCAGGAGATCGAGACCATCCTGGCTAACACGGTGAAACCCCGTCTCAACTAAAAATACAAAAAATTATCTGGGCGTGGTGGCCGGTGCCTGTAGTCCCAGCTACTCGGTAGGCTGAGGCAGGAGAATGGCGTGAACCCGGGAGACTGAACGTGCAGTGAGCCGAGATCACGCCCCTGCACTCCAGCCTGGGCGACAGAGCGAGACTCCATCTTAAAAAGAAAAAAAAGAATAGGTAGTAGTCCATGGTAAGTTTCTTTGTTAGACCTTCAAACGTTTCAGACTCTTGGTTAATCATCCTAGATGGGGCAAAGGAGACCTCAGAGAAAGCCTTTCACCAATGTAGACTTTACCAATGCCGCTCTCCCCCACAACATGCAGCTTTTCAGGGGTTTTCCTTTCTGCAGGCCATCTCAATAGCCATCTCGAAGTATGTCAAATAATTATTTTTGGGGGTAAAATATTTTGTTTCCTGTTTTTTTTTTTTTTTTTTTTTTTGAGACTGAGTCTGGCTCTGTCGCCCAGGCTGGAGTGCAGTGGCCGGATCTCAGCTCACTGCAAGCTCCGCCTCCCGGGTTTATGCCATTCTCCTGCCTCAGCCTCCCGAGTAGCTGGGACCACAGGCGCCCGCCACTTCGCCCGGCTAGTTTTTTGT
The DNA here is from genome assembly GCF_049350105.2 of Macaca mulatta. NCBI lineage: Eukaryota > Metazoa > Chordata > Mammalia > Primates > Cercopithecidae > Macaca > Macaca mulatta. Next base: position 60,476,115 of record NC_133423.1, on the reverse strand, counting down.
ATTTTTTAGTAGAGATGGGGTTTCACCGTGTTAGCCAGGATGGTCTCGATCTCCTGACCTCGTGATCCGCCCGTCTCGGCCTCCCAAAGTGCTGGGATTACAGGCTTGAGCCACCGCGCCCGGCTTGTTTTTTTTTTTTTTGAGATGGAGCCTCGCTCTGTTGTTCAGGCTGGGGTGCTGTGGCGTGATCTCAGCTCACTGCAACCTCTGCCTCAGTAGCTGGGACTACAGACGTGTGCCACCATGCCCGGCTAATTTTTGTATTTTTTAGTAGAGATGGGGTGTCGCTATGTTGGCCTGGTTGGTCTCAAACTCCTGGCCTCAAGTGATCTGCCCACCTCAGCCTCCCAAAATGCTGGGATTACAGGTTAAGCCACCTGCCCAGCCGATTTTCTTTACTACTAAGTTGCTTAATGTCTTTGAATCTCAAGTTTCATTTGTAAAACGGGGTGAGTAGTACTATTTTTATGAATATTTAAAATGTAAAGATATCCTATAGTAAAGGCTCAAAACATGGTTTCTGTTTCCTTCAGTCATTCCATAAGCGAAACCCACAGGAACAGGTATTATTTCTTATCTCTGTATTTCTTTTGGAAGAACACTGTGCCACGAAAGGTTGATCTATGACATTTCCAAGATGTCTCAGATAGCCTCACTTTTAGCTTAGTTCTTTTTCGTTTGTTGGACTTTAAGAAGTTTCACTTTAATGTTTTATAATTTTAAATGGACTTTATTCATATTGCTGTATCAGTTGTAAAAAATAGATTTGAGGGAAAAGCCTTCTCACTTCTGCCTTATCTTCTGTTAGAGAGCTGTGGTGAGAGCCAGTAGATAACTTGGAGCTGTATAAATGGAACTTAAGTCTGGGTGTGGTGGTTCATGCCTGTAATCTCAGCACTTTGGGAGGCTGAGGTGGAACTGCTTGAACCCAGGAGTTTGAGACCAGCCTGGGCAACATAGTGAGACCTCGTTGCTACAGAAAAAAAAAAAAAATAATAGCTGGGCATGGTGGTGCATGCCTGTAGTCCCAGCTGCTTGGGAGGCTGAGGTGGTAGGATCACTTGAGCTCGGGAGGCTGCTATGAGCAGTGATTGCACCACTGCACTTCAGTTTGGGTGACAGAACAAGACCCTGCCTCAAAAGAAAACAAAAACAAAAACAAAAAACAGATTTACATTTAAAGGAAATATTCAAAGACATTTGTTTTCAGATTGAAAATAGTAGATGCAAGGGAGAAAGATATAAAAGCCAACTGCTGGGCTTTAAGGCAGGTGGATAAACAGGGTCAGAGATACTGGCCCAGGAGGAAGTGAGTGCACTCATGAATGGGCCTGCTGAATGTACAGCGGTCTGATAGGCAGATATCCAAATGGAAATAGCCAAAGGCTCTGGAGGAATATACTGGGGGAAAGAGATCAGGGCTAGAGACTGAGTTATCTAAAAAGCATCTAGAGGTTGAGAATGGGCCGAAGAGAGCTCAATGAACTGGAGCACACTATAAGATAGAGCCAAGTCTCCATTGACCTCAGATATAACTGCTCTAAGTCATAGAATGTACCTAATTTTTATTTTTATTTTGTATTATTTTATTTTATTTTATTTTTTGAGCCAGAGTCTTGCTCTGTCACCCAGGCTGGAGTGCAGTGGCGCGATCTTGGCTCACTGCAACCTCCGCCTCCTGGGTTCAAAAGATTCTCCTGCCTCAGCCTCCTGAGTAGCTGGGACTACTGGCGCATGCCACCATGCCCACCTAATCTTGTATTTTTAGTAGAGACAGGGTTTCACCATGTTGGCCAGGCTGATCTCAAACTCCAGACCTCAGGTTATCGGCCCACCTCTGCCTCCCAAAGTGCTGGGATTACAGGCGTGAGCCACCCCACCCAGCAGTGAATGTACCTAATTTTTAGAAAATGAAACTCTGTTTAGGATAATTCTGAAGTACTTTCAGGTAAATGGATTGAAACGTTCAATTTGTGGTCAAGTATGAGCAGTAAAGCCTGCACTAAATTGGTGGTTTCCTAAGTAGAGTCTGAGAGTCTTCCTGGTGAGTTTAAAATTGATCCAGAAATATGCATGAATGCTTTCATTCTTACAGGACATGGGCAATCCCAGTGTAAACCAAAAATAAAATTCTAAGGCCCCCAACCAACTGAATGGACCTTTCCTCTCTGCCAAGGGCATTCTAAAGTAAACCAGAAACACTAGTTCAGGCTATGATGGGAATGGGTATTTATCAAATACTACAGACTGGGTAATGGATAAAAAAAATAATTTTTTCAGCTCACAGTTCTGGAGGCTAGGAAGTCCAAGAGCGTGGTGCTGGGACCTGGCTAGGGTCATCCCCTGGTGGAAAGGTAGAAGAGAGGGAAAATGCACGTGAGAGAGCTCGCTTATTATTTTATTTTTTAGAGATGGGGGTCTCACTATGTTGTCCAGACTGGACTCAAACTCCTGGGCTCAAGCGATCCTCCTGCCTCAGAGAGTTTACTTTTATAGCAAAGCCACTTCTGCAAGAACTAGCCCAGTCCTGTGATAATGGCATTCATCCATTCATCATAGTAGAGCCCCTATGACCTAAATGTCTCCTGAAGGCTCCACCTCTCAATACCACCAAAACAGGAACCAAGTTATGCCTGAACTTTGGGGGACACATTCATTATATCAAGACTCCTGGTTATATAGGCACATTCATGGTCTTATATTTGTGGCTTCCACTTGTCACTGGGAAGAACTGAGGTTTCTTGAAAAGACTACAAAATTTGAGGCCCTACCCAAACTGTTTAAGGATCAGAGCACTACTGTTTGTGGCTGCATAAACTGGGCACATTGCTACACTACTCTGAACCTTAGTTTGCCATCAATAAAATGAGGAGAAAGTACAGCCGCTTTTTTTTTTTTTTTTTTTTGAGACAGAGTCTCTCTCTGTTGCCCAGGTTGGAGTGCAATGGCGTGATTTTGGCTTACTGCAACCTCTGCCTCCCGGGTTCATGCCATTTTCCTGACTCAGCCTCCCTAGGAGCTGGGATTACAGGCATCTGCCAGCATACCCAGTTAATTTTTTGTATTTTTAGTAGAGACAGGGTTTCACCATGTTAGCCAGGATGGTCTCGATCTCCTGACCTCGTGATCCGCCCGCCTCGGCCTCCCAAAGTGCTGGGATTACAGGCGTGAGCCACCACGCCCAGCTTAGCACAGCAGCATTTTATGAATTATCGTAGGAGCCTATAATAATCGGGGATAATGTATACAAGTGTCCCCCATAAGGCTCGGCACCAGTATTTGTATTCTGCTTGCACTGGCATACAACTCAAATTGTGGGGGGTGTAGGGGAGAAAAGAAAAAGGGAAAATGCTAGTTGACAAAAAACAAAATGTTATCTGCTTGCCTCTAAATAATGTAAGCAGATAATTCATGTCAGAACCACAGGTGGTGTATTAGAAATGTTAATTATGAGTTGAGCATTTGAGCCATTTGTCATAAATTTCATTCATAGACTACACTTTGAAAACCAATTCTTAGAGACTCAGAGACATCCAAGGTCAGATTGTACCTTAGAACTTATAATCAGCTGAGATAGAAAGAAGTAAAATATGTATAGCAGAGGACTTAGATATCTTTTTTTTTTTTTTTTTTTTTTTTTTGAGACGGAGTCTCGCTCTGTCGCCCAGGCTGGAGTGCAGTGACCGGATCTCGGCTCACTGCAAGCTGCGCCTCCCGGGTTCACGCCATTCTCCTGCCTCAGCCTCCGGAGTAGCTGGGACTACAGGCGCCTGCCAACTCGCCCGGCTAGTTTTTTTTTGTATTTTTTTAGTAGAGACGGGGTTTCACCGTGTTAGCCAGGATGGTCTCGATCTCCTGAGCTCGTGATCCGCCCGTCTTGGCCTCCCAAAGTGCTAGGATTACAGGCGTGAGCCACCGCGCCCGGCAGATATCTTGATCTTAAAATATTGCTCTTTCCAACTGGGGTAGCTATGGTGGTGGAATAAAAGGTTACCAAAATTTGGATCAGAAAACCCCAGCCTAAGACCAACGAAGTTCAGGCACTTTCTTTTCTTTTCTTTCTTTTTTTTTTTTTTTTGAGAGATAGAGTCTTGCTGTTGCCCAGGCTGGAGTGCAGTGGCGCAATCTCGGCTCACTGCAACCTCTGCCTCCCGGGTTCAAGTGATTCTTCTGCCTCAACTTCCCAAGTAGCTGGAACTACAGGCATGCACCACCACACCCAGCTAAATTTTGTATTTTGTTTTGTTTTGTATTTTTTTGAGATGGAGTCTTCCTCTGTCACCCAGGTTGGAGTGCAGTGGCACGATCTCGGCTCACTCCAACCTCCGCCTCCTGGGTTCAAGTGGTTCTCCCACCTCAGTCTCCCGAGTAGCTGGGATTACAGGCATGTGCTGCCACACCTGGCTAATTTTTTGTATTTTTAGTAGAGATGGAGTCTCACCATGTTGGCCAGGCTGATCTCAAACTCCTGACCCCAAACGATCCACCCGCCTCAGCCTCCCAAAGTGTTGGGTTTACAGGCTGAAGCCACTGTGCCTGGCCGCATTTTTTTTTTTTTTCAGTAGAGACAGGGTTTCACTCTATGTTGGCCAGGCTGGTCTCGAACCCCAGATGATCCATCCACCTCCCAAAGTGCTGGGATTACAGGTGTGAGCCACCATGCCCAGCCAAGCTCAAGCACTTTCTATTTATGTGATTTTTTTTCCCCCAAGCCAAACTTTATCCAGCTTTATTAAAGATACTTTCCATAAACAGTCACAGTATTTCAGGCAGAACATGGGCAGACAGTCCTTAACAGTATACAACAACTTTCAAACTCCCTTTTTCAATGGACTACCAAAAAACATAAAGCCTCTTTAAAACGCAGTGGAGGGCCGGGCTTGGTGGCTCACGCCTGTATAATCCCAGCTACTTGGGAGGCTGAGGCAGGAGAATCACTGGAACCTGGGAGGCAGAAGTTGCAGTGAGCCAAGATTGCACCATTGCAGCCTGGGTGACAGAGCAAGACATCTGGCAAAACAAACAAACAAAAAAAACCCAATGGAGTATTCATTTGATGCTCTGAACAAGAAAGTTTAGGGCGAGGAGTGACATTTCACATTTAGCATGTTGTTCAACATGAGCCGAGCCTGACTTTCAGGGAGTGAAATGAGAATGGCAGAATTTGTCTGAAGATACACAGTACAGAAATGGAACCACTGCTCTTTTGAGGAGCCCCATCTCAGGGGCATCACTGGAAAGTCCAGATTGCCTGACACACTGCTAACCAATGACTGGGGCTCAGGCCCCAACAGGTGTCTAGGTTTAACGGAGTTAAGTTTATGCTGAAGATGGAAAGGGAGAAGAGGACATAAAAACAAATTCGTTTTTCCGTACCACAAGGCTCTTGTGCCAAGCTGTCTATGTTTGTCAAAGTCAGGGAATCCCTCCTCCTGGGAGCCAAGAGGAAGCCTCTCAAAATTACAAGGGAACACCAGCCTGGCCAACATGGTGAAACCCCTCCTCTACTACTAAAAATACAAAAATTTGCCAAGCATGGTGGTGCATGCCTGTAATCCCAGCTACTTGGGAGGCTGAGGCAGGAGAATTGTTTGAACTCGGGAGGTGGAGGTTGCAGTGAGCCGAGATCATGCCATTGCACTCCAGCCTGGGCAACAAAGCAAGACTCCGACCCCCCCAAAAAAAAAAAAAAAAAGGTCTGGGTGCAGTGGCTCATGCCTGTAATCCCAGCACTTTGGGAGGCCGCACTCAGGTGAGGTGTGCAGATCAGCTGAGGTCGGGAGTTCAAGACCAGCCTGACCAACATGGAGAAAACCCATCTCTACTAAAAATACAAAATTAACTGGGTGTGGTGGCGCATGCCTGTAATCCCAGCTACTCAAGAGGCTGAAGCAGGAGAATCGTTTGAACCTGGGAGGTGGAGGTTGCAGTGAGCAGAGATCTTGCCATTGCACTACAGCCTGGGCAACAAGAGTGAAATTCTGTCTCAAACAAACAAACAAACAAACAAAACAAACAAAAAACTAGAAGAGAAAGGTGTTTTCCCCACATCAATCCAGCTTCAAGACGTTCTATTAGTGACACTGGCAGATATCCCGTCCCCAGAAAACAAAAATGAAGTGCACTGTGTGCTAACAACGTACCTTAAAATAAAGAAAGAAAGAAAAAAGAAAACCAAATTCTGCATTTTTGTAAAACTTGATAAAAATAGTATTTCGGGCCGGGCGCGGTGGCTCAAGCCTGTAATCCCAGCACTTTGGGAGGCCGAGACGGGCGGATCACAAGGTCAGGAGATCGAGACCATCCTGGCTAACATGGTGAAACCCTGTCTCTACTAAAAAAATACAAAAAAAAAAAAAACTAGCCGGGCGAGGTGGTGGACGCCTGTAGTCCCAGCTACTCGGGAGGCTGAGGCAGGAGAATGGCGTGAACCCGGGAGGTGGAGCTTGCAGTGAGCCGAGATCCAGCCACTGCACTCCAGCTTGGGTGACAGAGCAAGACTCCGTCTCAAAAAAAAAAAAAAAAAAAAATAGTATTTCAAACTGTACAGTCATCACAAGTACATAGTTATCACGAATGCACAGACTTCACCTGGCACCTTCAGCACCTTGGCTTCCTGTGCCTGGTCTGTTTAGGCATCTGCATTCTCTGCAGGGTTATTCCCCTCCTTGCCAGCATCAGTTCTTCCCTTTATCTCTGGGTACTTTCTCTCCCTTCTTTGCAAGGGCCTCCTTAGACTTGGCTTTGGAGAAGCAGGTTTAACAGACAACCTTGTGGGTCTTCTCTGGTTCGTCCTTCACCTTGGCGTTATCTCCTTAGCATCCTGCTCAGTCTTTCTCTTGAGCAGGGCGGCAGCTGCAGTGGGACATAAACCCTGGGTAAGGGATGCAACAGCATATGGGTTATAGTTGGTCTGAAGGTTGTTCTTGCTTCTTCTTCACACTGCTCCTTTAGGTGATCTTGCAGAAGCAACTTACCCTACATGTGCCTCGGTTTCCTTATCTATAAGTGGAAATAATGATCTTTCTTGGGAGTTTATTAAGGTTAAGTGAATTGGCCGGGTGCGGTGGCTTAAGCCTGTAATCCCAGCACTTTGGGAGGCCGAGACGGGCGGATCACGAGGTCGGGAGATCGAGACCATCCTGGTTAACACGGTGAAACCCCGTCTCTACTAAAAAATACAAAAAACTAGCCGGGCGAGGTGGCGGGCGCCTGTAGTCCCAGCTACTCGGGAGGCTGAGGCAGGAGAATGGCGTGAACCCGGGAGGCGGAGCTTGCAGTGAGCTGAGATCCGGCCACTGCACTCCAGCCTGGGTGACAGAGCGAGACTCCGTCTCAAAAAAAAAAAAAAAAAAAAAAAAAGTTAAGTGAATTAAGGTATATGGAAGTGTTTTCACAAAGTTTTGTAGAGAGCCAGTGTATCATGCTTGAAATCAGACATAAAAAATTACTGGCCGGGCACAGTGACTCACGCCTGTAATCCCGGCATTTTGGGAGGCCGAGGCGGGCGGACAGATCATTTGAGGTCAGGAGTTCGAGACCAGCCTGGCCAACATGGCAAAACCCCGTCTCTACTGGAAGTAAAAAAAAAAATTATCTGGGCATGGTGGTGCACACATGCAATCCCAGCTACTCCGGAGGCTGAGGCAGGAGAATTGGTTGAACCTGGGAGATGGAGATTGCAGTGAGCTGAGAATGCACCTGGGCAACAGAGCGAAACTCCGTCTCAAAAAAAAAAAAATTACCAAAAAATAACAAAAATAGCTAGAAGGAAAGGGTAGGAACCAAGGCAGATATGGAGTTCTACGTAAACAGAGAAAAATTCCATCTAGTTGCTACTGAATCAGTCATTATGTCACTGTGTGCAGTGTTCAACTTCCAGAGACATGGTCTGTACATGATTTGGCTTGCCAGGTGCTCGCACCTTCAGCAGGAGTTGGCAGGCACCTTGACTGAGGTCCCACTGAGTCTATATGTAATATAAGAGGTATTGTTCCTGCAGAGCAAGAGCAGGATGCTATTGCAAGAAAAAGGAGGAATGGATGCTGGACAGGTATAAACAAGTAGATGTCTCAATCACCGCACGACTGAGCATCCTCTGTGTGCTTGTAGTAATTTGATAACAGATGCAGAAGAGAATATTGTTATGAATCAGTCATGATCCAAGCCAAATTGAAACATAGTAAGAAGGAAAAAAATAAAGAGGGAAAAAATCAGTAATGACTAATATAATTAGGAGTTAAAGAGGAAAAAAAGAAGAAGAATGGTTTGGAAAATAGCTGTGCCTGCTCATCACTAAAGTTTATCATCTGCAAGTATTTAAATACTATTCAGATGCCCATTAACAACAGAATGGTAAATAAATTTGGGTGTATTCATACCATAGACTTCACAAAATCAGAATGGACAATCTCAACTATGTACAACAATATGGGTGAATCTTCTGACCATAATATTGAGCTAAAGAAGACCAAGAATACATACCAGAGGGTTCCATTTACAGGAAGTACAGAAACAGGCAAAACTGATCTTTGTTATTAGAAGTCAGTGATTACCACCACCAAAGACAGTAAGCAGGGGTGAGAAAGCTGTGGTCTATAGGCTGGTACAATGTTTGATAAGTATAATTTTTATATGTTAAAATACATTTTTTAAAGTCAGTGATTACTTTGGAGGGGTTAGAATTGTGTCTGGAGGCCGAGCACAGTGGCTCACACCTGTAATCCCAGCACTTTGGGAGCCTGAGGCAGGTGGATCACCTGAGGTCAGGAGTTCAAGACCGGCCTGACCAACATGGTGAAACCCTGTCTCTACTAAAAATACAAAAAATTGGCCAGTCATGGTGGTGGGTGTCTGTATTCCCAGCTACTCAGGAGGCTGAGGCAGGAGAATTGCTTGAACCTGGGAGGTGGAGGTTGCAGTGAGCTGAGATCGCACCATTGCACTCCAGCCTGGGTGACAAGAGCAAGACTCCATCTCAAAAAAAAAAAAAAAAAAAAAAAAAAAAAAGAAGGAAACAAGAGGGGGAATTTTAGGGGCTGGCCATGCTGTTTTTGTTATAGGTACTGGTTATATGGATGTGTTCAATTTTGAAATTTCATTCAACTATATGCTTATGATATAAGAACTTTCCAGTATGTATAGTATACTTTAAATTAAAAAAGCCTACCTTTTGACATGTATTAATACTCCCAAATAGATATTATGTGCTGAGTAGTTTAAGAAGTATGAGGTTCATGCTGATGTGTATAAATACCTAAATGCTCATTTTTATTTCTATGTTCATGGAGCCTTCAACAACTCCTATAAATAGGTGAGAATTTTCTGGAAATGTTGATTATGTTAAGATTTCATAATGAGCACCTTTAAATAAACCAGAGAACGTATTTCTTGACTTGGAAGACATTCCTAATAGTGGTCATCTTAATTAGCTAATTTTCTATATCTGGGGATGACTTTAAAATTATTTTATGCTGGGTGTGGTGCTTGCATCTGTAGTCCCAGCCATTGGGGAGGTTAAGCGGGGAAGATCTCTTGAGCCCAAGAGTTTGAATCCAGCCTAAGAAACCTACCGAGACCCTGGCTCTCGAAAGAAAGAAAAAGAGAGGTGGGCAGAGAGGGAGGGAGAGAAAGAGAAGGAAGGAAGGGTGGGAGGGAGGGAGGAAGGCAGGGAGGGAAGGAGAAAATGGTTTTATAGGGAATTATAATGTGTCTGGTATTTTTACTTCCTTGACTTCCTGCCATTTTCTTATGTGACACACAGAACCGCACAGAAGAAAGACATATTTTCTCAAGAAATTTGAGGTAAAATCTAATGTAGACATTCTTTAAATTATCGTTTAAACTTAGCCTATAGGAAAGTTATTTCACCCACTTTGAATTCTTTCTTTTCTTGAAATGCGTGAAAGTGCATATGGTAAGAATGTGTGATTTTGAAGAAGTCTTGCTGGGAAGTTAAGCAGTTCTCGGGATGTGTAGGGTGCAAGTGGACCTGTAATTTGGTAGTATGGCTCATGGGGTACAAGGTGTCATTAAATTACAATTTACACAAATGAATACATGGTGGTGGCTCCTTACAGCTTTCAAGGAAAGTGATGTAGTTTTGGTTTGTTTGGGATAGATTCTGCCGTTCCTGTATTGCTACCAGTCTAAAGAACAACAAATGGACCTGTCCTTATTGCCGGGCATATCTTCCTTCAGAAGGAGTTCCAGCAACTGATGTAGCCAAAAGAATGAAATCAGAGTATAAGAACTGCGCTGAGTGTGACACCCTGGTATGTGACCCCACCTATGTTCATGGTTACCAGCTTAAGTCCCTGTGAAAGTTATTTCACCTCTGCTTCTGACCCCATGGTACTCACCTTTTCTTTTCTTGAGACGGGGTATCGCTCTTTCACCCAGGCTAGAGTGCAGTGGTGCGATCTCGGCTTACTGCAACCTCCGCCTCTCGGGTTCAAGCGATTCTCCTGCCTTAGCCTCTGGAGTAGCTGGGACTGCAGGCACGTGCCACCACACCTGGCTAATTTTTTGTATTTTTAGTAGAGACACAGTTTCACGATGTTAGCCAGGATGGTTTCGATCTCCTGACCTCGTGATCCGCCTGCCTCGGCCTCCCAAAGTGCTGGTGAGCTATGAGGCCAGCTGGACTTCCTGGGTCACATGAGGACTTGGGGAACTTTCCTGTCTTACAAGAGGATTGTCAAACAATTAGCGCTCCATAAAACGCACCAATCACTGCTCTATGAAACGCACCAATCACTGCTCTATGAAATGCACCTGTCAGCACTCTGTAAAACGCACCAATCAGCAGGATTCTAAAAGTAGCCAATCGCGGGTTGGATTGAAAAAAGGGGACAATAAGAGAATAAAGCGGGCCACCCCAGCTAGCAGTGGCATCCCGCTTGGGTCCCCTTCCAGGCTGTGGGAACTTTGTCCTTTTGCTCTTCACAAGAAACCTTGCTACCGCTCACTCTTTGGGTCCATGTCTTTTTTTTTTTTTTTTTTTTTTTTTTTTTTTTTTTTTTTGAGACAGAGTCTTGCCTTGTTACCCAGGCTGGAGTGCAGTGGCGCAATCTCGGCTCACTGCAAGCTCCACCTCCCAGGTTCAAGTGTTTCTCATGCCTCAGCGTCTGGAGTAGCTGGGACCACAGGCATGTGCCACAATGCCCGGCTAATTTTTTTGTCTTTTTAGTAGAGACAGGGTTTTGCTATGTTGGCCAGGCTGGTCTCAAACTCCTGGCTTCAAGTGATCTGCCCACCTTGGCCTCCAAAGTGCTGGGATTACAGGTGTGAGCCATCTCACCCAGCCTCCAATTTCATATATATATATATATATTTTTTTTCTGCAAAAAACCCTGAACTCCTGCCATCACCCCTAATTTGTCAAACAAATGCTTTCATTGACCACCTCCATTTTCCCTTCTTCCCATTACTCCAGTGATCCTCTATGATGTGTCCTCCACTTCTACTACTCTATTGCAGGCCACCAATGCTTTATTATCAAACCCAGTGACATATTTCCACCTGTATTAATCTGAACTTTGCCGTATTTGTCTCTATCAAGCACACCTTGCCTGTTGCAGTTTTCAGCTTGGGTACTATATCAGCCTCTCCAGATCATGTAAAGTCTTGAAGGTTATGGAGAAGATTCTAGATTTTATCTTAAATGCAATAGTAAGCCAGAGAAAGAGAGCAAATTTTGGAGTGCCAAGATCGGGCTTATATCTTTATTTTTATTTTTATTTGAGACAGAGTCTCACTCTGTTGCCCAGGCTGGCATGCAGTGGTGCGATCTCAGCTCACTGCAACCTCCACCTCCTGGGTTCAGGCGACTCTCGTGCCTCAGCCTCCCGAATAGCTGGGATTACAGGGTCCTGACACCACGCCCGGCTAATTTTTGTATTTTAGTAGAGATGGGGTTTCACCGTGTTGGCCAGGCTGGTCTTGAACTTCTGACCACAGGTGATCTGTCCACCTCATCCTCCCAAAGTGCTAGGATTACAAGCATGAGCCACTGCGCCCAGCCTTGAGATACTTCTTATATTCTGTCTTTTCCTTTCTGTGTTATCCCTCTTTTTAGGAATTCTTCCCATTCCTTCTATGCACATTTTGCCCTCTCCCATTTTGCACTCTCTGTGTTCTTCAGAGTCCCGACCAGATCTCCATTCCTTGAGACCTGGCCTTAGTATTCCAGTTCCCTATATAAAACAATTTCTTTTTTTTTTTTTTTGAGACAGAGTCTTGCTCTGTCGTCCAGGTTGTAGTGCAGTGGCACCATCTCAGCTCACTGCAACCTCCACCTCCCAGATTCAGGCAATTCTCCTGTCTCAGCCTCCCAAGTAGCTGGGACTACTGGTGCACACCACCCCACCCAGCTAATTTAATAGAGAGGGGCTTCCATCAGGCTGGTCTCAAACTCCTGACCTCAGATAATCCACCCACTTCAGCCTCCCAAAGTGCTGGGATTGCAGGCGTGATCCACCATGCCCAGCACCTATATCAGACAATTTCTTATCTACTTGTCTACACATCCTTTTTCCTCTATTAGATTATAAGCACCATTAGAATAGGCACAATGAATTACATTTCTTCTGCCATTTTTTATAACGTCTCAGATAATTTTGTGTCTAGACTATGAATTGATCAATGCATTTGTCAGTAGTCCACAGCTTGTTAATTTTCATGACTAATGCATATCTTTGTTGAACAAAGAATACAAATAGAAATTTTTACTAGCAAAAGTCATAAAGACATGACAGAGTGCTAATGTGCAAAGTTGGATGTTACAGATTGTAAAATACATCTGTTTAAGACAGCTTATGCAGATCAATCCTAGTTTTTATCTCTTTTAGGTGGATATTTGTAAAGCCAGGGTTTTGTTCTTACTTTTCCACTGGCTTTTATTTTTGCCCTTTGTTAAACAATTATAACTGTTTCCTTGACATGGCAATTTCATGTTTGAGGTTTAACTTCCGTAGCTTGGGCAAAATGAAGCAGAGTGGGTCGGCCACCTTACCACAGCTGTACAGAGCTTCCTTTAGCACAAGATCTTATCAGAGTTTCTAATGAAACATTTAATAGGGTGTGTTATGTTAGCAACAGATCCCTCATGGTTAGGATCTCTGAATGTATATGTGAAAGAACAAGGGCTCTTTATTCTGCATTGATAAAAATGGACTGCAAGAGCTGTCTTTTATGTTTGCTCTTAATGGGACCATTAAGTATACGGTGTATTGTGAATTCATGTAATACTGTTGGGGGTGTTATAAAACCATGGTATTGATATCTTTCCCTAAGGCACAGTGTTTCATTTAGCTTACTATAGGCACCTCTAAAATTTATCCATTTATTCTTCTTATCTCTCCATTTCTTTTTTCTGTGTCTTTTTCTATCTTAGATTGTTTCTTCTTTTCTCTCTCTCTCTCTTGCTCTTTTTCTTCACCCTTTTCCCCCCTTCCTTCTTTCTAAAACCTGTTTATGTAATGGCATGCAAAAGAAGTAAATTTGAGTTGCTACACATCTATCTACTTTAAAAAATGTATATGCTTTTTAGAAGAACCAAATTCAAGAACTTAATAGTTGGGTCTTCTAAGTGTTGGAGAATTTGAAAAATAGTAGTATTCCTGATAATGCCTTAATTTTTGGTGGTACTGGTGTTATGAATGCATCTATTTAGTCAATTGATCCCACAGTATGACCTTATTTGAAAGTTAAAAGGCTGGATCGCATAAGCTTTCATTGAGCCCTTTTTTAACAGTGAGTTCATTTTGAATTTGTTTTTATGTAGGTTTGCCTCAGTGAAATGAGGGCACATATTCGGACTTGTCAGAAGTACATAGATAAGTATGGACCACTACAAGAACTTGAGGAGACAGCAGCAAGGTTTGTTTCCATACGATATAGTTTAATGCTATAATTGATAATGTTTATAAAGAATTTAATGGGCTGGAAACTTTAACATTCTTATGAAAATATTTATGTATTTATGTTTACGTTCTCAACTATAATACCTGGTACTGGTAATCATTTGTTGACAGCAATCATTGTTGAAGAATTTTGCTCTGTCTACTTTAAAAATTTCCAGGGGCAACCAACCACAGACTGGAGAGATTGGGGCAACTTCCTCAAACAAGTTTGTGTTAACACAGATCCAAAAATAGAATGCAGAACTGTTACATTTCTGCTAGGCTTTGTTTTCCAATAGATGATTCCTGAAGTAGATCGTGGTTGGGATTATCCATCTTCTGTCACCACTGCTCATTTCACCAGCTCGTTCTTTATCATTTTGCTTGTTTCTCTTTAGAATATAGACAGCAGCATCTCAGTATACAAGAGAACAGGCTGGGCAGGCATCCTGAATCCTTTGCCTTTTTGATGGGTAATCTGGTATGGGGGTAGGGGAAGGAGGGAGGTAGCTGGTAGATGTAATGGAGGATATTGATAGTATTTTATTCTTTAAAAAAAAAGAGAGAAAGAAACATTCATGGGGTGCAGTGGCTCACACCTGCAATCCCAGCACTTTGGGAGGGTGAGATGGGCAGATCACTTGAGGTCAGGAGTTCGAGACCAGCCTGGGCAACATGGCAAAACCCCGTCTCTAGTAAAACACAAAAATTAGCTGGGCATGGTGGCGCACACCTATAATCCCAGCTATTCTGGAGGCTTAGGTACAAGAATCACTTGAACCTGGGAGGCAGAGGTTGCAATGAGCTGAGATCTGACCACTGTACTCCAGCCTGGGTGACAGAGCAAGACTCTGTCTCAGGAAAAAAAAAAAAAAAAAAGAAAGAAAGAAACACATCTAGGTTATTATTGTCCCGATGAGAAAGGAAATTTAGCTGCATCAGAGTAATTATAAAGTTTGTAATCTGCTCCTACTAACCAAATAAAGTGATTTGTGCTCTCTAGCAAAGGTTGATGGCTTTCCAGACATTAATCTGTCTACACATTCATGTATCCAATATTGGTATTCTGTATAGTTTCTCTCTCCCAGAGAAAAATGTTAGTTCTGCTCATTTTTAGAAAATACACTCAAAATAGAGCTTACATTTCAAAATTAAAAGTCTAAACAATCACTTCATTCCTTTTGTTTTACTAGAGATTGCCTTGCAAAAGCACCTGTTATTATAGGATTAGCTTTATACCCTGACATTATAAATTTCAAATGAGTATTTTAGCTATAAACAGAGTATGGATCCTGTTAGATTGACCACAATGACCAATAGAAAGGAAGCATTACAAACAGGTTGAGAAAGTGTGGGTTTGATTGCAAGGTTGACGGCTTTTATGAAAATTTAAAAATATATGAAAGCTAATTTGAATCCCAATTATTTTACTGGTTAGAATTAAATAGTAAAGAATTAAAATAATAGAAAATGGGGAGGGTTGTTGATTATTTTACAAGATAAATTAATATTTGGATTTATGATAAAAAATCTTTGCTTTACAGAAGAATTTACCACATAATTCAAATTGTAAAAATTCTTACACATAGAGTTTGTCCAGAGTACAAGTTTTGGGGGACAGGAAGTTACGTCTGTAACAGACTCCATATTGTCCCTAAGAACTTAAGGCAGTATTGTCCAATAGAAATATAATGATTTTTTTTTTCTTTTTCTTCTCTTTTTTTTTTTTTTGAGATGGACTCTTGCTCTGTTTCCCAGGCTGGAGTGCAGAAGCGCGATCTCGGCTCACTGCAACCTCTGCCGCCCGAGTTCAAGCGATTCTCCTGCCTCAGCCT
This sequence comes from Macaca mulatta, assembly GCF_049350105.2. NCBI lineage: Eukaryota > Metazoa > Chordata > Mammalia > Primates > Cercopithecidae > Macaca > Macaca mulatta. The sequence goes on along the minus strand of NC_133423.1, from coordinate 60,460,376 downwards.
CCCGAGTAGCTGGGATCACAGGCGTGTGCCACCATGCCTGGCTAATTTTTGTGTTTTTAGTAGAGACGGTGTTTCAGCGTCTTGGCCAGGCTGGTCTTGAACTCCTGACCTCGTGATCCACCTGTCTCGGCCTCCCAAAGTGCTGGGATTACAGCTGTGAGCCACCGCTCCCGGCCTAGAAATATAACGTTAATCACATGTAATTCAAAATTTTCTAGTTGCAACATTTAAACAAATAAGAAGATAAAGTTTAAATTACCCTTCAATATATTTTATCGAACCTAATATTGCTAAAATATTATCATTTGAACATGTAATCAGTATAAAAATTATCAAGATATTTCACATTCTTTTTTCTTTTTATATTAAGCCGTCAAAATTCAGTGTGTATCTTATACATCCAGCAAATCTGAATTTTTTTTTTTTTTTTTTTTTTTTTGAGATAGACTTTTCACGCTTGTTGCCCGGGCTGGAGTGCAATGGTGCGATCCCGGCTCACTGCACTTTTCTTTGGGAGAGAAGTGCAATCTGAGCATGCATGAACTAAGAAATTGAGGATTGCAGCACCCAGTTGTCCTTGGATTACCTTTTTCTTCCTCCCTTTCCAAATTCACATAACATTTAGGGGTGTTATTTGTTTTCCACCTTCACTAGCATATAACTACACGCGTAAGCCTATGTTGTTAGTTTCCAGTGAAGAATGAAAAATGACCTGCAGTCTGGGCAAGGTGGCTCACACCTATAATCTCAGCACTTTGGGAGGTCAAGGAGGGTGGATTGCTTGAGCTCAGGAGTTTGAGACCAGCTTGGGCAACATGTTGAAACTCCCACCTCTATTGAAAATACAAAAAATTAGCATGGTGGCACGTTCCTGTGGTCTGAGCTACTTGGGAGGCTGAGACAGGAGGATCATTTGAGCCCAGGAAGTGGAGGTTGCAGTGAGCCAAGATTGCACCACTGCACTCCAGCCTGGGCGACAGAGTGAGACTCCCTCTCAAAAAGAAAAAAAAAAAAAAAAGAAAGAAAGAAAAAGAAAAGTGACCTGCAGCTACCTTGTTAAATCCTTATGTACACTTAGGAATATTTGTCCCTTATCTGTGCTGTCCAAGATGTGTCCACTGGGCACTTGAAATGTGGCTAGTCCAAATTCAGATATGTGGCCAGGTGTGGTGGCTCACACCTGTAATCCACCCAGCACTTTGGGAGGCCGAGGCGGGTGAATCACCTTAAGTCAGGAGTTTGAGACCAGCCTGGCCAACATGGTGAAACCCCATCTCTACTAAAAATACAAAGATTAGCTTGGTGTGGTGGTGGGGGCCTGTAATCCCTGCTATTTGGGAGGCTGAGGCAGGAGGACCCCTTGAACCTTGGAGGTGGGGAGGTTGCATTGAGCTGAGATCATGCCACTGCACTACAACCTGGGCCACAGAGCAAGACTCTTGTCTCAAAAAAAAGAAAAAAAAGTGACTACTATCTAGTTGCCAACCATTTTAGTAATATTTGTATTCTGTGTTATTTCCAGGTGTGTATGTCCCTTTTGTCAAAGGGAACTGGATGAAGACAGCTTGCTGGATCACTGTATTACTCATCACAGATCGGAAAGGAGGCCTGTGGTAAGGATTTTTGTTATACGTATTACAGCAGTGTCTGAATTCAGGACACATTAGGAAAGCCATTTAATAGATTTCTACTTATAGATATATTATAAAGGATAATGATTTATGTTAAGGTTATGGTAACTCTGTGACTATTCATGATATGTGAAAGTGTTGCGTTGAAACTGATAAGAATGACTAATGTGTGATCACTCATTTATGAAATTACACATTATCTCTAACAGGTAATCATGGGCATAATCAACTAAAATGATCCAAAATGCACAATTAAGATCTAAGTTTAGCGGGCCGGGCGCGGTGGCTCAAGCCTGTAATCCCAGCACTTTGGGAGGCCGAGATGGGCGGATCACGAGGTCAGGAGATCAAGACCATCCTGGCTAACATGGTGAAACCCCGTCTCCACTAAAAAATACAAAAAACTAGCCGGGCGAGGTGGCGGGCGCCTGTAGTCCCAGCTACTCGGGAGGCTGAGGCAGCAGAATGGCGTGAACCCAGGAGGCGGAGCTTGCAGTGAGCTGAGATCTGGCCACTGCACTCCAGCCTGGGCAACAGAGCGAGACTCTGTCTCAAAACAAAAAAAACAAAAACAAACAAACAAAAAAAGATCTAAGTTTACCAGCTAGGCCAATATGGTGAAACCCCATCTCTAGTAAAAATACAAAAATTAGCTGGGTGCATTGGCAGGCACATGTAATCCCAGCTACTAGAGAGGCTGAGGTCTCAATCTTCTAACCTCGTGATCCACCCACCTTGGCCTCCGAAAGTGCTGGGATTACAGGCATGAGCCACCACTCCTGGCCTGGATTGCTACCAATTTTTAGAATTTGAGTTCCTATTCTTGTACATTTAAACTTTTCCTTATATTGGAATTTTTCTAAGAGGAAATTCTTTCTTTACATTATTATTTCTGCAATTAATAATGCAGACTTTTTAAAAGCTCTTGAAATGTACTTTTAAAGTGCTTTCCAAAAAGTCTGAGTCAATTTATATTTGTGTCAGCAATCTATGAGTAAACCACTTTGACCTTAGTGGGCTATAATTAGGAACATTTATTTTTAATTTACCCTGGCTCAACAAATATAAAATGATACTTTGAAGATTATTTTATGTAGTGTGTATTTTTATGTAATATATACACAAATGGGTGTGTGTTGTTTTCTTATATAAGTTTTTAGAGGTTTTTCAGTTTTAGGGTTTTTTCCATAAAATCCTTTCAGAAAGTGGATGAGATTGAAACATAAGTATATTAGGTAGGTAGATAGATAATAGATAGGAAGACAATAGAGAATAAAGAGAAAGATACATACAGCCGGGCACAGTGGCTCACACCTGTAATCCAGCACTTTGGGAGGCCAATGTGGGCAGATTACTTGAGACCAGGAGTTCAAGACCAACCTGAGTAACTTGGTGAAACCCCATCTCTACTACTAAAAATACAAAAATTAGCAAGGCGTGGTGGCGTGCACCTTCAGTCCCAGCGACTCGGGAGGCTGAGGTGGGAGGATTGCTTGAGCCCAGGGGGACGGAGGTTGCAGTGAACTGAAATCGTGCCACTGCACTCCAGCCTGAGTGACAAAACAAGAACCTGTCTGAGGCCAGGCGCAGTGGCTCACGCCTGTAATCCCAGCACTTTGAGAGGCCGAGGCGGGTGAATCACCTGAGGTCAGGAGTCTGACACCAGCCTGACCAACATGGTGAAACCCCGTCTCTCTTAAAAATATGTTTTAAAAAATTAGCTGGGTGTGGTGGGGGGCACTTACAATCCCAGCTTCTTGGGAGGCTGAGGAGAATCACTTGAACCTGGGAGGCAGAGGCTGCAGTGAGCTGAGATCACGCCATTGCACTCCAACCTGGGCAACAAAAGTGAAACTCTGTCTCAAAAAGAAAAAAGAAACCCTGTCTCAAAAGAAAAATAGATGGAGACAGAGAAAATCCTCACAGCAATCCTGTGAGATAGGCTTGATGATTATCCCCATTTTAAAAATGATAAACTGAGGCTCAGAGAGGTTAAGTCAATCATACAAGGTCACACAGCTGGTAAGTAACAAAGACAGAATTTGAATACAGTAATCTAGCTCCAGGGCTGCGTGGGAAACCCCTGTGGTCTATAGCAAGTTCAAGAGAAAAGCATGCAGAGATATTTGTTACTGATCTTAATGGCCTAGGGAGTTGACAATTGGAATGGCTAAGTAGGAGCTTGTTAGATGTGGAGGGAGCAGAGGAGATGGTCACGGGCTTTTCCTGCTCAAGTTGCTCTGTAGGAGGAACTGGGCTAGGGAGTTGTTTCACAATAGGTCCCTGGGGAGCTAGAGGAAGTTAGAAAAAAGCATAAGGATGGAATGATAGTGACTACTATCACGGAGTTTACTGAGTTCTAAGTACTTTCTTGTCTCCTAGCAACTCTATGAAGAAGGTTGAACCCTGACTATTAGTACCCAGGGTGCTGCTTTGGCTGGAAGAATGCCAGGCCCTCTGGACTGTGGTCCTAGGCTGCATCTAAGCAGCAATCTGGGGCAGGCCACAAATTGGCCACAGATTGGTCAGTTCTGTGGTACTGTGTCCCTGCTCCAGCAGAAATCCAGTCCATGTGCTGCTCAGTTTGGCCCAAATTGAAGGTGGCCCATGAAACTAGGTCCTCTGTGATTTTACAGGTCTTCAGGGTCATTGAAGACAGCTGACCTAAGCAGGGAAACAAACTAGGAATGGTGGGATCAGATTGCCTATGGGATTTTGTAGTTAAATCCTAGGCTTTAAAGGGGATAGGCTTGGTTCTAATCACAGGAAGTCTATTACATTCTCTCTGCACTGTTTCATCATTTGTAAAATGCGGATGGTGATGACATTCATACCTTTTTCACAGGTAGTACATCAATCAGGCATATAATAAAGTAAGCACTGTCACCTGGTGATCACTCCATTAATAGAAGAGGGTGGTGGTGATAGTGGAGGTTCACTATGCTTTTCAATTCTATAAAATTGGGCCTAGAGAAGATTTCTTAGAGGAAGTGATGTCCTCTCACAGTTAGAGAACCCACATGGGGTGATGGTGTGAGTTGGGGGGTGGCGGGGAGGAGGAGGATGGGGAAGTGAAGTGGTAAAATCTCACCACAAAGACCAGGATGCTGTCATGGCATTGAAGCAGGAGCAGACTGTTCGGAAATCCGAGGTTCTGTAATACCCTAGGGCTGTCTAGAGGTGGTAATTGGAACACAAGACCTTCAGGTGTCCTGTGTTAGTGTTTCACTCTTGAGCAGAAGCTCAAGAGCATGTCACTCTGAAGGATCTAGAGCCGCTAGAAGTCATGATTTACCCCATGGTTAGGAAAAGGCAGGGGACAGATATGTGGTATAGCTGGGGTTCACATGCTTAGGAATCCCTGATGGGGACATGTGGGTGAAAACACCCTGAGGGAAGTCCTGGGCAAGGAGAGCTGGGTCCCATGCTGATTCTGGATGGGTGTGGAAGTTAACCAGGAATTATTGCTTTAAAGGACTGGATTACAGATTTTGCAAGCAGATAAGATCAGTGACATTATCTGACCTACCTCACATAAGAGGTTTCCTGGCAGTTGGAGATTTCCTGGATAAATGATTCTTCTGACTTCCAAAAATAATTAGGTAACTCAGAGATGAAACCACAAGATAAGCAATCTTTTCTTTCTGAGCTGTTCAAGAATGATCAAATGTATGTAAAAAACATCAAGGGATTTTGACTTTTCTTATATGCAGCCTTAAGAGCCAATAGCTCCTTTTTGTCAAGCAGTAATTATATTGTTATATTCTGCCATTTTTTAAAAATTGGAGACAGGGTCTTTCTCTATCACCCAGGTTGAACTGCAGTGGTGCAGTAGTAGCTCACTGTAACCTTAAACTCCTGGGCCCAAGTGATCCTTACCTCAGCCTCCTGGGTAGCTGGGACTACAGGTGTGTACCACAACTGGATAATTCTTTTTTTTTTTTTTTTGGTAAAGATGAGATCTTGCTATGTTGCCCAGGCTGGTGTCAAATTCTTGGCTTCAATCTATCCTCCCACCTTGGCTTCTGAAAGCATTGAGGTTGCAGGCATGAGCCACTAAGCTCGGTCATTTTTTTTTTTTTTTTAATAATTCTATCTCTGGAATATTAGACTCAAAGGAAGCAGATGACACAAACAGCATGCTTTAGACTGTATTACGAGACCACTTTTTTTCTTTTTCCTTAAATGTAGATAACATTAATGAGACTACTTTTGAGAGAAATGTGTTTTATTCTGTAAAGGGAAGATGTTTTAGCAAGAACCATGCTCTCCAGCTAGTCTCTCTGTCCAGAGTGCTTTTTTCTTTTTTTTTTTGAAGAGACAGAGTTTCACCATCATGTTGCCCAGGCTGAGTCTCGAACTTGTGACATCAGGCAATCCCCCTGCCTCGGCCCCCCAAAGTGCTGGGATTATAGGCATGAGCCATGGCGCCAGGCCTCTAGGTGCTCTTTCTTTCACTGGCTGGCTCTTACTCATGCTTTGGAACTTAGCTTAAATTTTACTTCCTCCAGGAAGCCCTCCCTGACACTCAAATTAATTTCAGCTTTTGCTTTTCTCCCCTGTACTTTTCAGTATTTACCACAACTTAAAATTGCATATTCATTTCATGTCTGTCTCTTCCTCTAATTTATTAGGCTTCTGGAGTTATGGGACCTAAGTCCTTCGTTCAACACTGTATGCCCAGTTCTTGGCAGAGTGCCTAGAACATAGCAGGATGTACTGATGTGGAAAAAGGGTAGTAAAGAAAGACAGGCTGGGTGCGGTGGCTCACACCTGTAATCCCAGCACTTTGGGAGGCCAAGGCAGGTGGATCACCTGAGGTCAGGAGTTTGAGACTAGCCTGGCCAACATGGTGAAACCCCGTCTCTACTAAAAATGCAAAAATAAGCTGGGCATGTTGGCAGGAACCTGTAATCTCAGCTACTCAGGAGGCTGAGGAAGGAGAATTGCTTGAACCCAGGAAGCAGAGGTTGCAGTGAACCGAAATCACGCCATTGCACTCCAGCCTGGGCAACAACAGCAAGACTCTGTCTTAAAAAAAAAAAAAAAAAAAAAAAAAGACATGATTCCATTCACCCTGATTCAAAGGTTCCAGTGAGTTCTATATTTTCTTTTTCTTTTTTTTTTTTTTTTGAGACGGAGTCTTGCTCTGTCGCCAGGCTGGAGTGTGGTGGCACGATGTCACTACAACCTCCGACACCCTGGTTCAAACAATTCTCCTGCCTCAGCCTCCTGAGTAGCTGGGATTACAGGCATGCGCCACCGCACTCAGCTAATTTTTGCATTTTTAGTAGAGATGGGGTTTCACCATGTTGGTCAGGATGGTCTCTATCTCCCAACCTCGTGATCCGCCCACCTCAGCCTCCCAAAGTGCTGGGATTACAGGTGTGAGCCACCGCTCCCAGCCTGAGTTCTATATTTTCTGCCTTACCCTGGGGGCTTATTCCTTAAGGAAGGGACAGGACTTTTGGTTTGAAGTGTAAACTGTGGTGACTACATACTGGGCTACCCCTCCCCATAGCAGTTAATTTCCCTGAGTACTTAGAATATCTGTGACTTGATGCGACAGTGAAGATCTATGTGGTAATAATTCTGGAAGGAAAAAAAAATTTCCAATAGATTTGCTTTCAGTGGCTGGGTGTGGTGGCTCATGCCTGTAATCCCAGTACTTTGGGAGGCTGAGGTGGGCGGATCGCAAGGTCAGGAGTTCAAGACCAGCCTGGCCAATAGGGTGAAACCCTGTCTCTACCAAATATACAAAAATTAGCCGGGCGTGGTGGTACGTGCCTGTAGTCCCAGCTACTCAGTAGGCTGAGGCAGGAGAATCGCTTGAACCCGGGAGGTGGAGGTTGCAGTGAGTCGAGATTGTGCCACTGCACTCCAGCCTGGGTGACAGAGCGAGACTCCGTCTCAAAAAAAAGAAAAAAAAATTAGGTATGCAGCCTTGTACCTTGATTTTAATTACATAGTTGCCTGTGAATATTTTCAGTGCATGTTCCTTTTTTCTTCTTTGGGTATTGAATTGAGTAACCTCTAATTACCTCCTCAAATGGCACTTGTCATCACATGGAAAGGGTTCTATAATCAGCTGAGTTGCTGTGGAGGTTAATCTAAGCCACAGATAGAGCAGAGTGTCCATTATCATATATATTGCGAAGGATCGAATCCTTTGCATCTTGGGATGGCTGTAACATGAGTGCACTGTCTTCCAGCTCTTTTACACTTGTACTCCTAGAATTCATCTTCTGGCTTCAGGAGAACTTGATAGAACATGCTGTTCACTAAGGATCATTGATAGTAGATTGCATACAAAGTACTTGGCAACTGAAAGCCCTCAAAGGTAAAATATGGTGTTCATGCATCTATGCTATTAGAACCTAAGAAAAGGGTACCAGCAAAAAATTAAGTTCTGACACACCTATTTTCTATTAAATATTAAATCAGTCATATACAGACTTTAGAAATGGAATTCAAGTTTTATAGTAGAAAATATATGTCATTGGCTGGGCGTGGTGGCTCATGCCTGTAATCCCAGCCCTTTGGGAGGCTGAGGCAGGCGGATCACCTGAGGTCGGGAGTTCGAGACCAGCCTGACCAACATGGAGAAACCCCGTCTCTACTGAAAATACAAAATTAGCCGGGCATAGTGGTGCATACCTGTAATCCTAGCTACTCGGGAGGCTGAGGCAGGAGAATCGCTTGAACCTGGGAGGTGGAGGTTGTAGTGAGCCGAGATCATGCCATTGCACTGCAGCCTGCGCGACAAGAGTGAAACTCTGTCTCAAACAAAAAAAAAAAAGAAAGAAAATACTTGTCATTCACAGTGAGGGCTGTCAGACCTGCACTGAGTATGGTATACTTTTAGGGATTCCCTATAACAATACAAAAATGGGGAAACACTGTCAAGATTGGGCGAACTCTCCAGACATGGTGGCTCACACCTGTAATCCCAGCACTTTGGGAGGCCAGGGCAGGCAGATCACTTGTGGTCAGGAGGTCAGGAGTTCGAGACCAGACTGGCCAACGTGGTGAAATCCCATCTGCAGAAAAAAATTTAAAAAGCTAGCCGGTTACATTGGAGTGCACCTGTAGGAGGCAGGAGGATTGCTTGAGCGCAGCAGGTAGAGGCTGCAGTGAGCTGAGATCGCGTCATTGCACTCCAGCCTGGGTGATGGGAGTAAAACACTGTCTTTAAAAAAAAGAAAAATAGGAGAACTGGAAAGCCGACTACCCTGTTGGTTATGATCTGTCAGTAATATTGCCTTTATTCTTAATGGGATAAGGGAGGGGTGTCTTATTGAAAACCCTAGTAAGGACCAGTTCAAAAAGACTAGGGGGGAGACAGGATATTTGACTCCATGTATCCATGAAGCAGTATCAAATCCATTTCTGTGTCTTTGGTGTTTGGTGTGAGAAACTTTAGGAAATGTATCCTAATGGACCCATGTTAGATGCTCTCACCTATGATCCTGATGATCAAAGCTCATATGATCCTGTGAAGATGTTTGTACTTTTTTTTTTTTTTTTTTGAGACAGAGTTTCACTCTTGTTGCCCAGGCTGGAGTGCAATGGTGCAGTCTCGGTTCAGAGCAACCTCCACCTCCTTGAGAAACCTTCAAGCAGTTTTCCTGCCTCAGCCTCCCAAGTAGCTGGGATTACAGGCATGCGCCACCACGCCGGCTAGTTTTTGTATTTTTAGTAGAAACATGGTTTCACCATGTTGACCAAGCTGGTCTCGAACTACTGACCTGAGGTGATCCTCCTGCTGTGGCCTCCCAAAGTGCTGAGATTACAGGCAAGAGCCACCGCACCTGGCCTGTACATTTTATGTGTTCTCAGAGGCCCTTACATTGGTGATTCCTAATCTTTTCCCTGTCCTATCACACCTAAAAAATATAATGCTGAATGAAATCATTCTTATTTTCCCATAAGTAATAGTGACGCATAAGAGTGGTGAGAACTCCTCTGGGGGGAAAATGTGGTTGTATCAGAATTTAGGGAAGGAAGGGAATGTCACTGAAAAAGAACTCCCATCTGATTCTGTGTATCAACCATTCTTCTCCCATTTCTGACCTGCCCAAGTGCTCTGTTTTAGGAACTGATGTGAAATAGAAGACATTTGTAAAAAACAAACAAACAAAAACCTAAAACCTAGCAAAAATCCATCAGAAGAGAAAGAAAAGTACCAGAAATCTTTATCCTAAAAAGGAATTCTTTATTCATGAGGTGTCTACTGTGTGTCAAGTTATGTTAGGTCTAGGCATAAGGAAATAAGGTAAATATGATTTGTTCTTGCCCTAGGATCCTTTATTCTAAGGAAGAAGAAAATTTGAATAAAATATATATTATCTAATCTGCAAAGTATATATTTTATTCCTACTGTAGATATGAAAAATTGAATTTGAGCTTGTATTATGTGCCAAATCCTATGCAAGCTAACATAGCAAGAATTTAGGTCAGGTGCAGTGGCTTACACCTGTAATCCCAGCACTTTGGGAGGCCGAGGTGGGAGGATTGTTTGACCCCATGAGTTCAACGCCAGTCTGGGCAACAGAGCAAGACCCTGTCTCTACAACAACAACAACAACAACAACGACAAAATTAGCTGGACCTGGTGGTGCACACCTGTAATCCCAGTTACTAGGGAGGCTGAGGTGGGAGGATCCCTTGAGCCCAGGAGTTTGAGGCTGCAGTGAACTATGATGGCACCACTGCACTCCAGCCTGGGCAACAAAAGAAGACCATGTCTCTTAAAAAAAAAAAAAAAATTAGGCCAAGTTATTCTGATTTAGTTTTTCCCGTTCCAACATCTTGCTCCCTGTATTAGTTTGTTCTCACACTGCTATAAAGAACTGCCCAAGACTGGGTAATTTAGAAAGAAAGGAGGAGGCTTAATTGACTCACAGTTGCACATAGCTGGGGTGGCCTCAGGAATTATGGCAGAAGGCAAATGGAAAGCAAGGCACCTTTTTCACAAGCAGGAGAGAAAATGAACGCAGGAGGAATTACCACACACTTATAAACCATCAGATCTTGTGAGAACTCATTATTATGAGAACAACATCGGGGAAACTGCCCCATGATTCGATTACCTACACCTGGTCTCTCCCTTGACACTTGGGGATTGTGGGGATTATTAAGAGTACATTTAGGCCAGGTGCGGTGGCTCATGCCTATAATCCCGGCACTTTGGGAGGCCAAGGCGGGCGGATCACCTGAGGTCGGGAGTTCAAGACCAGCCTGACCAACATGGAGAACTCCATCTCTACTAAAAATACAAAATTAGCCGGCTGTAGTGGTGCATGCCTGTAATCTCAGCTACTTGGGAGGCTGAGGCAGGAGAGTCGCTTGAAGCTGGGATGCAGAGGTTGCAGTGAACCGAGATCACGCCATTGCGCTCCAGCCTGGGTAACAAGAGTGAAACTCCATCTCAAAAAAAAAAAAAAAAAAAATTAAAATTAAAAAAGATTTAAATCCTAATTTTAAAAAACTTAAGAAATCCATTATTATTTCTGGCTGCCTTTATAAAAGACACTTTTTTTTTTTTTTTTAAACATCATATAGGACTTTTTTTTCCTGGAATTTGCAAGGACTCTTAACTCTCTTCAATATTTCTGAAAACAAAAGTAAGTGGATCATGTGGGAAGAAGGAGAGAAAGTCTACGAAATCGTAGACTTTCTGTAAAGTGAACAGACTTTAGGTTCTGACTCCTCGTAAATCTAGACTTTTCTAAAATTGCCCTACAAAGCTCTGAGAAAATGACTCACATAAATAAAGAGGAAAAGGACTGGCCCGGTGCGGTGGCTCCCAACTGTAATCCCAGCACTTTGGGAGGCTGAGGCGGGCAGATCACCTGAGGTCGGGAGTTCGAGACCAGCCTGACCAACATGGAGAAACCACCCCTCCGTGTCTACTAAAAATACAAAATTAGCCGGGCATGGTGGCCCATGCCTATAATCCCAGCTACTCAGGAGGCTGAGGCAGGAGAATCGCTTGAACCCAGGAGGTAGAGGTTGCATTGCAGTGAGCCGAGATCGCGCCATTGCACTCCAGCCTGGGCAAAAAGAGCAAAACTCTGTCTCAGGAAAAAAAAAAAAGAGACGATTTTAGAAAAAAAGATAATAACATTAAAAAATAAAAAAGATAAGAGCGAAACTCCATCTCAAAAAAAATTTTTTTTTAAAAAAGAGCAAAAGGAGTTGGAAGTTTTTCTAATTCTCGTGGATTACAGTAGAAGAATGAGAACAGGTACAAAGAAACTCAATGCCCTTGGCTTTATGCCAACAATGATTTTTTTTACATGGCAAAAAATTACAAACCTTCTTCCTCTCTTCCTCAAGCTTCTACATAATAGACATACAGCGGCATTTCTATTTCTACAATATATTTGGACTGTTTATAGTCTTGAGCTAATAAAGGTTTTTACACAGTCGTAGAGAAAAGGGTCCTCAGAGGTGATCTAATGTAGACTCTTTCTCAAGGTGATAAGTAACTTACTGTGTGAGTGCTTGCAGTTTTCCAGAATGGTAACTCAGTTATTACAAGGATTTTGTTTCTAGACCTTTCAACATCTTCATTTCGCTTCTGTGTCTATTGCAGTTTATTGATGTTTTCCTTACCCAGCACTTAAAATAGAGCACAGCACTCCAAGTATGGTCAGTGGATGCAGAACAGAGGAAACAACCATTATTCTAGATAATTGAATATTATCCATACAGTTCATTATTTAGCACTGTACTGGCTTTTTTATGATTAAGTCATATTTCTGGCCTAATAATGATTCTTAGTAAAACAGAACCCCAAATGACTTTTTTTTTTTTTTTTTTTTTTTTTTTTTCTGAGACTGTTGTTGCCCAGGCTGAAGTGTAGTGCCACGATCTCGGCTTACTGCAACCTCTGCCTCCCGGGTTCAAACAATTCTCCTGCCTCAGCCTCCTAAGTAGCTGGGATTATAGGGGCATGCCACCACATCCGGCTAATTTTTATATTTTTAGTAGAGACGGGGTTTCTCCATGTTGGTCAGGCTGGTCTCAAACTCCTAACCTCAGGTGATCCACCTGCCTCGGCCTCCCAAAGTGCTGGGATTACAGGCGTGAGCCACCGCGCCCGGTCCAAATGACTGTTTTTTTTATAGGTACTGGAGTTAAGAAAGGTGTTCTCCATTACAGCCTAGGTATTAGATGTAGAATTTCTCATTTGTTCACCTACTATTTTCTCTTGTCTCTCTGAAAGAAATTACATTGTCTTTAAGGCAGTGGTTCTTAAACTTTATCATGCTTGAGAATCACCTAGAAGACCTGTTTAAACATAGATTGCTGGCTTCTGCCCCTAGAGTGTCTGATAAAATAGGTCTGAGCTAGGGCCTGAAAATTTGCATTTCTAACAAGTTACCAGATGGTGGCAATGCTGCTGGTCTGAGGACCTCACGCTGAGAACCATTGCTTCCTTTAAAGGGCTGAAGTGGCGAGGCACCGTGGCTTATGCCAGTAGTCCCAGCATTTTATGAGGCCAAAGTGGGAGGATCACTCAAAGCCAGGAATTTGTGGTTACAGTGAGCCATGATCATACCATTGCACTCCAGTCTGGGTGACAGTGAGACCCCATCTCTAAAAAAAATAAAGAGAAGGCAAGTGAGAAGTATGAACATATAGGTACTTTCAATTTTTGTGGATGCACAGTAGGTGTATATATTTATAGGGCACATGAAATACTTTGATACAGGCATGCAGTGTGTAATAATCACATCAGGGTAAATGGCATATCCATCACCTTAAGCATATAGTTGGATTCTTTTATGTTACAAACAATCCAATTATACTCTTTTTTTTTGAGATGGAGTCTTGCTCTGTCACCCAGGCTAGAGCGCAGTGGTGCGATCTTGGCTCAATGCGACCTCTGCCTCTCAGGTTCAAGGATTCTCCTGCCTCAGCCTCCCAAGTAGCTGGGACTACAGGCTCACATGACCACGCCCAGCTAGTTTTTGTAGTTTTAGTAGAGACAGGGTTTCACCATGTTGGTTAGGCTGGTCTCAAACTCCTGACCTCAGGTGACCCACCCACCTTGGCCTCCCAAAGTGCTGGGATTACAGGCGTGAGCCACTGTACCTGGCCTATACTCTTAAATGTACAATACATGATTGTTGACTGTAATCACCCTGTTGTGCTATGAAATGCTAAATCTTACACATTCTGTGTAACTATATTTGTGTACCCATTTACCATGCCCACTTCCCCCAATCCCCACTACCCTTCCCAGCCCCTGGTAACCATCATTCTACCCTCTATCTCTATGAGTTCAATTGGTTTAATTTTTAGATCCCACAAATAATGAGGACATATGAAGTTTGTCTTTCTGTGCTAGGCTTCTTTCACTTAACATAATGTCCTCCAGTTCCATCCGTGTTGTTGCAAATGACAAAATCTCATTCGTTTCTATGACTGAATGGTACTCCACTGTGTGTATGTACTTCGTTCTCTTTACCCACTTGTCTGTTGCTGGACACTTAGGTTGCTTCCAAATCTTGACTATTCTGAATAGTACTGCAATAAAAATGGGAGTGCAGATATTTCTTGAATATACTGATTTCCTTTCTTTGGGGAATATACCTGGGAGTAGGATTGCTGGATCATATGATAGTTTGATTTTCAGTTTTTTGAGGAACCTCTAAATTCTTCTCCGTAGTGGTTATACTAATTTACATTCCCACCACCCGTGTATGAAGTTTCCCTTTTCTCCACATCCTTGCCAGCATCTGTTATTGTGTGACTTTTGGATAAAAACCATTTACCTGCAGTGAGATGGTATCTCATTGTAGTTTTGATTTGCATTTCTCTGATGATCAATGATGCTGAGTACTTTTTCATATGCCTATTTGCCATTTATATGTCTTCTTTTGAGAAATGTCTGTTTAAATCTTTTGCCCGTTTTTAAATTGGATTGCTAATTTCTTTTCCTGTAGACTTGTTTGCACTCTTTATATATTCTGGTTATTAGTCCCTTGTCAGATGAGGAGTTTGCAAATATTTTCTCCCATTCTGTGGGTTGTCTCTTCACTTTATTGATTGTTTCATTTGCTGTGCTGAAGCTTTTGGATGTGATTCCATTTGTCCATTTTTCCTTTGGTTGCCTGTATTTGTGGGGTATTACTCCAGAAATCTTTGACCAGATCAATGTCCTGGAGAGTTTCCCCAATGTTTTCTTTTAGTAGTTTCATAGTTTGAGGTCTTAGATTCAAGTCTTTAATCCATTTTGATTTGGACTATTTTAAAAATTTGATTATATTTTGACCAGCATTGAATAATCTATATCCTAAGGTTTTGGAGGAATAAATATCCTTTCAAAAGAATCTTCCTCATCTGATTTCCATCCATATCAAGTGTTGTTTTGTTTTAATCCTATTAAAGCAGGCTTGGTCAGGAGATCTTTTCCCTTTTCCTAGCAAGAGGGTTTTTTTGGTCCTCAATTTGGTCATTTGTAAAACAAAGGTAGAGAAAATCTACTGAATGATTTTGGTTATTTTTGGCTTTATAATTTCTTGAAAAGAAAGAACAATAAATGAAGATTCACTGCACAGAAAGGGCCTATTTGGAGTCAACATGCTCAAGGCCAGAAAATAGAAACCGCAGGGCTAAGGGGATCAACTGAAGGCATCAGTAGGATGAGGTGAAGCTCTTCTAAGCTGCCAGGTCACAAATCAGGACAGGCAGATGTCCGGTCCCTGACACACTGGCCTGCACAGTGAATGGGCTGTAAGCTTATCCACTACAGACCTGTCATTGTTTGGGGCAGGTTGGTGGGAGCATAAGGACATGATAATATCACTATTATGATATTATCATAATAAGTGGGAGGCTAATCTTAGAAACAGTTTTCAATTATCTGAAGTTGGTAGTAGCTTCTAATATGGTAGCTATTATTCACCCATTGCATTCACCATCAGAAAAAATCCATACAGAGATGAAGCCAACATATTTTGAATGTACACGGTACAGTTGTTGGCTCTTAATATAAGTAATTGAGTAGAGACAAGCAAGAAAGGATGAGCTGATATTAGGAGATGGACAACATTGAGTGTAAGTCAATACTTAGGTAACCTTCAGTCTGTCTCTTATCTACCATTTCTTTCTCCTTCCTATTCTTACCCTCTCTTCCCTCAGGTCTAATCTCCCAATTTAAGAAACAAAAGAAGTTTTTCCACTAGTACTGACTTCAGCCCATTGTTTGCAATGTTGTTTTGACAGATGTGTCTTTAGTCACACAATTAAATTTTATGTACACCAGAGACTGAAGACTCCAATAGTTCCCTATCAACGTCAGATTAACAATGGCTTGTACCTATAATCCTAGCTACTCAGGAGGCTGAGGCGGGAGAATCGCTGGAATCTGAGAGTTCAAGACTCGCCTGGTCAACAAAGTAAGATCCCGTCTCAAAAACAAAACAAAAACTTCTTTGCTTAAAATTCCAGTTTTTTTTTAAAATTATTTTTATTTTTTTGAGACAGAGTCTTGTTCTGTCACCCAGGCTGGAGTACGGTAGCACGATTTCGACTCACTGCAAGCTCCGCCTCCCGGGTTCACACCATTCTCCTGCCTCAGCCTCCCAAGTAGCTGGGACTACAGGTGCCCGCCACTACGTCCGGCTAATTTTTTGTATTTTTTAGTAGAGACGGGGTTTCACCGTGTTAGCCAGGATGGTCTTGATCTCCTGACCTCGTGATCTGCCCGCCTCAGCCTCCCAAAGTGCTGAGATTACAGGCGTGAGCCACTGCGCCCGGCCTAAAATTCCAGGTTTTCTGTATTTGTCTTCTCCACTAGACTCTAATCAACTCCTTAATGGTAGGGATCAAGGTAATAGACATCTCTGTACCTCTGACTTTTTGCATCAAGTCTACCAAAACCATTTCAGGTGCTTGAATAAATACGGAGCAGAGCTAGTTCCAACTTATCATTCCAAACTCATCCCCCGCCACTTCCCCAACTTGCCCTACCTTCAGTTACACTGAGCTTTTTCCATTGCCCTAAGCAGGCCTTTTTCTTTTAGGATTTACTGCCTTTTCCCACATTGATTCCTCTGCTGTGATGCTCCTCCCTGCTGGCGTGGCTGGCTCATTCTTCAAGACCCACTTCAGTTACCAGCAACTCTGCTGAAGCCTTTCTGAACCCTTGGGCAAAATTAGTAATTCCCTTTACAGGTCTTGAATAGTTGTCTGTTCACATCTTGAATATGGTGCATGATACACTCTTGAAAGTATCTGCTTAAGTGATAATAATGGCAGCTGTTTATTACATGTGCTAAAGACTGAGTTAATGTGACTGAGCTTTATAATATTAAATGGCGTATGATTTTAAATCTAACAGCTCTGAGACACAGAAAATCAGCAAGAGGCTGAGATGAAATTGGAAACTATTTTCTGGGTACTAAGAATGTAGGGATCAACTAGACACATGGTATTCTCTTCCCCTGGGGAGCTCCAACTCTTCAAGGACAGGGGTCAAATAGTAGTAAATGTGTGGCATTTATTGAATGTTTGATGTTTACCTGGCACACTGAAGACATTATCTGTAAATATTACAGCTACTCTACAAGGCAGGTGATATTATCCCCATTTCACAGAAAGGGAAACTTACATGCTCAAGATCACACTGCTGGTGCAAGGATTTGAACCCAAAGTATCTAACTTCAAAGTATCCTACTGATCTCCATATTCTAAGTGCCGAGCACATAGTAGGGGCATAATAAAGAGTGTTGGATGAACAAATTTCTGTAAGCAGGTTCCTTCTCCCACACTACAAGTATTAATAGTGCTCTTCTGTTGAAATATTTCTCGGTCTCAGCTCTGTTCTCATTACACGTAGTGGCATCAGGGAAAATTAAATGCTGTCTTGGAATGACCAGTGGTGCCAATTAACCAAGAACATTAGGAAATTGTAAATGATTATAAATTCAATAATAATTAAAAGGATGTAATTTTACTAAAAATAAGATGTAAAAATTAGCGAAGTTGAGCAAAATTCAGACCTTTAATTATAGAAATTGAGCATATTGAAACTGAGATCCTCATAAAACAATAAGAAAGAAGTATATAAAAACCTCATTTAAATAAAAAAAAACGTTATCACCCAAGTTGATACATTGGACACTGTTAGAATGTGAAAAGAGCACTGGAATCAACTAAAGTTGATTCCAGATCTGATACTTACAGCTGAGGAAATTCAAGCTATTTTTTTTTCTCTGAAATTGGGCTCATCAACAAAATAAGGATAGCAATGAATTCACTGAGTTTTTGTGAGGATCAAATGAGAATACCACCTAATTTACTACCTAACAACACATACTTGGCACTCAGTAATGAGTCTGCGTCTCATACTTTAAAAAATGAATGCATGGGCTGGGTGGGGTGGCTCATGCTTATAATCCCAGCACTTTGGGAGGCTGAGGTGGGTGTATCACCTGAGGTCAGGAGTTCATGACCAGCCTGGCCAAAATGTTGAAAGTGCAAATTAAAACCATGGTGAGATACCAGTATACATTTAACAAAGTGGCTAAAATAAAAAAAATTTTGGACATTACCAGATGTTGGGGAAAATAAGGAAAAACTGAATAATTCATACATTGCTGGTGGGAATGTAAAATAGTACAGCTACTCTGGAAAACAGTTTGGCAGTTTTTTACAAAGTTAAACATATACCTATCATATAACCAGGCAGTCACACTCTTGAAAATTTGTCCTAGATAAATGAAAACTTATGTTTATGCAAACATTTGTACACAAATATTTCTTACAGGTTTATTTGTAACAACCAAAAACTGGAAACAACCCAAATGCCCTTTACAAAATAAATGGATAAGCAGACTGTGGTACATCCATACCATGAAATACTACTCAGTAATAAGGAGGGAGCTATGGATACACCCAGCAACTTAGATGGATCTCAAAGTCATGCTCAATGGGAAAAGCCAATCTCGAAAGGTTAAATACTCTATAGTTCTATTTATACAAGTTTCTCAAAATAGTAATAATAACAATATGGGGAACAGAGCAGAGGTTAGGGAGAGAGAAGGAAATAAAGGATAGCAATGCACTGACATTCCTTTGTAGTGACAGAATGGTCTGTATCTTTTTTTTTTTTTGAGACAGAGTCTGACTCTGTCATCCAGGCTGGAGTGCAGTGGCGCAATCTCGGCTTACTGCAACCTCTGCCTCCCGGGTTCAAGCCATTCTCCTGCCTCAGCCTCTGGAGTAGCTGGGACTACAGGTGTGCACCACCACGCCTGGCTAATTTTTTTGTCTTCTTAGTAGAGATGTTTTGCCATGTTGGCCAGGCTGGTCATGAGCTCCTACCTCAAGTGATCCACCTCCCAAAGTGCTGGGATGACAGGCCCAAGCCACTGTGCCCGGGGATTACATTTCAACATGAGATTTGGGTGGGGACAAGTTTCCAAACGATATCACACACACATACTGAAAGATACGAGTACAGGCAAAACCTGGTGAAATCTTTTTTCAAGCAATTCTCCTGCCTCAGCCTGCCAAGTAGGTGGGATAACAGGTGTGCACCACCACATCTGACTAAATTTTGTATTTTTAGTAGAGACGGGGTGTCACCATGTTGGCTAGAATGGTCTCCATCGCTTGACCTCGTGACCTGGCCGCCTCAGCCTCCCAAAGTACTGGGATTACAAGCATAAGCCACTGCACCCGGCCGTTGTTTTTAATTCTGGCACTAATAACTGTTTTAAATTCTTTCTTGAACCCCTGATATTGTTTGTTTCCAGTTCTGTCCACTTTGCCGTTTAATACCCGATGAGAATCCAAGCAGCTTCAGTGGCAGTTTAATAAGACATCTTCAAGTTAGTCACACTTTGTTTTATGATGATTTCATAGTAAGTATATTTTCTTATTTTTACATTATGTTTTTATGCTGTCTTTGTTAAGCTTACTTTTCTGATCCAAGTGAATAAAATTATAGAGGAAAAAAATGTATATATAGCTATAGTGTTGAGTATTAGCATTATGTAAGAAATCAAGAAAATAGAATGTTTTGGCCTGGCACAGTGGCTCATGCCTGTAATCCCAACACTTCCGGAGGCCGAGGTGGGCAAATCACTTGAGGTCAGGAGTTCAAGACCAGCCTGGGCAACATGGTGAAATCCTATCTCTACTAAAAATACTAAAAATAAAAAAATTAACCAGGCGGTGGCATACGCCTGCAGTCCCAGCTACTCCGTAGGCTGAGGCAGGAGAATCGCTTGAACCCAGGAGGCGGAGGTTTCAGTGAGCTGAGATCGTGCCACTCCACTCCAGTCTGGGCACCTGAGTGAGACTCTGTCTCCAAAAAAAAAAAAAAAAAAAAAGCAATTTCAAGATAAAATTTAATAACGATTCAAGATCGTCATTTGAGAATTTTCTCCATGCTTTCTATCTGCCATTATTATTATCCAGGTTGAACATAAGGAGCTCAGGTTCTAAACTAGTTTTAAGCAACAGCTCTGTCACATATGTGCGACCTTGCAGAAGGCATTTAACCTCTGAAACTCAGTTTGTCCATTGGTTAAGGGAAGAGATTAAAAGCACCTACTCTCAAAACTCTTCTTAGGATTAAATGAGATAATGTATATAAAGTGATTTGCACAGTTCAGGCACAGATGTTTGGCAAATTGGAGATGGGATAGGAGTAGAATTGTTAGGACCACTTGAGGAACTGAACAAGGAACATGACAGAGGCTTTAAATCCTCAGCTCCATATCTCTAAGCATGTGTCTTTTGTGGCCCATACGGCACACAGGCCTCAACAGAACTTGGTTCTGGTCTGTGTGTTCTCTCTGGTAAAACAAAGAGGTTTTTCTTGGCCCGGTGCGGTGGCTCACGCCTGTAATCCCAGCACTTTGGAAGGCTCACGCCTGTAATCCCAGCACTTTGGAAGGCCGAGATGGGCAGATCACGTGGTCAGGAGATCGTGACCATCCTGGCTAACACGGTGAAACCCCATCGCTACTAAAAATACAAAGAAATGAGCCGGGCGTGGTGGCAGACGCCTGTGGTTCCAGCTACTCAGGAGGCTGAGGCAGGAGAATGGCGTGAACCGGGGAGGGGGAGCTTGCTGTGAGTCGAGATCACACCACTGCACTCCAGCCTGAGCGACAGAGGGAGACTCCATCTCAAGAGGTTTCTCTTTACCTTAGCTCTATGAGATGTTCTAAAGCCAGGTCGATTCTATGGCTCTTCTGGCTAATCATGTTCAGTCTGTTCTCAAGATCTTTCAGACAGGCCGGGCGCGGTGGCTCAAGCCTGTAATCCCAGCACTTTGGGAGGCCGAGACGGGCGGATCACGAGGTCAGGAGATCGAGACCATCCTGGCTGACACGGTGAAACCCCGTCTCTACTAAAAAATACAAAAACTTAGCCGGGCGAGGTGGCGGGTGCCTGTAGTCCCAGCTACTCTGGAGGCTGAGGCAGGAGAATGGCGTAAACCCGGGAGGCGGAGCTTGCAGTGAGCTGAGATCTGGCCACTACACTCCAGCCTGGGCGACAGAGCGAGACTCCGTCTCAAAAAAAAAAAAAAAAGATCTTTCAGACAAAGCATGATCCAGAGCTAGGCAGGATGAAGCCACTTTGATAAGAATACTTTGCAGCCACTCACAGCCATCTTCTTGGGTGTGGAAGTGAGCTTGAAGTAGTGTTCTTTGTTTTGATTTTTTGCTTCCTGAACTACTATATACTAAGCTAAGCACTCTATGTATATATCACAATAAATTGTGATATGTACATAAGTTGTAGCAACTTCCGTGAAGTGAATACTGTATTTTTATCTTCATTTAACTGAAATATCTGAAGCTCAAAGGTTAACTAAATTACCTAAGAACAAGCCAGTATTAAGACCAAACCTTGTGCTCTGTTGTGCTTTATGGCTTTCCTTTGGATTTTGTGGAGTTTTTTTTGTTTTTTGTTTTTATGTTGCAGAATGGACTTTGAATAGAGATTTCATCTTTTGTTATTGTGGAAGAGGAGAGGGATTGCAGAGGATAGGGTTCTTAATGGTTTTTGTTTTACTTATAGAATGTGCTGACATAGAATTTTGAATTCCACTTTGACACATAGGGAGGTAAAGAGAAAGTTTTGTTTTTAACATTTTCTTCGGAAATAGCTATTCAGTGGTACTGCTGGCATTGGTGAAGCCTGTGGGGGTGCCTGAACTTTGCTCCATTTTACAGGTTTGTGTGGAACATAGCACTCTGAGCAGGATTTGTAATGATGACTAAAAACTTCTCATTATATCAGATAAAAACTTCAAATTTTGAATCAAGGCTTTTTATTATGACAGTAACTAGTTAATTGATAGGCAGCAAAGTGAAGGAGAAAATTCATTAGCCCCAAGGCAAAAGTCCTGGGTTCTATGACAAGCTTTGTGGAACTTTGAACAAGTCTCCTAACTTTAGTTCCCTGCAAAATGAGGGTGTTGGATTGACCCTCATCCTCCAGTTTCTGAAATACTATTGACTCTGAATATTTCTAATTATTTTTCTTTATTATAGGATTTTAATATAATTGAGGAAGCTCTTATCCGAAGAGTCTTAGACCGGTCACTTCTTGAATATGTGAATCAGTCGAACGCCACATAATTTTATTAAAACGAAGGGAAAAGGGACCACTGAATTGCACCATTTAAGATGCTGCTTGAACAAATTGAAGGGAAGTTGTCAATGCTTGATGGGCAAAAATGTACAACACAGTTATATGTTTGTCCATGTTTATTGTTATAGTGCATTTAAAAACTGCTTTAATTTTGATGATTTAAATCTGTTTTACATCCTTGAGATTCCTACACATCTAACAAAAAAAAACTGTCTATATCAGTCGTTATTATATGGAAAAGGCACATGGTAGGCAAGTGGGTGGAGGATCTTGGTTTGCAAATTAGATAACACTCTGTGTATAATACTACATATTAATAACTACCATCATGGTTAGGCACGATAACTAATCTTTGTTCTATGTAAGAAAATAGAGAGTGAAACAAAATGCAGACATTCAAAGAAATAAGAAATCTGCTCCAATGCCCTTGCTCTAATCTCTAATAGATTAACATTAATAATCTTGTACGGGAGTTGGAAAGGAACATTTTGGAAGTCAAGGAAGTCCATTTAGGCCAGATGCAGTGGCTCACGCTTGTAATCCCAGCACTTTGGGAGGCTGAAGCGGGCGGATCAAGAGGTCAGGAGTTCGAGACTAGCCTGGCCAACACTGGTATCTGTGAAACCCCGTCTCTACTAAAAATACAAAAATTAGCTGAGTGTGGTGGTGGGCGCCTATAATCTCAGCTACTTGGGAGGCTGAGGCAGAAGAATCGCTAGAACCCAGGAGGCAGAGGTTACAGTGAGCCAAGATCACACCAGTACACTCCAGCCTGGGTGACAGAGCTAGACTCCATCTCAAAAAAAAAAAAAAAAAAAAAAAAAAATCCATTTAACCAAATTACATTACATAATACTGTAACAAAATAAGTTTTGTGTTAGAAAAGTATACTTAATTCTTTGACTTTTTGTAACTGCATACATAAGAATTCAACATTTTTCAAATATTTGTAGTTTATTTTGAAATATTTCTACAATATAGGCAATTTCTTAAAAACCGTCAGGTGATACTTACAGTAGAAGTATTCACATCCAAACTTTTTAGTAGAAAACCCTAAGGGTTTTGATTTCTTTTTTGATTGTAACATTTTAAAAATTATGAAATAAAAGTACTGAAAACCAGACACAAAATTTATAGCTGAATGCTTTATTATAAGCAAATACTCTTTTAGGACTCAGCCAGTCACCACACGTGTCCTTTTTGTATCCTGTCACAATTACAACCCCACAAAAGTAACCACTAGACTGATTTAAATGGTAATCACTTTGTTGCATTTGATTACTGCTGCAACACCTAAATGCATATATCTATATTTTAATATTATCAATTTAAAATTATTAAATGTATGTTTTATTTTACATCTCTTTTTTAATCTAGAAGTTCCCTCTTCTTTCCAGTTCCTTAGAATTTACCTGGTGAAGAACCTGATCCTAGGACCTATAGAGTTTCACATACTTTGTATTTTGCTGATTGCACACTCATGGCACAGTTCAGCACATTCCCCTGTCCTCTAGATATTAGCACATGGGGCAGGTTCAGGCACATTGTATTTGAGAAGACTTTGGTTCAGTCCTTTGGCAAGACTGTAAATCATGGTGTCTTCCTTCCTTCCTTCCTTCCTTCCTTCCTTCCTTCCTTCCTTCCTTCCTTCCTTCCTTCCTTCCTTCCTTCCTTCCTTCCTTCTTTCCTTCCTTCCTTTCCTTCCTTTCCTTTCTTTCCTCTCTGTTGCCCAGGCTGGAGTGGGCACTGCAACCTCCATCTCCCGGGTTCAAGCAATTCTCCTGTCTCAGCCTCCCAAGTAGCTGGGACTACCACAATGCCTGGCTAATTTTTGTATTTTTAGTAGAGAGGAGGTTTTACCATACTGGTTAGGCTGGTCTTGAACTCCTGGCCTCAAGTGATCCACCCGCCTTGGCCTCCCAAAGTGCTGGGATTACAGACATTAGCCACTGCGCCTGGCTAAGTTTTGTATTTTTAGTAGAGACGGGGTTTCGCCATAGTAACCAGGCTGGTTTCAAACTCCTGACCTTGTGATCCGACCACCTTGGCCTCCCAAAGTGCTGGGATTACAGGCTTGAGCCACTGTGCCCAGCCTACAGGGTTTTTATCTAACCTTTCTGTTACAACTATACCACTCTTCTTCTATACTGAGAGTCCTGGTTTTCAAGAACACAGAGCATGATAGAATTAGAACATCCCACAATTACTCATTTCTTTTATTTACCTTACACTTGCAATTGCCTCAGAATACAACCACAACCAATATGGCAATTGAAATAAGTGTTCCATTTGCTTTTCCCATTCTTTCCCAATTTTTTATTTTATTTTATTTTTTTATTCTTTTTTTTTTTTGAGATGGAGTCTCGCTCTTGCTGCCCAGGCTGGAGTGCAATGGTGCGATCTCGGCTCACTGCAACCTCCGCCTCCCGGGTTCAAGCGATTCTTCTGCCTCAGCTTCCCGAGTAGTTGGGATTATAGGCATGTGCCACCACACCCTGCTAATTTTGTGTTTTTAGTAGAGATGGGATTTCTCCATGTTAGTCAGGCTGGCCTCAAACTCTCGACCTCAGGTGATCTGCCCACCCATCCCAAAGTGCTGGGATTACAGGCGTGGGCCACTGCGCCTGGCACCCCAATTTTTAAAATAGTTATACTATATCAACATTTTCAGAACATACTGGTATAGCATACTGTACTTTCTTCCTTTTATCCCCCATTTATTCTTAGTTCTTCAACTGTGTGTTTAACACTTACCCCAGTTTTTGTTGTTTTGTTTTGAGGTGGAATCTTGCTCTGTCACCAGGCTGGAGTACAGTGGTGTGATCTTGGCTCACTGCAACCTCCGCCTCCCAGGTTCAAGCAATTCTCCTGCCTCAGCCTCCCAAGTAGCTGGGATTACAGGTGGGCACCACCACGCCCAGCTAATTGTTGTATTTTTAGTAGAGATGGGTTTTGCCATGTTGGCCAGGCTGGTTTTGAACTCCTGACCTTAAGTGATCCACCCGTGTTGGCCTCCTAAAGTCCTGGGATTACAGGCGTGTGCCACTGCGCCAGGCAGTTGCCCCCAGTGTTTATTTGATGGCTCTGACTGTTTCTCATATCTGACCCTTTAATTATGAATCCAGGGCATAGATTAGTATCTCTATCTTGAAAGGAAGCAAAGAAGCCATGAAAATGAGTGGTATCAACTCCTGAGGATAAAATGTTATTTGACTAGAGTTAGCTTTTTAATTGTGATCATTTATAAACTTCTTTGTTCCTTACATATAAGCATAGTCATAACCATGGTACCCAAAATTTTCTGTAAGTTATTGTAACTCCTTAAAGGTCTTGCTACAGTTCTTCTATCCAGTACAAATAACTGGGAAAATGTAAAGCTGAGTGAAATCTAGTGAGCCTCATAGCCTCCCTTTTAGATATTGGTTTTAAGTTTGCTTTTCACAGCTGCTAAAAAGTAACAACTAATTTTTAGTTGCACAACCTCTCTTTCTTAAATTTGGATGGATCATACAATAAAGCAAAACCTGGCTGATTACAGTGGCTCACACCTATAATCCCAGCACTTTGGGAGGCTGAGGTGGAGGGTCACATGAGCCCAGGAGTTCCAAGACCAACCTGGGCAATATAGTGAGACTCCTCTTAAAAAAAAACAAAAAAAAAGCTGGGCATGATGCACACTGTTATTTTCAGCTACTAAGAAGGCTGAGGTTGGAAGATCACTTGAGCCCAGGAGGTTAACACTGCAGTGAGCTATGATCATGCTACTGCACTCCAGCCTGGGCAACAGAGCAAGACCTGGTCTCCAAAAACATAAATAATTAAATATAAATAAAAATCAAGCAAAACCTGTTGGGAAACAAGAGAAAAAGGAGAGGAATTTTTCAGGAATAATCATAAAAAGAAAAATGATCATCAGACTGAAAGTCTAGCACCTGAGAGATGAAAACATATTTTTAAGCATTGGTGTTGACCATGCAGACAAACTTCTGTTAATTCAGAGCAGTACAAAAGGCACCTTTGAATCTATAAAACTTGAAAAAAGTTAAAAATTGTATTTTGGATAGGCCAGGCGCGGTGGCTCAAGCCTGTTATCCCAGCACTTTGGGAGGCCGAGACGGGCGGATCACAAGGTCAGGAGATTGAGGCCATCCTGGCCTACGTGGTGAAACCACGTCTCTACTAAAAAATACAAAAAACTAGCCGGGCGAGGTGGTGGGCACCTGTAGTCCCAGGTACTTGGGAGGCTGAGGCAGGAGAATGACGTAAACCCGGGAGGCGGAGCTTGCAGTGAGCTGAGATCCGGTCACTGCACTCCAACCTGGGTGACAGAGCGAGACTCTGTGTCAAAAAAAAAAAAATTGTATTTTGGATAAAGCTTTAAGTCATCTGTCACTATTAACCTCAATGCAGCAATTCTGACTCCTGTGCCTGGATTCCTTTTATGATAATTTTGCCACCTACAGGACAGATTAGGTGCTGGTCGCCTGAATTATTTTGTGTTCTGAATTATTTTGAGTTCTAAAATGGTAAAGTGCAAATACTCATTGTTTCACTGTGCCTTTGGCCTTTTATAAAAAGGTATTTCTAATTCGTTGGTAAAAACCAATATTTGAAGCTATTGATTACCAACAAAAAAGTTTCACTGTCTTTATAGTGCCTCAGGATACAACTTTTTCAAGGCTTATTAGAGAAAAACTGATTCACATGTTATTCTTCTAAAGCTAAATTCTTAAAATGTAGGTTGAAAGAGTGGATTGATTGTGAATCTACACTAAACATATGGTCCCAGGCAGACCTCCTTAGAGACCTCCAGGCAGACCTCCTTACTGTCTTCAGTGATGTTGCATTTCGTTACTGTTACTGGGTGCCAAGTGTCTTTCATTTGGAAGTGAACTTACTCCAGTTATTGAATGTTTATCATATCCTAATTTGTATTTTCAAACATTAAGTTTTTCAAACATTAAAAAGTCACTAAGAGATTCATTCTTTTATTATTCAACTAGAAAAAAATTAGTGTAATGATTGGAATTTAAAATGTACAATTCTTTTTCTTCTGTAAGTATATATTGCTATGATAAATAAAAAATGGCAGGACCATTGTTTTTATTAAAATATCTACTGTGTCTATTCTTAAACATTAATCTTGGTTACTTTTTTATTCAAACCTAGTAATGCTTTTTAAATCTTCATCATTCAGCAACAATGATGAATGAAAGGTATACATTCATTTAGGCCAGTAGTTTGCAACTGGGGATAATTTTGTCTCCCAGCAGACTTTGGCAATGTCTAGACACATTTTGGGTTGTCCTAACAGGGCTCAGGTGTACTAGTGGCCTGAGATCTAGATAGAGGTCAGGGATGCTGTTCAGCATTCTACAGTGCACAAGACAGCCCCTCGCAACAAAGCATTATCCTGCTCAAAATGGCAATAGTGCCAAGGCTTAGAAACTGATTTGGCCAACATAATACTGAGCACTGTGGAATTATTCATTCTGCTAGCAAGAGGCTTCACTGAAATTTAAAAGGTAAGATGTAGATAGATTCTTCCCCCTGCTAAATCCATACTAAGTTTTGAATGGCCGTAGCTGCCATGTGTACCCATATGTCATGAGCATATTAATTTTTTGATTTTTTGCAAGAACATGTACAGGACAGAACACAAGTGTTACTGATGAAACCTCTGATGCTTCTCTGTTTGCTGAGTGATGTTCTAGATGATTGAGGGAACCCAGGATCAGTTGAGAAGATTTACCTTTATCATTTAGATTATCTTTGTTGAAATAAGTAAGACAAAATATTACAGAGGGATACTCATGTCTGAGATCCTTGAAGCTAATAGTTATGTTTTTGTATTATTACTAGAAAATCATGTGATGTCTTAATCCTAAATATTTCAGCGAAGACAGTGCATGGATCTTAAGGCTAATCATTGCCACCGAAGTAGCCATATAAGAAGCCCAACGAAGGAGAATCACAGGGAGTAGTATTGATCTAGGTGAATTGGATTATGCTACAATTACAAGTCCCAAATCCCAGGCTCACCCAAAGTCTACAGTGGTTCCTGGCTATTCTCTAGGGAAGCTGTTCTCCAGCTTCAGAATTCCAGGGTACTTTCATCTCATGGCGTTTGTATATCACTGTGTGTTCCTATATCACCCCTCACAACAGGCTGCTGTGTTGGCTACACAGGTAATTTCTGTTCATTATTTGCCAATGCAAGTCACATGGCCATATGTAATGTCAAGGCATTGAGGAAGTGCAGTCTTCTCATGTAGAAGAGAACTGGATACTGGGGCATAATAGTAATACCAACCATGAAAGTACAAGCCAGGCAGAGTTGACAAAGACAGGAAGTACACAGGGTAAAGACATTAAAAATATGTGTGGAAAGAAGGGGTGAAAAGTAAAAATGAGACTAGCTTTCTAAAACATGAAGTGATATTCATTTTTGCCATGGTAATATTTTATTTTTCTTTTTTTGTTTGTTTGAGATGGAGTCTTGGTTTGTTACCCAGGCTGGAGTGCAGTGGCATGATCTCAGTTCACTGCAACCTCTACCTCCCAGGTTCAAGCAGTTCTCCTGTCTCAGTCTCCTGAGTAACTGGGACTACAGGCATGCACCACCATGCCCGGCTAATTTTTGTATTTTTAGTAGAGACGGGGTTTCACCATATTGGTCAGGCTGGTCTCAAACTCCTGAACTCAGATGATCCGCCTGCCTCAGCCTCCCAAAGTTCTGGGATTATAGGCATGAGCCACCACGCCTGGCCCTGCCATGGTAATATTTTTGTTAATTTTACTTAAAGTTTGGGATTATTTTACCAAATGAAAGACCTGTCAGTTTCTCAGACATAAGATAGTGATTTCTTTTTTTGAATCGTTCTTTCTTATTTATTAACAAAAATGCCAAATATGTTCTCTGTCCCTTATAACAGTATTTTCTCAGTATACTCCTTGTGTGCTGCCATCAGAACCACTTGGGATACTTGTTATATAACTGCACTTTCCTGGGCCCTCTCCAGATGTACAGAATCTGAAATTATGGATTCATCAGGAAGTCATTGACATGTATTCCAATCTGCCCATTTCTCATCACCTCCATTTTTACAATTCTATTCTATCCATCAGCATCTCTTGCCTGGATCCCTAGAGCTATGTAATTGGACTCCGTGCCTACACGTAAGAAATTGTCCATTTCTCAGCCAGTCATGGTGGCTCATGACTGTAATCCCTGCATTTCGGGGGGCCAAGGTGGGTGAATCACCTAAAGTCAGGAATTCGAGACCAGCCTGGCCAACATGATGAAACCCCATCTCTACTAAAAATACAAAAAATTGACCAGGCACAGTGGCTCACGCCTCTAATCCCAGCACTTTGGGAGGCCAAGACGGGTGGATCACCTGAGGTCAGGAGTTCAAGACCAGCCTGACCAACATGGAGAAATCCCGACTCTACTAAAAATACAAAAGTAGCTGGGCATGGTGGTGCATGCCTGTAATCCCAGCTACTCGGGAGTCTGAGGCAGGAAAATTGCTTGAACCTGGGAGGCGGAGGTTGCAGTGAGCTGAAATTGTGCCACTGCACTGCAGCCTGGGCAACAAGAGCAAAACTCTGTCTCAAAAAAAAAAAAGTCCATTTTTCATACAGCAGTTGGAGAGATCTTTAAAAGCATCAATCTGATTGTGCCATGCCACGTTCTCACTGCTTAAAATGCTTCCAGGGCCTCCATTGTTTTCTTTGTTGTTGTTTGTGTGTGTGTGTGTGTCCACGAGTCAGTTTCTTTGTAAATATATATTACATCTCTAGAAAAAGAATCCCAGGATTTTCCCGCCTGTGTGTTTTCGTCTTGCTTCTTCATGGTCCATGATGCCAGCTGAGGTTGTCAGTACAATGAAACCAAACTGGCAGGATGGGAGCAGATTATTCTGCCATTTTTCTAGATCTTTGAGTTGCACATCAAATCCGGGGCTAATCACTCCACACTTGTTTAGCCTGCCTGTGAGGTTCACAATTTTCCCAGCTCTGATCATCAATGATTTCAGACTCACCAATGTAACCATGCTTCATTATCACAGTTAGAAACCGGATGATGACTTTGGAGCATGGCCCAATAAGAACCTGGTGTTTGGCATTGTTGATTCTCTTGAGAGCATCAGCCAGGACATTTATGTGCACCATTGTGGTGATGTGGAAAGATGGTGGAAAGAGGTTTTTTGTTTTTTTGAAACAGGGTCTCGCTCTGTCTTCCAGGTTGAGTGCAGTGGTATGATTACAGCTCACTGCAACCTCGACCTTTTGGGCTCGAGCCATCCTCCCACCTCACCCTCCCTAGTAGCTGGGATCACAGACATGCACTACCATGCTGGGCTAAGTTTTAAAATTTTTGTAGAAACTCTCACTATGTTGCCCAGGTTGATCTCTAACTCTTGGACTCCAGACATTCTCTTGCTTTGGCATCTCAAAGTGTTGAGATTACAGGTGTGAGCCAACATGCCCAGCCTCCATCATTATGAGAATAAATTCTAAAGGCCCTTCTATGCCCTTCCATGCCCTTCCAAACCCTTCACAGCCTGGTCCCTGCCTACCTCTCTAACTTCGTCTCATTCCACTCTCTCCCTTGATCCTTATACTTCATCCACATTGTTAGGTTTATTAAACACACCAAACTTACGGTGAGTCCTGTATCTTGGCACTTTGTATTCCTTCTGTTTGAAAAGCTCTTCCCTGGGAGTTTGACATGACTGCCTTCTAAATTATTCAACTCTCAGCTCAAATGTCATCTTCTCATAAAGGAATTCTCTTGTAATTCCAGTCAAAGTCACTCCTCCACCAAATTTGTCTATTGTTTTATTGTAATGTCTCCATAACTGCACTAGAATGGGAAGTTATCTTATGCATTTTTCATTTTTATTGTTTATTTCTTCTCTCTAGAATATACATTTTTGATTGCAAGTATTCACCACTAAAGTCTACAAAATCTGAAACAATGGCACATGTCAGGTACTTAGTAAATATTTCAGCTGTCTAATCTATCATGAGAACTACTGATGATATATATGCATATACATCATCAGTGTGTGATGATAACACATATATAAAATATCCAACATGAAGCAGGAGGATTGCTTGAGTTCAGGAGTTTGAGGCTATAGTGCACTATAATAGTGCCTGTGAATAGCCACTGTACTCCAACCTGGGCGACATAGCAACACTTCCCCCCATTTTTTTTTTTTTTTTTTGAGACATGAAATCCCAGCACTTAAGACAGAGTCTTGCCCTGTCACCCAGGCTAGAGTGCAGTGGTGTGATCTCAGCTCAATTCAACCTCTGCCTCCCGGGTTCAAGCGATTCTCCTGCCTCAGCCTCCTGAGTAGCTGGGATTACAGGCATGTACCACCATGCCCAGCTAATTTTTGTATTTTAGCAGAGGTGGTGTTGGCCAGGCTGGTCTCGAACTCCTGACCTCAAGCGATCCACCCACCTCGGCCTCCCAAACTGCTAGGATTACAGGTGTGAGCCACCTCGCCATAAAACCCCATTTTTGAAAGAAGAAAAAAATTCTAATATTACCAGTAATCAAAGACATTAACTTGACCACTCTAATCATGTACCATTTTTCTCTCTTAGCATAATGTGTGGCATAGTGTTACCTCTAATAAATTTTTTTCTTTTTTTGAGACATGGTTTCACCTTCTCACCCAGGCTGGAGTGCAGTGGTGTGACATGGCTCACTGCAGCCTTGACCTCCCAAGCCCAAGTGATCCTCCTGCCTCAGCCTCCTGAGTAGCTGGGACTATAGGCACACACATCTAGCTAATTTTTAAAATTTTTTGTAGAGACAGGGTCTTACTATGTTGCCTAAGCTGTTGCAAACTCCTGGGCTCAAGTGACCCACCTCAGCCTCCCAAAGTGCCGAGATTACAGGCATGAGCTACCAGGCCCAGTCTTCAATAAATATTTTTTGATTCAGTCTATTAGCAAAATTTCTCAATTAATAATCCCTCATGAAAGGATGATATGGCATATTGTGCTGGTGATAGTGGTATAACTTACACATTTCAAAGCAAGTTGGTAGTGATATCTTACCTCTTGGCCCAGTAATTCTACATCTGGAAATATTTCCTGGCACTCTAATCCAAATGGAATCTATATGCAGGATGAAATTTATTGCAACACCATTCATAACGACAAAAAAAGGAGTGTATGTAATAAAGTCTAATAACGGTTAAATAGTGGCACTTTTTAATTGTTATTGCCATTAGATAAGTGAATATCCTTCCTGTAGGATATAGCTTAAAAATAGTAATAATAATAATAAAAAAGATCGGTGAATACATCATTCATAGCTGGGCATGGTGGCATGTGCCTGTAGTAGTCCCAGCTACTTGGGAGGCTGAGGCATGAGGATTGTATAAGCCCAGGAGTTCAAGGCTGCAATGAGCTATGATCATGCCATTGCACTCCAGCCTGGGCAACAGAGTGAGACCAAATCTCTAAAAAAAAAAAAAAGAAAAGAAAAAAAAATACATCATTCAGTTTACTGTCAAGTTAGCTTGGGAAGAAATGTGTATCTTTAAATTACTATATTTAAACTTTGCTTTAGTTAGTTTTAATTTAATTCTCATAGAGCAATCCTTGTCACTGCTTCTGTTTTAGGAAATATTTATTGTTGCCCTAGTCCTTCCATCCCCAACACATCATGTTGTTTCATTCCTCTGTGATTTTGCACACTTTTTCCTCAGCCTGAAATAAATTTCATTATTTTTCTAAAGAGACTTCCTTGACCCACCCAAGTAGAGTCAGTCACACCATCCTTTATATCACCAGTATCCCTTGACCATACATCGATTGCTATAGGTATCACATTAAATGTATCTGAGATCCACGAGATGGGGAGTTCCTTAAGGGCAAAGGTTGGGATTTATCTTTGTAATCACAGGGCTTTACTAGAAATTCAATTCATGTGTCAATCTGTTCAGGCTACAATAAAAAAATACCAAAGACTGGGTGACTTCAGTAACAGATTTTTGGACAGCCGACTTCTCACTGCGTCCTTACATGGTGGGGAGGGAGAGAAAGAGAGATCTCTGGAGTCTCTTATAAGGGGATTAATCTCCTCTCAGGGCTCCACTCTCCAGACCTCATCTAATCCTAATTACCATCCAAATGCCCCATCTCCAAATACTATCAAATGGTGGGTTAGGGCTTCAACATATTAATTTTGGAAGACACAAACATGCAGTCCATAACAACATGTTCATTGACTAGATGAATGAATGGCTAAAAAATGGATGAAAATATTCATGTTAGCTTTTCAGTGTACTTTCTTAGTAATAAAACCTACATGGGGAGCAAAATTATAATGAAGAAAGCAGCCGTATGTCTAAATTTGTGCATTATTGTTTCCGGAAGTTAGCACAGTGTCATGCATCTCTGTAGGCACTACATAAACATCTGATAAATAAATTAGTGACTAAGTAGTTTGATAAGCTTACACAAGATGTTCTTCATGAATAATGTCTTCAAGCCAGATGCATTCCTTCTCTTTAGAGATATGCCCATCAAGTGAACCCAACTACAGACAACTTCTCTCCTGGACAGAGTTCTAAAGTAAAGATTTAGTCCAGTGATATAGCTCTTATAGGAGAAGCAGTATTATTTTGTGTTCATTTTAAAGCTACAGTGCTAGTTCTGAAGTGCAACTGTATATTATATATTATAGTTGCTGAGTTTAATTGGCTCTAGATGATACAGTGTAATAATCTGCTACAGAGTCAACCTGGGTAACCAAATAAAATGGACTAACCTAGGTAATCAGGTAAAATGAAGAAAATATTTAGCTCTCATATCCACTATGTTTTTGTTTTCGTTTTGTTTTGAGATGAAGTCTCGCTCTGTCGCCCAGGCTGGAGTGCAGTGGTGCAGTCTTGGCTCACTACAACCTCCGCCTCCTGGGTTAAAGCGATTCTCCGCCTCTGACTCCCGGGTAGCTGGGATTACAGGCGCGCACCATCACGCCCAGCTAATTTTTGTATTTTTAGTAGAGACAGGGTTTCACCATGTTGACCAGGCTGGTCTCAAACTCCTGACCTCAGGTGATCTGCCCATCTCGGCCTCTCAAAATGCTAGGATTACAAGTATGAGCCACCACGCCCGGCCTATCCACTATGTTTTGATATACCTCTAAGGGTGTTTCACTTTGTGCCTTTGAAACATTCTTAGTAATGTATGCAAGAAGGTCAAAGTCTTTTTTTTTTTTTTTTTTTTTTTTTTGAGACGGAGTCTCACGCTGTTGCCCAGGCTGGAGTGCAGTGGCGCGATCTCGGCTCACTGCAAGCTCCGCCTCCTGGGTTCACGCCATTCTCCTGCCTCAGCCTCCTGAGTAGCTGGGACTACAGGCGCCCACCACCGCGCCCGGCTAGTTTTTTGTATTTTTAGTAGAGACGGGGTTTCACTGTGGTCTCGATCTCCTGACCTTGTGATCCGCCTGCCTCGGCCTCCCAAAGTGCTGGGATTACAGGCTTGAGCCACCGCGCCCGGCCAAGAAGGTCAAAGTCTTATAACAAAATCATACTGTCCTTTGACAGGATTTCAAGGATGTATCCTCCAGAAATTTTGGCCTTGAGGCATGCTGGTTTTAAAACTACCTTAAAGAGAGGAACAGTAACTTTCTAATTTAAAAAACTTAATAAAGTGATCAAAGTCTTAGAAACAGAAAGCAGAATGGTAGTTGAAAGTAGAAAAGGGGAGTTGTTTACGGGTACAGAGTTTCAGTTCCACAAGATAAAAAGTTTTAGAGATCTGTTGCATAACAAGGTGACTATAGATAACACTACTGTCTTATACACTTAAAAAAGGTTTAAAAGGTCATGAAACCCCGTCTCTACTAAAAATACAGAAAATTAGCCGGGCGTGGTGGTGGATGCCTATAGTCCCAGCTACTCAGGAGGCTGACGCAGGAGAATGGCATGAACCCGGGAGGCGGAGCTTGCAGTGAGCTAAGATGGTGCCACTGTACTCCAGCCTGGGTGACCATGCGAGACTCCATCTCAAAAATAAATAAATAAATAAATAAACAAACAAACAAATAAGGGTCGGGCGTGGTGGCTCACGCCTGTAATCCCAGCACTTTGGGAGGCTGAGGTAAGCGGATCACGAGATCAGGAGTTCAAGACCAGCCTGACCAACATGGTGAAACCCTGTCTTTACTAAAAATACAATAATTAACCGGGCGTGGTGGCGCAGGCCTGTAAGTCTGTAATCCCAGCTTCTCAGGAGGCTGAGGCAGGAGAATTGCTTGAACCCAGGAGGCAGAGGTTGCAGTGAGCAAAGATCTCACCACTGGGCTCCATCCTAGGTGACACAGCGAGACTCCATCTGAAAAAAAAAAGGTCAGAATGGTAAATGTCATGTTTTGTGTTTTTTAAACACAAAGAAAAAAACAACAAACAAAAAATCTTAAGCAAATACCACGGCGTATATATAGTTCTATGACACCCAGTTTAGGAAATTATAATTGTCAGTGAAATTTAGGAAAGAAGAAATGTCATCTTACTGGCAAAGTTCTTAGGGTCTCAAAAATAAAGTATTTAAATATAGAGACAACAACTTTACTCTCTGTTGCTATTTTTTTCACCCACTGGTCTCTCTCCAAACTTTGGATGAAGCTTAAAGCACAGAACATTGTTGGCTTGTTTCCCCCACCATTTGCAGTGGTTGTACCATCTCTTAGGTATTTACTGAGTTGCCAGTTATAGTTAGTATCACCCCCATTTTAACTTAATTACTTTTTAAAAGGCTGTACCTCCAAAAAGAGTCACATTCTAAGGTACTGGGGGTTAGAACTTAAACATAGGAATTGGGGAGAGAAAAGGATACGGTTCAGCCTATAAAATATATTACAATTTAAAATTTTTAATATTAAACTTTCTCTGTTCAAATTATTGTGTGGTTTCTATCTCATGATTAGACCCAGACTGATAAATCAGATTGTGTTGATTTTTCCTGAGTACTTTCAATAGGTACAACCAGAAATTTCCATTCTTCCATGGAGATTTTTCTGGATGTGAGTAGAAAAAAGGAAGTTGGGAATTGAGAATGTGGAGGTCCGAATGAAGAAAGTAATCATTTTATGGACTGAGGTACAGACGTCAAGTTCTTTGATTCACTTCCTTTTCTGTATGTAAGTGTGAAATGCTGAGTGGGAAAGTTTGAGATCCTGGCAACTGGAGTGGGAAGGCATGAATGGAATGGAGGGTTTGGGGAATCTTGGCTCCCTGAGCTACATTAGAGGACCTCACACTGGCTTCCCTCCTGGCAAATCAACTAGGATGTCACTACCAGTACAAAATACATTGGACTGGTATTCAGTACATTACGCTGGCTTCCCTCCTGGCAAATCAAATAGGAAATCAAAACTTCACACTGGTTTCTCTCCTGGCAAATCAAATAGGATATCACTACCTGTAAAAATACATTGGACTGGTACATATATATACACACACACAAACACACATACATATATACATGCACACACATCATATATATTATATTTGTATTTATATTATATGTCTGTTTAAATGTAAGTAGAGAGTTTATTTGGGCCAAGTTTGAGGTCTGCAACTTGGGAGCGTAGATTCAGGATGCTGTGAATTCAGATCACCAGGCAATATTTTAGGGAATAGAGAAGATCTCTCTGCCAGCCCAGTCAGTCTTCTTCATGCTGTCCTGATATAAAGTTTGTCAAGCAGAGTGTACTGGGATATATATTGCCCCCAGAGTTGCTGCTAAGAAATGGAAACTCTATGGGTGTAGGCCAGCCTTGGCTCTTCAATTTAGCAGCCCTGCTGACCTGACATTTTTGGTGTTTATTTTTAGGAATTTCCCCTAAAATGAAACTGATGGTCAGGTGACTAAATTTTTATTAGAATTATAGCACTGGGAAAACACAATTTGTATAACAGGCCTGTGATTTATTAAAACCAGTTCTTTGGAGACCCTAAGGTCCTCAGGGCATTTTTGGACTCCAGTGCCTTTAACAAAAAGTGAATTGTAAGTGAGATATATCCATCCTCTCTCCCCCAAACAGGGTAGTCTCCTCTAATGTCCTTTCAGATGCTCCCTTGACAATAGAAATAATCCCAGAAGGCAGTATCAGAGAAGCTAGATTTGTTGGCAATAGAGCTCTCACTGTTGCAATGTCAACCAAATGATGCCCATGAGATGCTGTGGTTCTCTGCTTTGCTTTATTAATTCTGTCCAGCAACAGATGGTACATGTCCTGTGGTTTCTTCCCCCTTTTCCATGTTCTAAATGGAAGTTTTCATTGTAGTTGTATTTGCTCTCCATTGTGGTATATAACAGATGGTTGATAGGAATTACATTTCTTATTTGGTCTAAGGTTGCAGTATCATGAGATCTCAAAGTTGGACCAGATTAAGACCCAAGTAAAGGGAAAGTTAATTTTTTTGAGATACTGAACTGGAAAAATAGTGGTCTCATGACCTTGTGACATTGCTGCTAGGAGGGACTTTGGGTTACCTCCTTTTGAGAAAATAATAAATGCCTATGTATTGAGGGGAAGGCTGGAATAACTGAACTTCATGTACAGAAAGAAGGGCTTATATGTGTGCTAGAGGGTTCTTCTGTTTCCCTAAAATGTAGGCTTTGTTTGCTTTTTAAAACTGGTGTCAGGTTTTTGCCTCCAGTGTGATAGTGGAACTAATCTTGTTATAGTTGCCTCTGTCCTGGTGAGGAAGCCAGGGCAGAACAATGCCCAGAGGATGTTAGTAAATGTGGAGAAGGCCAGGCGCAGTGGCTCATGCCTGTAATCCCAGCACTTTGGGAGGCCTAGGTAGGCAGATTGCTTGAGCTCAGGAGTTTGAAACCAGCCTGGGCAACATGGCAAAACCCCATCTCTACAAAAATTAGCTGAGTGTGGTTGTGTGCGCCTATAGTTCCCACTACTCAGGAGGCAGAGGCAGGAGGATGGCCTGAGGCTGGGAGTTTGAAGCTGCAGTGAGCTGTGATTGTGCCACTGTACTACAGCCCGGGCAACAGAGCAAGACCTTGTCTCGAAAAAAAAAATGTGGAGTAAAGGAAAAACAAAAAGGGAAAAAAGAGGAAGGAGGGAGGGAGGAAAGATAAGAAAAAGAAGGGAGAAAGGGAGAGAAGAGCAAGAGAGAAAGGGAGAAAGATCTTTTAGCTTCAAATTTAAATGTTTCTCCCAAAGATTAAAAAACAACTGACCGGGCACGGTGGCTCACAACTGTAATCCCAGCACTTTGGGGGGCTGAGGCAGGTGGATCACCTGAGGTCAGGAGATCAAGACCAGCCTAGCCAACATGGTGAAACCCTATCTCTACTAAAATACAAAAAGTAGCCAGGCTTAGTGGTGCATGCCTGTAATCCCAGCTACTTGGGAGGCTGAGGCAGGGGAATCACTTGAACCCAGGAGATGGAGGTTGCAGTGAGCTGAGATTGCGTCACTGCATTCCCACCTGTGGGATAAAGCAAGGCTCTGTCTCCAAAACAAACAAACAAACAAAAAAACCAAGAACAGTATCAAAGAAAAGTTGAAATGTGAGATTTGTTTTGTTGAAATCTATTCATCATTACTGATCTAATCTAGGGCTCTGCCTCCTAGGACAGCATAGTTTATTCAGTGAAGCGACTTTAGCTGCATTCTGAATATCTGTTTCACTGTTGGTTTGCTCTCTTTCTACTAACTGATTTGTGTGTTTGGGCAAGGGAGAAGGTGGCTGCCCCACAGCTCCTGTGTTAACATGCCTTCCAAATTAAGGGATTTAATATAGACTAACTAGAATATCAAAATCTCAGTTCCACAGACTTGGGAGAGAGAGAGTGGCTGTCACAGGCTGGGATTATATTCACCTCTATTCTAATCAACGGTAACACAGAGGCCAGATCCCACAGGATGAACAGGGTCACTGGGGCTACTCATAGGAACACTGCTAAAAATGGAAGCTGTATAATAATACATAAAATATGGATGATATGAAATTAAATGTCATGAAAGTTCATGTTCATAACGACATTTATGAAGAAGTTGAAATGTAACTGTCTCAAACTGGGGTGAATTCAAAAAGGATAAATTCCTTCATTTTCTATAGTTAATTTAATCTCACTTTTGAACTTCCATTTCAGCTACTTTGTAGAGCTGTGAGGAGAGAATTTAAGCTTACAATGAAAAGTAACCCAGTTCCTTGTCTTTGGGAAGGAAGAACCACTTTGCGGCATTTCTTTCTCACTTGCCTCTCCTCTCCTTCTGAAC
Source organism: Macaca mulatta (assembly GCF_049350105.2). NCBI lineage: Eukaryota > Metazoa > Chordata > Mammalia > Primates > Cercopithecidae > Macaca > Macaca mulatta. The sequence goes on along the minus strand of NC_133423.1, from coordinate 60,420,818 downwards.
TGTTGATTCAGCTAGGAAAATGGGACAGGGGCCATTCAGGAAAGCGGAGCTTGCAAGGGTGGTTCAGTACAGGATGATTGATATGGGAAACTAATTACAAAGACATTGAAAGAGCGGAAAGGCCAAGTGCGACAGTGAGGCAAATACACAAGGCATTGAGAAAAGGAAGGGCCTGCCCAGCAGGAAGCAGGACCAAAGGAAGTGCAGCCTCACAGAAGCCAAAACTGAGGAAGAAATGAAACCACTGCCAGAAGCAGAGAGAGAGAGAGAGAGAGAGAGAGAGAGAGAGAGAGAGAGCTGGGCGAGGTGGCTCACAACTGTAATCCCAGCACTTTGGGAGGCCGAGGCGGGAGGATCACCTGAGGTCTGGAGTTTGAGACCAGCCTGACCAACATGGTGAAACCCCATTTCTACTAAAAATACAAAAAATTATCCGGGTGTGGTGGCGGGCGCCTGTAATCCCAGCTACTTGGGAGGCTGAGGCAGGAGAATCGCTTGAACGTGGGGGTGGAGGTTGCAGTAAGCCGAGACTGCCATTGTACTCCAGCCTGGGCAACAAGAGTGAAACTCCTTCTCAGAGAGAGAGAGAGAGAGAGAGAGAGAGACAGAGAGAGAGAGAGAGAGAGACAGAGAGACAGAGAGGGAGGAATAACTTGGTTTTGTCCTTCCTTCCTTCCTGATCTCTCTTTGGTGCTTCGTATTGGCTGAATATAGCCAGATGTCAGCTGGCAAGGGAAACTGGGAAACAGTTTATAAGAGTCAGCTCCAACAACACAAAGCAGAACAGGGAAAGAGATGCGGAAAGGGATTGAGTTGTGAACAAGCAAATGCCTAGGTCAGATACTTCCAGCTACAAATAACCAAAGAACCCACTGAGAATGGTTCAAACTAGAAGGTGTTTAATTAATCTTGATTGATAGGAGGCAGGGCAGTTTCGGGGTTGACTAATTGAATAACTCAACTATTAATACATCAAGAACCTATATATTCTTTCCATCTTTCAACTTTGCCACCTTCAGCACATTGGCTTATCTTTTCACAGCTGACTCTTTGCATGGTTTCATCCTGCTTGCAGCAGTTCCACGTAGCACATATAGACACAGAAACATCTAGATGGGGGAGTAGATTTGTCTTTTTTTTTAAGAGACAAGCTCTTGCTATGTTGCCTAGGTAGGACTCCTGGACTCAAGCAATCCTCCTGCCTCAGCCTCTCGAATAGCTGGGACTATAGGTGCACACCACTGCACCTAGATATTTGTAGTTTTTTGTTATTTTTTTGAGACAGGTTCTCTGTTGCTCAGGCTGGAGTGCAGTGGAGTGATCATGGCTCACTGCAGCCTCGACCTCCCAGGCTCAAGTAATCCTCCTAATTCAGTCTCCTGGGTAGCTGGGATTACAGGTGTGAGCCACCACACCATGCTAATTTCTATTATTATTATTTTTTTTTTTGAGACGGAGTTTTGCTCTTGTTGCCCAGGCTGAAGTGCAATGGCATGATCTCAGCTCATTGCAACCTCCGCCTCCCAGGTTCAAGCGATTCTCCTGCCTCAGCCTCCTAAGTAGCTGGGATTACAGGTATGCAACACCATGCCCAGCTAATTTTGTATTTTTAGCAGAGGCAGGGTTTCTCCATATTGATCAGGCTGGTCTCAAACTCCCGACCTCAGGTGATCCACCCACCTCGGCCTCCCAAAGTTTTGGGATTACAGGTGTGAGCCACCATGTCTGGCCTCTAAAATTTTTTTTTTTTTTTTTGAGACGGAGTCTCGCTCTGCCGCCCAGGCTGGAGTGCAGTGGCCGGATCTCGGCTCACTGCAAGCTCCGCCTCCTGGGTTCACGCCATTCTCCTGCCTCAGCCTCCCGAGTAGTTGGGACTACAGGCGCCCGCCACTGCGCCCGGCTAGTTTTTTGTATTTTTTAGTAGAGACGGGGTTTCACCGTGTTAGCCAGGATGGTCTCGATATCCTGACCTCGTGATCCGCCCGTCTCGGCCTCCCAAAGTGCTGGGATTACAGGCTTGAGCCACCGCGCCCGGCTCTCTAAAATTTTTTTGTAGAGACAGGGTCCCACTATGTTGTCCAGGCTGGTCTCAAATTCCTGACCTCAAGCTCTTCTCCCACCTCAACCTCCCAAAGTGCTGGAATTACAGGAATGAGCCACCATGCCTGGCCTTGTCTTTGATCATCAAAGAAAAGTACTTGCTGATGCCCCTCATAATAATTCCCTTCACAGCCTTTTGGTCATAATTGAGTCACGTACAGACTCATGCTTAAACCACTGGTAAGAGGAAAGGGCCAATCCAGGGAGGGCATGGAAGCTCTGCACCTCTTCCCCCATACCTTACTCCATGCATCTCGTCATCTGTATCATTTGCAATATCCTTTATAATACACCAGTAATCGTGTTTCTCTGAGTTCTCTGCGCTGCTCCAGCTTCAAGTTGTGGTTCCCACAGCCCACTCTTTGGGTTTCATTAATTTGCTGGAGCAGCGCACAGAACTCAGAGAAACACAATTACTGGTGTATTATAAAGGTTATTGCTCCAGCAAATTAATGAAACCCAAAGAGTGGACTGTGGGAACCGCAACTTGAAGCTCATTGGTCGGAAGTTCCGGAGGCCCGGACTCGTAAGTGGTGTCTGGGGGTATGGAAGCCAGTCTTGGGAACTGGGCCCCCAACCTGTGGGATCTGACACTGTCTCTGGGTAGGTAGGAACTGAATTAGGGGACACCCAGCTGCTGTCTGCTGCTTGGTGCGAGGGGAAAAACCCCCACATATTTGTTCGCAGAAGTCTTCTTCTGTGTTGATTGTTGTGGTGGTATGAGAGTAAAGGTAAAATAGGATTAGAGTTTTCCCTACACAATTGGTTATCGTGGAGCTTAAAGAACTCCATCATGGATGTTAACATGCTAGGTTAACTTCCGATTAACCTAGTTCCAGGAATGCCCCTAAGAGTTCTTCTTTATGATTCCTTGTGTAAAAAGAGCATGTTCTTAATCATAAATCCTGCCCTTAAGCAAATTATAGGCTGTAATCCACATAGTATTCTTGTCCTTCCCTCAGGGGTGAACTTTAATTTTCCTACACATTATGTATACCCTTTCCTAATGGTATAAAAGCCCTGGGTCTGCAGCATAACAGTACAAACACCCACCTGTCTTGCTGCTGCCCAAGACCACACTTCCATCCATAAGTTCCCCAGTAAATCACCTGCTACCAGCCAACTCCTGGATTTGTTTGCCTCTTCTTGGGATTTTTGGCTTCTTCTGCATTTGAGAGTCACTTTGCATATATAGCCCTTTCATGGAACAGTCATGTATGTACATAGTCAAGAGTAATATTAAAAATATTTAGCAACTGGAACCAAATTGGCGCTGGTCATTCAGAACAGACTACTGACCAATCAGGATGGACAAGGCTGAAAAAGACCGGGAAAGTGGTACTGGTACAAACCAGGTGAGCGTCAACACTGCACGTGGTACCAATTTACAAAGATACCAAAGGGTAGAGAGTGACACATGAGCCTCTCTCCTGTTCCATCCTCCAGCTTCCCAGTTCACTTCTTCAAAGGCGATCACTTTTACCAGCAAAACAGGATTTTGAGGGTTTGTAGTAAGATAAAGCCAGGCCTTGTCAAGAAATCAGTATTCTAAATTATTTTATTTTTCTCTTTAGCATATCAAGGTCTATCTCATTTGACTAGAAAGTTTTATTTATTTTTATTTTTTGAGATTGAGTCTTGCTCTGTCACCCAGGCTGGAGTGCAGTGGTGTGATCTCAGCTCACTGCAACTTCCGCCTCCTGGGCTGCTTTTGAGATGTACACTAAAACCCGTTTCCTCCATAACGTTTTCTGTTAAATCCATATATTTCTAATCATTCCATTTCTGATCCTCATTATAGCCATCGCTTAATGCAAAATTTGATACTTTGGCAAATGCCATTTTTTCTCTCTCATTCTGATAGATATGTAATAATGTAAACTAGTTGAAAGCAAAGTTCATGACATCTGCATAACACCTAACAGTGCCAATGTCAACATAGACAATAAATGGCAGAATTGATTTAACTAGTCCCTTAAATGGCTTCTATTTATTCATTTAGACCATGGGGGAGGGTTTTAACAAAGTATGGTAATAAAACCTTTCTTTTCTCTGAAGCTAATTGAACATGCTATATAATGTTCCAGATTTTCCTTAGCTTCTTTCAGGTCATTGTGATCCCATCTTATAGATTTATCCTTTTTTTCTGTTTTTCTTTTTTTTTTTTGAGACAGAGTCTCACTGTCGCCAGGTCTGGAGTGCAGTGGCACAATCTCGGCTCACTGCAACCTCTGCCTCCCAGGTTCAAGCGATTCTCGTGCCTCAGCCTCCCGAGTACCTGGGATTACAGGCTCCCACCACCATGTCCGGTTAACTTTTGTATTTTTGGTAGAGATGGGATTTCATCATGTTGGCCAGGCTAGTCTTGAACTCCTGACCTCAAGTGATCCACCCGCCTTGGCCTCCCAAAGTGCTTGGATTTCAGGCGTGCGTCCAGCCTTCTCTATTTTTTTTTCTGAGACGGAGTCTCACTCTGTTATCCAGGCTGAACCATCTTATAAATTATCAATTGTGCAGATATATCTGGAAATTAAGGGCTCATCAAACAAACAAAACAAAACAAAAAAACAAGCAAGGCGTGGTGGCTCACGCTTGTAATTCCAGCACTTTGGGAGGCCCAGGCATGTGGATCACTTGAGGTCAGTTTAAGACCAGCCTGCCCAGCGTGGTAAAACCCTGTCTCTAATAAAAACACAAAAATTAGCGGGTGTGGTGGCACACGCCTGTGGTCCCAGCTATACGGGAGGCTGAGGGGGCAGAATCGCTTGAAACCGGGTGGCAGACGTTGCAGTGACCCAAGATCGCTCCACTGCACTCCAGCCTGGGAGATAGAGTGAGTACCTGTCTCAAAAAAACAAACAAAAAAAGAATAAAAATAAAACACTTAAATTAGTGAATAACCTTGGTGAAAATCCACGTCCATGCTTCTACAGCATTTCTCTTCAAAGCTAAAAAAAAAAAGAAAAAATCAAAAATCAACCCAAAGGTGTGGGTAGAAGACTCCATCTGCGACCGTATTTAAGCATCAGTCATGCCGTTAAAGGAGAAAGTGGACATCCTCTCAAGGAAACTTTAATCCTGTCCCCAAAGGATTAAAATCCTATAACAAATATTTGTTTATAACACATCTTGACAAGATCAAAACATTCTGGTGGGGCAAATAGTAAAGACTAAATCTTGAACATTGACGAAAACTTCCTGAAAAGCCCAATGTATTTGACAGGAGAGGTGGCTGGGGTCCCGGGCCTAGGGAGGCAGGGCGGGGAGGCGCAGGTGTCACCGCGGGCGCCCAGCTGCTTATGTCACAACCCGCAGAAGGTGCCACGCGCCGGTTGCTATAGAGGCCGCGCTTCACACCCCGTCCCAGCTCCCAGGCGCTCCCGCGTTCGGTGACGGCCGAGTAGGCTGTAGGCAGCGCGATGCCAAGAGAGAGCTGCTGGCGGGGGCGGGCGAATCTCCCTACACCATGAGCCTCGGGTCCGGCCCCGTTTGGGGCCGATAAGCACAGCGCAGGCCGCCCTCCATTTGCCCCGGGGCCTCGGCTGCGAAGGTAGTGGCGGCCGGACAGGAAGCCCGAGGAAAGCGCAGGGCCGCGTCTCTACGAACACGTGAAGGAAAAGCAGCTCCGTCCACAGCACCGCTTCGGGGCTCCTAGGTGAGGGTCCCCCCGGCGGAAGCGTGGAGGGGCCGGGGTGCCGGGAAGCGAGGCGGGGAGGAAGTCGCGGACACGACCTGGGGGCTCGGGGCTCGGGGTCGGGGTGAGGAGAAGAGCGGGAAAACGGTGAAAAGGAAGACCTTGGGCGAAGACGACGGCTGAGGGCGGAGCGACAGCCCGCGCCTGGAGCTCGGTGAGGGCGTGGCCTGGGGCGTGAGGCCGCGGCCTGGGGGCGAGCCGGGCGGGCCCACGGCACGCTGCAAGCCCAGCCTCCCGCCAAGCACCGCCCCCATCCAGCCCCTGTGGGAGGAGCCGTGGGAGGGGTCGCCTCTTGCCCGGCGCGTGCGGCAGTCGCGTCTCTGCGTTCGGCCCCGCCCTACCCAGGGCCCCGCCCCCTTCCTGGAGCGCGCCGCATCCTGACGCGATCCCCCTCCCCCCTCCGGGTTCGCGTAGGGAGTCGGGCCCCGGGCCGCCACCGTCACCTCGGCCGCTGCCGCTGTCGCCATCGCCTTGTTTCCCCATCCCCCGCCATGGCCGAGGACCTCTCCGCGGCCACGTCCTACACCGAAGATGATTTCTACTGCCCCGTCTGTCAGGAGGTGCTCAAAACGCCCGTGCGGACCGCGGCCTGTCAGCACGTGTGAGTAGACGCCCCCTCCCCCGCGCGGAGCCGGGTTGTTGCTTAGGCCCGGCCTCCGGCCCGGGACCCCCGGCTGCCGCCTGGCGGGAACCGAGCCCGCCGCGGCCTGCTCGAGCGTCGCTGCCCCCCGAGGTCCCGTTCCCTGCCCCTCAGAGCCCCGGGCCGCCCTCCTCCTTAGCCTCGGGGCCCGCTCTGCGCGTCCTGCCCCCTCAGCCCGAGCTCCCGCTCTCCCGCTCTCCCTGGCTTTCGCGCCCCCGGGGCAGTGGCCAGGCCGTTCCCTGCGGCGTCTTCAGGCCCCGGAGGCCCCTGTAGTCTCCGCCAGGCCCGGGAGGAATTGCAGGGAACTTGGAGCCTTTTTGTTTCTTAGCAACCCGGGTGAAGGTTGGGGTGTCGAGTGTCAAAAGCGGCCGGCGGTGCCCACGCGGGCCCGCTCGCCCCGCGACCTGCCCAGCTTTCAAGTTTCCTCTTTCAGAACCTTGGTGCGTCCCCTCGGTCCAAGAGCTCTTCTGTAACTTCCCCTCAACCCTGCTTCACAGAACACCCTCCAGAGCGTTTTGTTTCGTTTCCAGTCCACTGTGTGTTAGAGGGATCTAGAATGAGTTTTCTTCTCTGGTCTGTGAAAACCGACAGGATTTTCGGGCATGGAAGTGAGCGTTCCCCTTTGTTTTACCTTTCTGCTTATTACTTGATTAATACAAGGGTGGAGAGGAGAAAGGCAGACTTCTGTTACGAGGAATGGGCCGAAAGTGAAATGCTCCCCAGGGTGGGGGAGAGCACAAAGGGGTTGGGTGAGATAACGCGTGCGTTTGATTGGCAGGCATATTTACAAGAACTTTGATAAGATTTTATGGACGGCTAGGGTGTGAGTAAGGGTTGGAAAGCGCCCTTCTTGAAAAGGTGTATAGCCCTTCTGACAGACCTGACTGATGATCAGAGTCCCCCGGGAGCTTTTTAAGTAAACATACCAATTCCCAGGCTCCATTCCAAACTTACAAAAGAATTTTTGGGCAGGTGGGGCCTGGAAATCTTTATTTTTAAAAAATACACTCAGGCTTGAAAGTTACGTGTGCTTGCAAACAACCGAAAAGAATTGACTAACCTTCTAAATGTATTTCATTCTCTTTCCACTTTTTTTTTTTTTTTTTGAGGTAAGGCTCTATAATTTTGTAAAGGATGGATTGAATTTTTGGGTCTTAATTGCAAATGCCCTTACTCTGGTTGTTTTCTTGATACCAACTCTTCTCATTTTGTTCCCCAATCTTAACTGCACTGTCTACTTTATTTCTATTTTGTGCTGGTTGTGTGAGCCAAGAGTGTGTGGATTTTCATGATAGAGATTATGCCAGTTACGCTTTCGCTCTTTAAGGGAGATGAATGACATCTTATTATTTTGTGCAACAAATGCAGATTCTTAGAGAAATGTTTTGAGGGATCCTTTTGTAGTTCATAATGTGATGATTGAGTGTTCACAGGCATGTGTGAGATGTGCCACCCTCAAACCTTGTTACAAGGTCAACACATTACCCATTTGACATGAAAAAAAAGGTTTGGAGGTGTCTAGGGCACAATATAGATCTTTCACCTTTAATCTAGCATAACTTGGTCCCTTTCCAATATATAAAAAAATTTAAGTGCTGTGTTGGCAGTGGGTAGATAAAAGGGAGGGAGGAGGGCAAGGTGAGAGGAAGTTGTAATAGCTGCTAACTGTATATATACAAAGCAGGTATTTTTTTTAGATAGAATCATTCTAATTATCCTTTGGGTCATTGACCTCATGGGCCTCATTGTAATTTCTTAGCACTCCCCAAAATTCCGTGTAGATTGCTCTAGTCCACTTCCCTTGTGGGACATTTTAAATCAAGGACTATAATTTGGTTTGACCTCAAGACTGTGGAAAATGTTGGAGATGATTGTATTTAATTCAGGACCTTTCTCAAATCAACTCATTATGCTTAGACAGTTCTGCCTGAACAATGAATTAAAGAATAGGCAGAGGGAGAAAAAAGTTTAATTTGGAAGAGGTGGTAATGGAGGAACAGGATCTTAATCAGTTGGAGTTTAGTGGGGGAATTGGAGAGAATTTTTAAAAATTATTATTTTTTCGAGACATGGTCTTGCTCTGTTGTCCAGGGTGGAGTGCAGTGGTGTGATCACGTTTCATTGCAGCCTTGACTTCCCCCGTTCAAGCAACCATCCCGCCTCAGCCTCTCAAGTTGCTGGGACTACAGGAGCATGCCACCATGCCTGGCTAATTTTGTTTTCTTTTTTATAGAGACAGGGCCTCACTATGTTGCCCAGTCAGGTCTTGAACTCCCAGGCTGAAGTCATTCTCTGCCTTGGCCTCCTGCCGTGGCCTCCCAAAGTGCTGGGATTACAGGCATGAGACATGGCGCCTGACCTATTTTTTAAGTAACATAGTTATCTATGTCATTTACCCTGCCTTCTTCACAAAGGACAGACCTGTGCCTTTAAAGAAATTTATATTTGGCTACAAAATCAATTTTTGATTCATGAATAGAGAGTTGAAATGATAAGGACTTTGGGTTACTGTGGATCAGTTAGAAAATGAAAAATTTTAATTGCCATTTCAATGACAGTACAGGATTTGACTACTGACTCTCCTAGTTAAAGGAGCAAGTTCATTATCATTAGAATAACATTACTAAAATATAAATTCCCATTTAATCCCCATTCGTTCCCTGCAGTTGTTGAATGCTTTCTATTTGTCTGGTGCAGGGACTACTAAGTACTGTTTCCCTGGAGACTGTTAATAGTCCGCTGGAGAGACCTACACATGAGTGTGATTGATACAGAAGATATTTTATGTGAGCATCTAGAGCAGGTATCTAAATTAGCCTAAAGGATAGGGATGATTTCCTAGATGAAGTAACGCCTTAGGTCAGCGTTTGTGTTCAGGGTTTGTGGGGAATGCCAGAGTCAAGGAGGGTACAGAGGATGAATGTGAGCTGGACTTTGAAATTTGGCTGGAGCCAAAGACAGCGTAGTGGAGATGGAGCTTTTAGAGTTATTGGCAGGAACTTACTGAGTAAGCTAATTTGAGCGTTTTCCTGAAAACCTATTAAATAATTAGATAACCTAATGAATAATACTAGACCTAGTAAATAATTTTTGGCAGAGGAGCAGCATGGTCACATTTCATTTTTAGAAAATTTACCTTCATAGCAGGGTTTTCAGCTTGGTAGTGGTGAGACTAGTGAAGAGGTCATTCATTGATGTGTCAGGGAGAGAAATGATTAGAACCTGAACTAAGGAATTGATAGTAGGAATGGAGCAGAGAGACTCCTGACATTTTAAGGACAGTGTGTGAGATTTGTTGACTGTGTGTTCAGTAGTTAAGTGTATATACCATATGTAGATCTGGAATACATGGAGCTAAAGCTGTGGGTGTCGACGTAGTCACCGAGTGAGGTATATAAATGGAAAGATTGAAGAGCATCTAGATAAAGCAAAGTGCTGGAGAATACGTACTTAAATACTGAGTGGAGAAAATTGCAGCCTGACAAGGAATGAACAGAAGGATAGGAAGAACACCAGGAATAAAGTGAGTGGAAACTGAGGATTCAAATAATCTGCAAATGACTGTTAAGGAAGCAGTCAGCATTGTCAGATGCCTTAGAGTGGTCAGATGTAATTTTGTTTTTATTTTTTTTGAAATAGGGTCTCGCTCTGTTGTGAGAGTGCAGTGGCATGATCATAGCTTACTGCAACCGCAACCTCCCAGGCTCAAGAAATCTTCCCACCTCAACCTCCCAAGTAGCTGGGACTACAGGCACTCACCACCATACCTGGCTGTTAAAATTTTTTTTTTTTTTTTTAAACTTGCTTTGTTGCCCAACCTAGTCTCTAACTCCTGGGCACAAGCTGTCCTCCTGCCTCAGCCTCCCAAAGTGCTGGGGTTACAGGCAAGAGCCTCCACACCTGGCAGATGTAATATTTTGAAAACATGTTAAGACAAATTAGTATGAAAGTTGAGCAGGTAGTCAAAGCAAGGTTTCAGAAGAAAGTACAGACTGGCGTAGGAGTAAGGTGTTTATCTCTTTTGGTGTTTATTCTGTAATCTTCAAAGGCTCTTGGAAACCTCTGTTCTTCCTTGTTTTGAACAGTCAAGGAAATAATTCTTGTACATGGCAGAAGTAAGCTACTATTGCAATAAAAATTACATATAATAACAAGTTTGATTCTTTGCTAAACTCTTAAAAATGGAAATCTAATCTGTTTTTGCTTTTAGGCCTCTCTGTAAGTAGGCATCTTTTAAAATGAACTTCTACTTCTTGTTAAGCACAAATTTGTGTAATTTCCTATTTGACCAGCTTGAATATCCAATTCCTGAGTTTTTAGTTCATATTTACTTTTTTTAATCCTTAATTAAAAAAAAAATTTAAATTAATTATTTATTTTTGAGACACTCTCTCTCTGTTGCCCAGGCTGGAGTGCAGTGGTAGGATCTTGGCTCACTGTAACCTCCATCTCCTGAATTTAAGCGATTCTCCTGCCTCGTCCTCCTGAGTAGCTGGGACTACAGGCACAAGTAGCTGGACTACAGGCATGCACTACCATGTCCGGCTAATTTTTGTTTTTTTGTATTTTTAGTAGAAATGAGGTTTCACCATATTGGCCAGGCTGGTCTCGAACCCTTGAGCTCAAGTGATCTGCTCGCCTTGGCCTCCTAAAGTGCTGGGATTATAGGCATGAGCCACTGGCCCCGGCCTAATTAATTAATTTAGAAACAGGGTCTCACTTTGTTATTCAGGCTGTGTGTGTATATATATATATACATATACATATATGTGTGTGTGTGTGTGTATATGTATAATTTTTTTTTTTTTTTTGAGACAATCTCGCTCTGTTGCCCAGGCTGGAGTGCAGTGGTGTGGTCTCGGCTCACTGCAACCTCCACCTCCCTGGTTCGAGTGATTGTCCTTCCTCAGCCTCCCAAGTAGTTGGGATTACGGGTGTGCACCACCACACTCCGCTAATTTTTTTTTTTTTTTTTTTTTTTTTTTTTGAGACGGAGTCTTGCTCTGTAGCCCGGGCTGGAGTGCAGTGGCCGGATCTCAGCTCACTGCAAGCTCCGCCTCCCGGGTTTACGCCATTCTCCTGCCTCAGCCTCCGGAGTAGCTGGGACTACAGGCGCCCGCCACCTTGCCCGGCTAGTTTTTTGTATTTTTAGTAGAGACGGGGTTTCACAGTGTTAGCCAGGATGGTCTCGATCTCCTGACCTCGTGATCCGCCCGTCTCGGCCTCCCAAAGTGCTGGGATTACAGGCTTGAGCCACCGCGCCCGGCCTCCGCTAATTTTTTGTATTTTTAGTAGAGACAGGGATTTACCATGTTGGCTGGGCTGGTTTTGAACTCCTGACTTCAAGTGATCCGCTTGCCTCGGCCTCCCAAAGTGCTAGGACTACAGGTGTGAGCCACTGCGCCTGGCAATGTATTTCTTATAGTTTAAAATTTTTTAGAGATGGGGTCTTGCTGTGTTGCTCAGGCTGATCTCAAACTCCTGGCCTCAAGCGGTCTTCCCATCCGAGCAGCAGGGACTACAGGTAAGTGCCACAGCATCTGGCTTTTTGTAATTTTAACAGCTTTATTGGTATCTTGTTACTTGAGAAGTTGTGCTCTAAGTATATACTTTAAAATAATTTTGTTTCCTAAAGTCTGTGCTATTTAATTATATAACAAAAGGTTGACTTCATTTTAAATCTTGAAGACTAATTTAAAACCTTTGATTTTTTTTTTTTTTAAGTTTTTTTGGGGAATGATCTCAATTATAGACTAGGAAGATAGATAGACTAAGTGCCAGATTTTAAATTATTTAATTTATACTGAAATTGGGAGCATGATGAGTGGGACTATTGTTTTCACTCTCCCAGTATTGTTGATTAGCCTTTTGTTGGGAGAATGCGTAACGGAAATTCATCTAGCATCTGCTAGTTTAAAGTTGAGAGAAATGTAAACAGAACTTTTTTGGTTATAGGGTAATGCCCTATTCTGAAGATACAGGCCTTTTCAGAAACATGAAAATTAGTTTTAGTAATTCTTGATTTGTACCATTTTCCTTCCTTCTGCTTTGTTTTGAAATAATTCTGTCTAGCACTTACTGTTCCAGCCCAAAGTGAGATGAGAATAATTCGTTTTGTGTCTGAAGAAACATGCTTGGTTGTACAGAGAAAGGAACAGTAAAATTGGAGATAAAAGACCTGAATATCTCTATTTCATTTTATTTTATTTTTAGACGAAATCTTGCTCTGTTGCCCAGGCTGGAGTGCAGTGGTGCAGTCTTGGCTCACTGCAACCTCCACCCGATGGGTTCAAGAGATTCTCCTGCCTCAGCCTCCCGAGTAGCTGGAAGAACAGGCATGCGCCACCACACCTGGCTAATTTTTTTGTATTTTTAGTAGAGATGGTGTTTCACCTTGTTGGTCAGGCTGGTCTCCAACTCCTGACCCCAAATGATCTGCCCGCCTCAGCCTCCCACGTGCTGAGATTACAGGTGTGAGCCACTGCACCCAGCCATTCTTTGTACCTCTTATCACAGTTTGTAATCAAAACATTTTTGGAATCAGATGATTTGACCAATGTCATTTTCACTGGTTAGACTGCAAGCTTTATAAAGGCAGCATCCAAGATCTGCTTTTACTTATTTAAGCCTACTAATATATCGTTTCACATATGAGAGTTTTTCCTGCCAGCTAAATTCTGACAAATGGAATTGCTGGGTCAAAGGGTAGATACAAACAAATATTTCTGATACATCACACAAGAATGGTTGCAGCCCTAGTGAAGTGTCTTGTTCGTGGAACGTGCTCATGGTTTTGATTTGAGAACTGTCAATTATATCTTTTGGTTAAGCGATTTAATAATTTTTAAATTAAGGTAAATTGGCATTCATTGCTTTAGCAAGTATTAGTGACTGCTTAATAGGTGCCTGGCACTGTTAGGTGCCAGGGATGTTGTAAAGAGCAAATAGATAGGATCCCTGCCCCTTTGGAGCTGGGTGTTAGTGATTGAGATATATATATGGAAACATGCTTGGTTGTACAGAGGAAGGAACAGTAAAATTGGAGATAAAAGACCTGAATACCTCTATTTTATTTTATTTTTTTATATATATATATATTTGAGACAGTTTCTTGCTCTGTTGCTCTGTTGCCCAGGCTAGAGTGCAGTGGCATGATCATGGCCCACTGCAGCCTTGACCTTCCTGGGCTCAAGTGATCCCCCTTTAGCCTCCCCAGTATCTGTGACGACAGGCATGTGCTACCGCCATGCCCAACTAATTTTTTTTTTTTTTTTTTTTTTTTTTTGAGACGGAGTCTCGCTCTGTCGCCCAGGCTGGAGTACAGTGGCACGATCTCGGCTCACTGCAAGCTCCACCTCCCGGGTTCATGACATTCTCCTGCCTCAGCCTCCCGAGTAGCTGGGACTACAGGTGCCCGCCACCTCGCCCGGCTAGTTTTTTTGTATTTTTAATAGAGATGGGGTTTCACCGTGTTAGCCAGGATGGTCTCGACCTCCTGACCTCGTGATCCACCCACCTCGGCCTCCCAAAGTGCTGGGATTACAGGCTTGAGCCACCGCGCCCGGCCAATTTTTTTTTTTTTGAGACGAAATTTCACTCTTGTTGCCTAGGCTGGAGTGCAGTGGCGCAATCTCAGTTCACCACAACCTCCACCTCCTGGGTTTAAGTGATTTTTCCTGCCTCAGCCTCCCAAGTAGCTGGGATTACAGGCATGCACCACCAGGCCTGGCTAATTTTGTAATTTTAATAGAGACAGGGTTTCATCGTGTTGGTCAGGCTGGTCTTGAACTCCCGACCTCAGGTGATCCACCCACCTCGGCCTCCCAAAGTGTTGGGATTGCAGGGGGGAGCCACCGCACCTGGACTGTGTTTTTTGTATAGACTGGGTTTCACCATATTGGCCAGGCTGGTCTTGAACGCCTGAGCTCAAGTGATCTGCTCACCTTGGCCTCCTGGAGTATTGGGATTACAGGTCTGAGCCACTGTGCCTGGCCTGAGATATATTTAAATTAAAATAAACACTCAGAAAAATGGTGTAATTACAAATTTATAGGTTTTGAGAGAGTATAAGAGAGGGACCAGATCTAGTGGGTGAGTGGGTGAGTATCGATGACCCTTTCTTGAGGAAGCGATATTGTTGCTGAGATCTAAGTGAGTTACAGGTGTTAATTTGTGGAGGGCTGTGTTTGTGTATAGAACATTCTGGGGAGAGGAAACATTCTGAACAAAGATCCTGAGGTAGGAGGGAACATGCAGGGCTTTGTATTTGAATGACAGAAGCATCTTCTGGGCTTCAACCTCTTATAGGTTTCTTTTTTTTTTTTTTTTTTTTTTTTTTTAAAGACAGAGTCTCGCTCTGTTGTCCAGGCTGGAGTGCAGTGGCACACGCAATCTTGGCTCACTGCAACCTCCACCTCCTAGGTTCAAGCCGTTCTCCTGCCTCAGCCTTCCGAGTAGCTGGGATTTCAGGCATGCACCACCGCTCCTGGCTAATTTTCTTTTCTTTTTTTTTTTTTTTTTTTTTTTTTTTAGTAGAGTCAGGGTTTCACCATGTTGGTCAGATCGGTCTCAAACTCCTGACCTCAAGTGATCTGCCCGCCTCACTCTTATAGGTTTATTAACATTTTACTTTTTAAGCCGTAGTTTCCTCATCTGTAAAATAAAGGAACTTATTAAAAATTTTTTTTTTTTTTTAAGAATTCAAGATCATGAATGGATAGTTTCTGGGACCCAGCCTAGCACCTAGCACATATTATGTACTCAATAAATGGTAACTGCTATATTCATACATGTCATGTTGCTTTCTCCAAAACTGAGCTAATTTACAAAATGCCATTAGTACTATAAAAGTATATTTGTAATCCATCATCTTTGCCAATTTTGTTTAAGCATTTTTATGCTATTTTAATACAGTTCACAATGGTGTCTAGAAGTCACATTAAAATGTATTTCTTTAGTTGCTAGCAAGGCTGCATGCATTTTTCCATATTACATTTTTGCTTGTTTGTTTTGAGACAGGGTCTAACTCTGTTGCCCAGGCTGGAGTACAGGGGCATAATCATGGCTTACTGCAGCTTCAACCTCCTAGGCTCAAGCAATCCTCCCACCTCAGCCTCCCAAATAGCTGGGACTACAGACGTGCACCACCATGCCTGGCTGATTTTTTTTTGTTTGTTTGTTTGTTTTGGTAGAGAGGAGGTCTCGCTATGTTACCCAGGCTGGCCTCAAATTCCTGGACTCAAGTGATCCTCTCACCTTGGCCTCCCAAAGTGCTGGTATTACAGGTGTGAGCCACCACACCTGACCTTTTTTTAGTTTCTTATATGAATGTTTTTAATAATATCACTAGTCTGTAGTAATGCAATTAATATTTGAAGAGTTTGTATTGTACAGTTTGTCACCTGATTTATCACATGTAATAATTCTGGAGGTTAACTTGGAGTTTTCTTTTCTCGTTTTTGTTTTGTTTTTGTTTGTTTGTTTGTTTTGTTTTGTTTTGTTTTGAGAAAGAGTCTCATTCCATTGTCCAGGCTGGAGTGCAGTGGCACTATTTCGGCTCACTGAAACCTCCATCCCCCAGGTTCAAGTGATTCTCCTGCCTCAGCCTCCCGAGTAGCTGGGATTACAGGGGTGCACCACCACGCCCAGCTAATTTTTATTTTTAGTAGAGGTGGGGTTTCACCATGTTGGCCAGGCTGGTCTCGAACTCCTGACCTTAGGTGATCCACCTGCCTTGGCCTCCCAAAGTGCTTGGATTACAGGTGTGAGCCACCATGCCCTGCCAATTTAGGATTTTCTAACAAAATCGTTTTGTGATCTAAATTGATTTTTTGCTTTTATGTATTTTTCTGCCTTTAAATATTTGCTTTGTTTTTATAGCCTATATATATGTGTGTGTGTGTGTATATATATATTTTTTGAATCCAGACCATTCGGTTTATTAGTTGTGTGTCAGTATTTTTGAAAGTAAATGCTGAATAGAAATTATTGGCTTTGTTTCTCCTTTTTAGTAAAAATTCCTTTAGCGTTTGTTTATTTTTCATTTTTTGGTTAGAGACTAATTTTAATTTAACTCTGTTGATCAGGCTGGATTTCAGTGGTGTGATCATTGTTCACTGTATCTTTGAACTCCTGGAGTCAAGGAATCCTACTGCCTCATCCTTGCAAGTAGCTGAGACTACAGGTGCACACCACCACACTTCACTAATTTTAAAAAATTTTTGTAGAGATGGGGAAATCTCACAATGTTGCCCAGGCTGGTCTTGAACCCCTAGGCTCAAGTGATCCTCCTGCCTCAGCCTCCCAAAGTGTTGAGATTACAGGTGTGAGCCACTGTGTCTGGTCTCATTCAGCATTTGATTAAACATTTTTGTGTACCTGATATTCAAGGCACCAAGAAAAAAGAAAAAGGTTTGTCCTTCAAGGAATACAATTAATAAACAGCAATTTTCCACTAAATAACATTTTTTTATCCCTTTTTATCATTACAATTTTTTTTTTAGACCAGAATACATGCTGAGCTTTTGAAAACTTTATAGCAAATTAGGAATAGGCTCAAAAACTTTTTCTTTTTTTTTTTTTGGAGACAGAGTCTAGTTCTGTCACCCATGCCAGAGTGCAGGGGCCTGATCTTGGCTCACGGCAATGTCTGCCTCCTGGGTTCAAACAGTTCTGGTGACTTAGCCCCCCAGATAGTTGGAATTACAGGCATACGCCACCATGCCTGGCTAATTTTTGTATTTTTAGTAGAGACGGGGTTTCATCATGTTGGCCAGGCTGGTCTCGAACTCCTGAGGTCAAGTGATCCCCCTACCTCGGCCTCCCAAAGTGCTGAGATTACATGCATGAGCCACGGGGCGTGGCCTAAAACTTAAAAAACAAACAAACAAAAAAATCTACCTTAAGGGTGGCTTCCCTAAAATCTATAGCAAATATACCTAGTTGTAAACTTTAGGTGCTTTTCTAGTTAGGAAGTAGTCAAAGATGTCCGCATCACCCCTGACATTTAACATTGTGTTTCAGACAATTCAATGAGAAAAGAAGAAATAAGATACACAGAGATTGAAAAGGAAGAGATAAAATGTCATAACTTGTCGATTAAAAGCGAGAGAAACAAAAGAGTACAGAGAGATTTGATGCAAGAACAGACAAAAATCAACAACATATCTTTATGCCAGCAGTAATCAATCAGATAAAACATTTAATAAAAGAAAAACCTCACTTACAATAGCAACAAAATTATAAAGTTCTTTGGACTAAACAATAAAAATATACACAGCTTCTTGAAGAAAATTACAAAACTTTATTGAAAAGCATAAGAGAACATGACATTTATGGTTAGAAAGATTTAGTAAATTTAAGGTATCAATTTTCTCCACACAGTTCTAAACATACAGTTCTGGTGAAGTCCCAACATGATGTTTTGGTAGAACTTGAAAAATGGATTAAAAAATTCTAATGAAGAGTTAATGACTGAATAACTAAGAAAATATTTGAAAAAGAACATAGAGATAGCACAACCCTATCAGATATAATGAGATATTAGGAAACAATAGTAATTAAAATAGTATGGTTGGCTTCTTTGATTTTCCTGTCAAAATGTTATTAAAAATACAAACATACAAGATGAAAATTAAAAAATCATATGCTTTTATTTTTTTTTTGAGGCGGAGTCTCCCTCTCTGTCCCAGGCTGGAGTGCAGTGGCGCCATCTTGGCTCACTGCAACCTCCGCCTCCTGGGTTCAAGTGATTCTCCTGCCTTAGTCTCCTGAGTAACTGGGATTACAGGCACCTGCCACCATACCTGGCTAATTTTTGTATTTTTAGTAGAGACAGGTTTCACCATGTTGGCCAGGCTGGTCTTGAACTCCTGACCTCAACTGATCCTCCCACCTCGGCCTCCCAAAATGCTGGGATTACAGGCATGAGCCACTGCACCTGGCCAAATCATATTGTGTTCATTCAGCGGTAGATAAATGACTAGAATATACTATAGAGTCCAGAAATAGTTCCACGTATATTTTGGAACTTTTTATCTTTGATAGACGTGACATTGCAAATGAATGAGGAAAAGGTGGCTTTGATCAGTAAGATAGTATTTGGGCAATAGCTTTATATGTAGAATCTCTGCTGTGTGCTATACATAATAATATTTGTAGATGGATTGAAAACTTTAATGAGCAAAGCTTAAACTTTAGAAGGAAATGTGGGGGAATATCTCTGATCTTGAAGTGGGGAATTCTTTTTTTTTTTTTGAGACGGAGTCTTGCTGTGTCGCCCAGGCTGGAGTGCAGTGGCTGGATCTCAGCTCATTGCAAGCTCCGCCTCCCAGGTTTTTACGCCATTCTCCTGCCTCAGCCTCCCGAGTAGCTGGGACTACAGGCGCCCACCACCTCGCCCGGCTAGTTTTTTGTATTTTTTAGTAGAGACGGGCTTTCACCGTGTTAGCCAGGATGATCTCGAACTCCTGACGTCGTGATCCGCCCGTCTCGGCCTCCCAAAGTGCTGGGATTACAGGCTTGAGCCACCGCGCCCGGCCGAAGTGGGGAATTCTTAAGACTGCAAAAACATAAACCATAATTTTAGGAAAATGCCATGACTGAAAGTTAAAAAATGTCCATATCAGAAGACCACAAGCAAGGTTAAAGACAAATGATGGACTAAACAGTAATGTAGTCTGTTCTGCTTGCTACAACAGATTATATCAGAATGGATAGATTTATATGTGACTTTTTTTCCCCTGAAAATTGTTTTGGTCCATCAACAAATGGCAGCTGAAGCAAAGCACACTAAAAACATAGCTGAATATAACAAACCATGGAATTAAGCACTGTGACACAAGGTGCCCAGCCTTCATCTTCTTAGTTCAGTTTGGCTATGAGTTCTCTCTCGGAATACCTATTGCATGTACCTTTCCCTTGTGCATTTTAAATTTATTTCCATAGTTTACCAGCTTCAACCACTTATCCCTCTTTTCTTTTAAAAAAATTTTAGGGTGAAATGTTTGTTAGGAACTTTATATACCTTTTCAGAATCGTTCGTATTTTTATTTGGATTGTTTGGGTTTTGTTGGTCGTCAGGAAACAAGGTTGCACGAGTGGTCTATTCCAACCATTTTTTTCCATAAGCCCTATAAGTTTCAGTGTGCAGGTATGCAGAATGCAAAGTTTTTCAGTGTTTCATATGTTACATTATATCAGAAATGCCTTAAGTGATACTAAATGATTTAGTATCCAGAAGATGCAGTTCTAGGTTATAAATCATTTCTCCTCAGAACTTTGAACACATCATTCTATTGTTTTGTCATTTGTTATTGCTCATGAGTTTAATGCTAATCTGATTCTCTTTCCTTAGTAGGTGATCTATTTTTACTTCCTCTGTGGAAGATATTAGAAGTTGAAAAATTATTTTTTAATTTTTATTTATTTATTTATTTATTTATTTATTTTGAGATGGAGTCTCTATCACCCAGGCTGGAGTACACTGGTGCAATCTTGGCTCACTGCAAGCTCCACCTCCCGGGTTCATGCCATTCTCCTGCCTCAGCCTCCTGAGTAGCTGGGACTTCAGGCACCCTCCACCACACCCGGCTAATTTTTTGTATTTTTAGTAGAGACAGGGTTTCACCGTGTTAGCCAGGATGGTCTTGATCTCCTGACCTCGTGATCCACCCACCTCGGCCTCCCAAGGTGCTATGATTACAGGCGTGAGCCACCGCGCTTGGCCGAAAAATTATTATTTGAAATTTTTTCCAGTAATCTATCTGGTTGTGACTCTTAAATTTATTGTACAGGTCATTCACTTGTCTCTATTCTGCTGACATATTTTTTAGCTCTGGAAATTCCCCTCACACTCTCACTTTCTCCTTTTGTTTCTTTAAATATAATTTTCTCTGTCTGTCTTCTGTGGCTGTTGGGCCACTGGATTAGGGCTCTAATGTGTTAACTGTCTCTAGTTAAATTCACTTTCCTTTTTTTCTTTTTCTTTTTTTGGAGATGGAGTCTCGCACTGTCACCCAGGCTGGAGTGCAGTGGCGTGATCTCGGCTCACTGCAACCTCTGCCTTCTGGGTTTAAGCAATTCTCCTGCCTCAGCCTCCCGAGTAGCTGGGACTACAGGTGCACGCCGCCATGCCTGGCTAATTTTTTTTGTATTTTTGTATTTTAGTAGAGACGGGGTTTCACCATGTTGGCCAGGCTGGTCTCAAACTCCTGAGCTCAAGCAATCCGCCCTCCTCAGCCTCCCAAAGTGCTGGGATTACAGGTGTGATCCACTGCACCTGGCCCACTTTCTTTTTTTTCTAGTAATTCATTCTTTTTTAAATTTTAGGGTTTTTTTTAAGGCCAGTTAGAAGATAATCTTAATTTAGTTTTTTGTTTGTTTTTTGTTTTGTTTTGTTTTTGAGACAGTCTCACCCTGTCACCCAGGCTGGAGTGCAATGGTATGATCTCAGCTTACTGCAACCTCTGCCTCCCAGATTCAAATGATTCTCCTGTCTCAGCCTCCCAAGCAGCTGGCTTACAGGCGCGCGCCACCACGCCTGGCTAATTTTTTGTATCATTAGTCAAGACGGGGTTTCACCATGTTGGCCAGGCTAGTCTCAAACTCCTGACCTTGTGATCCACCCGCCTCGGCCTCCCAAAGTGCTGGGATTACAGGCGTGAGCCACTGCTCCCGGTCTTATTTAGTTATTTTTATAACAGTTTTAATATAACTCCCCTTGTGTAAGGGGTACTCCTTTTCTTTTTTTTGAGACGGAGTCCTGCTCTGTTGCCCAGAGTGGAGGGCAGTGGCGTGATCTCGGTTCACTGCAGCCTCCGCCTCCCAGGTACAAGTGAATCTCCTGCCTCAGCCTCCTGAGTAGCTGGGATTACAGGCACCCTCCACCACACCTGGCTGATTTAGTGTAGATAGAGTTTTGCCATGTTGGCCAAGCTGGTCTTGAACTCCTGACTTCAGGTGATCCACCCGCCTCGGCTCCCCAAAGTGCTGGGATTACAGGCATTTGCCACCATGCCTGGCCAAATATTTTTTATTTCAGTATAAAATGCATACAGAAACGTGTCCCTATCACAAATGTCCATCTCAGTGAATTTTCCCAAATTGAGTACACCCATATCAAGCAACCATTCAGCACCTATGTCAAGCAACAGAACATTAGCATCCCAGAAACTCCCTTAATGTTCCCTTCACCAAGGGAACATATCCCACCTCCTTCAGGATACCATTATTCTGACCTTTAAATAGTTGAACTGCTTTTTGTAGATTCTAAAAATAGAATCATGCAGTTTGTACTCTTTTATATCTGGCTTAACTCAACATTTTATCATTATGTTCATGTTGTTGCTTATAGCTGTAACATTTTCATTCTCAATACATCATATTGTAGTTTTCATTTTGTGAATATACCATAATTAGTTATGCATTCTTCTGTTGGCAGACCTATGTATAGTTTTCAGTTTGGGGCTATTATAAATAGTGTGGCTAAGAACTTTCTAGCAAATTTTTTCTGATTATATATGTAATTTTTGTTTTCAAATAAATGCAGGGTCTCACTTTTGCTCAGGCAGGAGTGTAATGGAGTGATCATAGCTCACTGCAGCCTTGACCCCCTGGGCTCAAGCAATCCTCCTTAGTCTCTCAAGTAGGTAGGACTACAGGCATGCACCACCATGCCCAGCTAATTTTTTATTTTTATTTTTAAATTTTTTATAGGAGCAGAATCTCATTATGTTGTCCAGTCTGGCCTCAAACTCCTGGCCTCCAGTAATCCTCCCGCCTTGGCCTCCCAAAGTGCTGGGATTATAGGCATAAGCCACTGCCCACGGTTTTATGTATATAGGTTTGATGGGTATATATTTCAGAGTGGAATTTATGGGCTCTAATGGATATTGCCACCCAGTTTTCCAAATGGTTGTATAAATTTATACTCCCATAGCATCCAATGTGAGTTTGGTTCATATCCTCCCTAACACTTGGTATTTCCTACCTTTTTCATTTTTGTCTTTTTCCTTTCTTTTTTTTTTTGAAACAAGGTCTCACTCTGTCGCTCAGGCTGAAGTGCAGTGGCACAATCTTGGCTCACTGCAACCTCCGCCTCCCAGGCTCAAGTGATCCTCTTACCTCAGCCTCTCGAGTAGCTGGGACTACAGGCATGCGCCATCATGCCAGGCTAGTAGAGATGGGGTTTCGCCATGTTGCTCAGGCTGGTCTTGTGAGATTAAGCCATTTGCTGCGCTAGCCTCTCAAAGTGCAGGATTACAGGTGTGAGCCACTGTGCCTGGCCATTGTTTTATTATTACTATTTTTTTAGAGATAGGGTCATGCTGTGTTACCCAGGTGGGCCTTGAACTCATTGGCTCAAGAAACCCTCCCACCTCAGCCTCCCAAGTGGCTAAGACTACAGGTACATGCTGCTGTGCCCAGATTTGGTTACTTTTACTATATTTAAAACTAGTTTTGCTGGGCACCATGGCTCACGCCTGTAATCCCAACACTTTGGGAGGCCGAGACGGCTGGATCACTTGAACTCAGGAGTTCAAGACTAACCTGGGCAACTGGCGAAATCCCATCTCTACAAAAAGTACAAAAATTAGCCATCGCAGTGGTGTGTGCCTGTAGTCCCACCTACTGGGGAGGCTGAGGCAGGAAAATTACTTGAGCCCTGCAGGCGGAGGTTGCAGTGAACCGAGATTGCATCAGTGCACTCCAGCCTGGGCGACAGAGCAAAGCTCTGTCTCAAAAAAGTAAAGATAAATAAATAAAATTAGTTTTTAGTTTGACAAGTGAAAACTGGCATCTTGTTTACTTTGCGTTATTTTGGTTTCTGGCTATGGTAAATATATTTAATTGTTATTGTGTTTTGAGGGACAGTATTGCTCTGTCACCCAGGCTGGAATGCAGTGGCACTTTCATAGCTCACTACAGCTTCAACCTCCTGTGCTCAAGTGATCCTTCGCCTCAGCCTCCTGAGTAGCTGGGACTGGACGTGCATGCTATCATAGCCAGCTAATTTTTTTTATTTTTAATTTTTGTAGAGATAGTGTCTTGCTATGTTGCCCAGGCTAGTCTTCAACTCCTTGCCTCAAGCCATCCTCCAGCCTTGACCTCCCAAAGCACTGGGATTATAGGCATGAGCCACTGCACCCTGCCTAATGTTTTGGTTTGTAGTATTAATTGGTAATGACTTCTAGTGCTGTTTTAATGATGTTAGCTACCATTTGTTGAGCACTTTCCTGACTATCACAAATACTGTGTTAAGCATTTTATATGTGTTATCTATTTTAATCCTCTGAACAGCCCAGTCAATTGTAGATACTTTTAATATTTCATGACTGAGGAAACGGATTTTATAGGGGAAAACTGACTTGTTTAAAAGTGCTACATTGGCCAGGCGCGGTGGCTCAAGCCTGTAATCCCAGCACTTTGGGAGGCCAAGACGGGCGGATCACGAGGTAAGGAGACTGAGACCATCCTGGCTAACCCGGTGAAACCTCGTCTCTACTAAAAAATACAAAAAAACTAGCCAGGCAAGGTGGCGGGCACCTGTAGTCCCAGCTACTCGGGAGGCTGAGGTAGGAGAATGGCGTAAACCCGGGAGGCGGAGCTTGCAGTGAGCTGAGATCCGGCCACTGCACTCCAGCCTGGGCGACAGAACTAGACTCCGTCTCAAAAAAAAAAACAAAAAAAAAGGTGCTACATGGTTAGGAAACTCAGGTTATGTGATCTGTTACTGCACCATTTCCCCTCAACTTTTGTTATGAGGAATATTCATATATATTTATAGAAGATTGGATTAAATGTATATATATTCTAGATCCCAGATATATATGTCTGTAATTTAACTGGTTCTCTTAAAAGCAAAATGATCAAATAAGGTATTTGGTAGGGCTAGAGAAGATAAAAAGATTTTAGTTTGATTCTAATTAGAAAGTTGGTTATAAATGTTTAAAGCCGGAAGTATTCTTAAATATTTCTCAAATTACATTCCATTGCACAGTTTGGGAAATTTTCCTATTTCCTGACCAGATAACTTTGAGTAACACCTATTAACACGCAGATAACTTTGGGTAACACCTAACTTTGGGTAAAACCTATTAACTTTATTCTAGAACTTCCCAAATCATTTGTGTGCTCTTTTGTAGTAGACCTGTTTATGTCTTGTGGAACAACATGTCACAAATACATCAGTTTGAGACAAAAGCTTATGTCATTCATCCTTTTATTTTGTAAGGGGGGGAAATGGAGATCCAGTGTGGGTTAATTTGTTGGCCTAAGATTACACAGCTACTAAATGGCAGAGCCAGGATCCAGTTCTTCCTTTGTACCATGTTTCCTCTAGTAATATTATTAATATGTAGCATTAATATTTATTCATCATATACTGTGTTAGGAAGTTGTAAAGAAGACTTGAGTGTAATTTTTAAAACCTTACCATCTAGTCCAGTTATCAGTCTTACTCTCTGATAACTACATATACAGTTCTTAAACTTCTGAGATTTATGTGCATATGAGTAGCTTAACTTATTTAATTTGAATACATATTTATAATCACTTGTTTGTATTTATAGAGATGAAAAGAGTAATTTTTTTCTGTAATTAATGTGTCATAATGTTTGGTTTAGCTTCTGTAGAAAATGTTTCCTGACTGCAATGAGGGAAAGTGGAGCACATTGTCCCCTGTGTCGTGGAAATGTGACTAGAAGAGAGAGAGCATGTCCTGAACGGGCCTTAGACCTTGAAAATATAATGCGGAAGTTTTCTGGTAGCTGCAGATGCTGTGCAAAACAGGTAGAGTAAATGTGACATATCTCTTCTTTGGAAGCCAAGTTTCTACTCTGAAATTGTTTGAATTTTCTTGGTTGCTGCTTTTTTTGTTTGTTTTTTTTTAAAAGATGAAAGATATTTAGACTGGGAATTGGATAGAAAAGGCCAAAAAAAGCTGTGGTCATAGATCTTACTAGATTATAAACTTACTGAGAAATGACACTGAAAAAAAAAATCACTGAATTTCATGATATTTAGCATGGCATTTTTCTAAAAGTAGTTTCTCATTGATTACTTACTTAAAGTAACTAAATTAGCAAACTGGCATTTAGCTCATTTAAACCTCATTCTGGTACAAATTCAACCCTTAAGTTTTTCTCATGGTAGCATCATTATTGCAGCTTTGCACATAGACATGTTACTAGTTTGGGCACATGGATTTATGTAGTTAAGGAACTCTCTAGCTGCTCACTTTACTTATATATTTATGTATTTAAGAAATCACAAGCTGCGGGCATGGTGGCTTACGCCTATAATCCCAGCACTTTGGGAGGCCAAGGTGGGTAGATGACCTGAGGTCAGGAGTTCGAGACCACCCTGACCAACATGGTGAAACCCTATCTCTACTAAAAATACAAATATCAGCTGGTGTGGTGGTGCATGCCTATAATCCCAGCTACTTGGGAGGCTGAGGCAGAATTGTTTGAACCCAGGAGGTGGAGGTTGTGGTGAGCTGAGATTGTGCCATTGCACTCCACACTGGGCAACAAGAACAAAACTGTTAGAAAAAAAAAAGAAATCACAACATATTTGGTTAATTTTAAGGAACATGTAGGAAAATCAGGTGTTAACAAATAACCAGCATTAATTCTCTAATCTGGATTTTATTGTTCTAGCATTTGGAGAAGGAATAAAATAGTGAGGGGTGGTTAGGCTTTGAGTATATCCATGTGTCTATAGATTTATCACCGACATTTTTTCTAATAGCTAATGAATTCAGAGCAAAACTGGTTGCTATTTCATGCATTCACACAAGTCAGATATGCTTTTCCATCTTTTTGAAGGAAGTGTTTGACAGGGCAATGAATTGAAGCTAGAAAACACACTTGAGAGATTCTGGCTATTCCTCAGTGAGAAACTGAAAAATGTTCCAAGTATTCCTGGGAACTTAATTTTTTTTCTTATTTTGGAGACAAGGTCTCACTTTGTCACCCAGGCTGGAGTACAGTGGCACAGTCTTGGCTCACTGCAGCTTTGACTTCCCAGGCTTTAAGCAATCCTCCTGCCTCAGCCCCTCAGGTAGCTGAGATTACACCTGGCTAATTTTTGTATTTTTTTTATAAACGGGGTTTTACAATGTTGCTCAGGCTGGTCTCGAACCCCTGAACTCAAGCAGTCCACCGCCCCAGCCTCCCAAAGGGCTGGGATTACAAGTGTGAGCCACCGCACCCAGCTAGGAACTTAATTTTTTAAAACTGCTTTCTAACTCTGCCAGGCTGCAGAAGTTAAATAATAAGACATGCCCAATAGCATCTGGCATCCTCTTAGTGCTTTTAATTTTTTTGTCTACTACTAGTAGTATCTTTTCAAGTGTGAAGTTATTTGCTATTTTTTGCAGTGAATTTATGGACAGATGGACTCTTCTCCATCTCTTCATTTAATGAACAGAAATGTATTATCTATTTTTAACTCCTACTTAAGGATGAAATCATTTACTTAAAAAAAATACAACTCTTGTTTAAAAGGAGTATTTAGTTTTTTTTCCCTCTTTTTGACACTATCTCAAATCTTATGAGTTCTATTTTAAATTAAAAGTCACATTTTAATAATTTACAGATTAAATTCTATCGCATGAGACATCATTACAAATCTTGTAAGAAGTATCAGGATGAATATGGTGTTTCTTCTATCATTCCAAACTTTCAGATCTCTCAAGATTCAGTAGGGAACAGGTAAGCAATACTTATTCCTAAATACAGAATTTTCATAATTGAAATGGAAATTGTTTTGGGAACTATATGATAAGGTATTTGGGGTGATATGTGTGTGTATGTACACATGTGTTTTTAAAGTGAATTGCCAAGTATCAGAACTACAGCATTTGCCTTCAAAATCTGTTTGGCACACGTAAGATCTCATCTGGGAGATGAACTTCATGAACTTAAGCTTATGTTATTTAAAATCATTCTAAGAATTTTCGTTTTTGAGTAAAAAATCAGTTGGAGATTTTTCTCTTACTGATTTTGCAACTGAAGTGATTTGAAAAACTATAGAAAAATCTTTTCAGTAATGTATTTGCAAACTACAGCCTATTTTTTCTTTGCTATCTAAGGGATAGACTTAGAGTTTGAAATTTTTATTCTAAAATGTCATGTAAAAGTGAAACCAGGTGCAATGCAGTTCTATTTGAGTCTCATTTCTTTTAAACAACTAGATTTGGATTGATTTGTATCTTATTTCAGATTTATGTACATTAAACATTTTTATGAAATGTATTTTACACAGAAAAATGGCCAAAATGCACTTGTGGTTTAAAAAAATAATGATAAACATCCAGTTACCTATTAACCCAGGTCAAGAAATAGGACATTTTTCAGAACTTTAGAATGTCTATGTGAACTCCTGCCCCATTTGAACCGTATACTCCTAGATGCAACCACTATCCTCTTATTTGGATTATTCATTCCTTTGATTTTCTTTATGTATCATCACCCATGCATGTATCCCTATAACAATGCATTGTTAATTTTGAAAACTTCAGTAGTAAGCACACACATAACTGTGTAAGGAAAGACAATATTGCCACTATTATAGAAAGGTTCCCAGGAGGCAGTATGTTAAGCAGTCTGTAAGATTTTATTTTAGTGGCTTTTCATTTTACATATTGCTAATTTTTAGTAACTTAAGCGCCCGTGAGCACTTCATGTTGATCATACTACATTGGGCATCTTCCCTACTCAGTTGAAATTTCTGGTAAAGATCTTTAGTGATTGTCTGGTAAAGATCTGTAGTAATTTTCTGATTGCCTAGTCTGAAAAATCTTTTCAGGTTCTCATTTTACTTGATTTGTTAGTGTCAAGGAAATTTGGTTGAAATTTGTTGCTCTTGTAGTTTTGTTTAGTCCTTCTGGGTTTCTTCATTTCTATGTTTTTCTTATTGTTGTACTTCTACTTTATTGTAATTTCCTATCTGCTTTTTTACCCAGTAGACTGTTCTTGTGTGAGGGGATGGTGTTTGTCTTGTTGAGCATATCCCCAGCTTTCAGTAAAGTTCTTAGTGTACATGACTATAATCACTGCTTTTAATGACCAAATTTTCTTGTCAGGAGACAGGCCTTCCTCCCCCTTACTTCTTAGATCCACTTGGTCATAGACACTTGATTCCTAATAGCAATATTCCTCATCTATACTTTTATCTTGTCACTTCCCTAGCTCAGGCCCTCATCATCTCTCACTCGAACTATGATAATAGCCTTTTAGTTGGTAGTTATCCTCTAATCTGTGTTGCATTCTGTGTGTGTGTTTTAGACGGAGTCTGACTCTGTCGCCCAGGCTAGGTTTCCTAGGTTCAAGTGATTCTCCTGCCTCAGCCTCCCAAGTAGCTGGGAATATAGGCACGTGCCACCACGCCTGGCTAATTTTTGTATTTTTAGTAGAGACAAGGTTTCACTATATTGTCCAGGCTGGTCTTGAACACCTGACCTCAAGTGATCTGCCCACCGTGGCCTCTCAAATTTCAGATGTCACTTACTAATTGTATTACACTGGCAAGAAACTGCCACAGTTGTCTCATCTGTTTAAGGAAAGGTATGAGAGGCGATGATATTAGGACCTCATTGGGTTGAAGTTAATAAATGAGTTAATACAGGTAAAGAAACTTGAATGGTACTTTGCTTGAAAAATGTTATTTCTTCCTCATCATCATCATTATCACTCCCTCACCTCCACACTTTTACCAGTAATATCCCAACCTGCATTTTGCCAGCTGGTCGACTTTTTTCTTCTCCTTGAAGACTTAGACCAAGTATTAGCTACTCAGTAAAATTCTTCCTGAACTCTAGAATTTCTTCTTCTTGGTAGAACTGTTGTATTTATTTATTTATTTCAGCCTGTCTCCTCACCTAGAATGAGCTTTTTAGTCTTATTTATTTCTATATCCTATGCAGAGTTCTGATTGCAATGGAATAACTGAGTTTGCATATGGATTTTTAGTCAGTAAGAAAATTGGCAAAGGAAGGAAAAGTGTTTTTTTTTTAATTTTTAAATTTATTTTGTTTGTTCTGTTTTGTTTTTAGACAGGGTCTTGCTCTGTCATCCAGGCTGGAATGCAATGGCGTGAACATGGCTCACTGTAGCCTCAACCTCCTGAGCTCAAGCAATCCTTCTGCCTCAGTCTCCCATGTAGCTAGGGCCACAGGCGCATGCCACCACGTCCATCTAATTTTTGATTTTTTGGGGGGCGGGGAGTTTTTGGTGTTAAATTGAGCTGGGGTTCTCAATTTGTTGCTCACGCTGGTCTCGAACTCCTGACCTCAGGCGATCCACCTGCCTTGGCTTCTCAAAGTGCTGGGATTACAGGTGTGAGCCACCATGCCCAGCCAGAAATGTTTATTTTTTTTATTTTTAATTTATTTATTTGTAGACAGAGTTTTGCTCTTGTTGCCCAGGCTGGAGTGCAATGACGCGATCTCAGCTCACTGCAACATCCACCTCCCAGGTTCAAGTGATTCTCCTGCCTAAGCCTCCCAAGTAGCTGGGATTACAGGTGCCCACGACCACTCCCAACTAATTAATTTTTGCATTTTTTGTAGAGATGGGGTTTCACCATGTTGGCCAGGCTGGTCTCAAACTCCTGACCTCAGGTGATTGATCTACCTGCCTTGGCCTCCCAAAGTGTTGGGATTACAGGCATGAACCACCGTGCCCAGCCAGAAATTTTTTGTTTGTTTGTTTTAATGGTAGGAAAAATAAGATGTGATCCATGGTATACTCATGGTCTGAGCAGGAAACAGTGGGCTCTAATTATGCAGTTTGAGGAGAATTTAGTAAAGGGACTATTTTCAAAGAATAGTATATTAGGTACACTATATAAGTAGGGTATAGGAAGCCACAAGGAATAATGGTGTGCTCTGGGTCTGCTGAAAGCAGGAGAGAGGAGGAAATAGATACCAGAACCTGAAGAAGACAGCTGAATAGAGCATGGCTATGGAAATTCTTAAAGTGGCATTATCTGAGTAGAAAAAAAATTGCAAAATAAATTCATAGATCATTTCACAAATTCATACTGTTTATTATACCTTCTGAAGTGCTGGACACACTCCACATGTTATTGAATATACAGGAATCAGTAAAACAGACATTATTTTTTCCATATATCTAACTGTAAGCTATAACTTCCAGTTGAGCCATCTAAAATAATCTATGCCATTTTCATTCATATCATTCAGAGTAGTACTGTTTACTATAAATTAGTAAATATTGGAGGATGTTTTAGTAAAATTCTTGCATTGGTGTGGGGTAGTTTCCCATAATAATTAGATAGCAGTGCTAATTTTACTAAGGCCATTCCTATTTTATAACAAAATTCTGCTTCTAACATAAGGTTATATATTTTTGTTTTCTTTAACCACAGGAGGTGGGGAGGAGGAGGGAAGATGAATGTAATCATTAAGATACAGAAGACATTTCAATTTTATCTTCCTTGGAAATCATTTGGTCTGTTTTCAGACTGTTCCTACTAATCTTGACTCTTTGTAAACATTAATAACTGGGTATCAGTAGGCTCATACAGTTTATTTCAAATACAGCTCTTCACAAAAACTAAAAAAGGAAAATTGCCAGCAGTCTTTTATTTTTCCTAATAAATTTCTCTCCAGATTGTTTAATATTTTAAGTGGCTAAATAACTATGAAGAAATCTGGCATAGTATTAAAATGTTCTTTTTCTTGTTTATAGGTATTCTTCATATATTCTGGATAATAATCTTTTGTTATGGCTGGGTGCAGTGGCTTACGCCTGTAATCCCAGCTTTGGGAGGCTGAGGTGGGCAGATCACCTGAGGTCAGGAGTTCAAGACCAGCCTGGCCAACATGGTGAAACCTTGTCTCTACTAAAAATTAGCCAAGTGTGGTGACACACAACTGTAGTCCCAACTACTCAGGAAGCTGAGGCAGGAGAATTGCTTAAACCCGGGAGGCAGAGGTTGCAGTGATCCGAGATCTGGCCACTGCATTCCAGCCTGGGAGATAGGGCAAGACTCTTTCTCAAAAAATAATGATAATGCTGGCGCGGTGGTTCCCGCCTGTGATCCCAGCACTTTGGGAGGCCGAGGTGGGCAGATCACTAGGTCAGAAGTTTGAGACCAGCCTGGCCAACATGGTGAAACCTTGTCTCTACTAAAAATACAAAAATTAGTTGGGCGTGGTGATGTGCACCTGTAATCCCAGCTACTCAGGAGGCTGAGGCAGGAGAATTGCTTGAACCTGGGAGGCCGAGGTTGCAGTGAGCTGGGATCGTGTCAGTACACTCCAGCCTGGGCAACAGAGCGAGACTCTGTCTCAAAAAAAGAAAAAAAAAAATCCTTTGTTACATGCATTGCAGATATCTTTGTTTAGTCTTTGGCTGGTTTTGTATGGTGCCTTTTGACATAGAAAAGTATTTACATGTATTATACTCCCAAAGTGCTGGGATTACAGCACTTGTATTTACATGTGTATGTATATTCTTTAATTTTCTTTTTATATCATGCTTGAGAAATTTTTTCTACATCAAGGTTATAAAAGATATTTTCTTCTTAAACTTTAAAAGCTGAGCTTTTCACATTTATTTGAGATGTATAATGTGAGGTAGGAAAAATTTTCCCTATGTGATAAACCATTTGTTTTGGTACCATTCATTGAGGAGCCGGTTCTTTGTCTACTGATTTATAATGCCACTTCTGTTCTACACATCTCTGCATTCTGGTGTTTTTTCCGGGGGTAGAGGGGTGGCAGTAGGAGGTGATCAATTTTTCATTCCTCTAGAAATATGACCTCTCTTATTTTATTATTTATTTTATTGAAGCAGGGTCTGTGTTGCCCAGACCGATCTCAAACTCTGGGGATCAAACAGTCCTCCTGCCTTAGCCTCCCAAAGTGTTGAGATCACAGGCATGAGCCACTGTGGTGCCTGGCCTCTTTCTCATTTTATTTTATTTATTATTTTTATTTTTTTTGAGACACAGTCTCACTCTCTCTCTCAGACTGGAGTGCAGTGGTGCTATCTCAGCTCACTACAACCTCCGCCGCTGGGTTCAAGTGATTCTTCTGCCTCAGACTCCCGAGTAACGGGGACTACAGGCATGCACTACCACGCCTGGCTAATTTTTGTATTTTTGGTACAGAGTTTCGCCATGTTGGCCAAGCTGGTCTTGGCCTCCTGGCCTCAGGTGATCCACCTGCCTTAGCCTCCCAAAGTGCTGGGATTACAGGAGTGAGCCACTGCGCCCAGCCTCTTTCTCATTTTAAAAAAATGCATTAACAGTTCATTTAGAACATGAGTAAATGTTTTATATCTTTTTCTAGTAAAACCTTATAGTTTTTGTTGCTATAAAAATGAGCCCTTTTTTCCCTGTTTGATAATCTAATTAGTTATTACTAGAGAGTAGAAATATCGATTGATTTTTATGTTAATCTTGTTTTCAGCAACTTTGATGATTTATTAGTTGTAATAGTTCTAATCTGGTAGTTCTTAAAATCTATCTGTTGATTCTTTTACATTTATTATATAGAAAATCATATTTTCCTACAGTTTTGTCTGCTCCTTTTAAACCTACTGTTCTAGATAATACTTGATTTATTGCATTGAGTAGGTTTTCTATTCAGTGTTAAATAGCACGCATCTTTTTCTTCTTCCTGATTTTAGTGGGAATACACCTATAATTTTACAAATAAGTATAATATTTACTATAGTTTTTTTAGCATAGATCTTTTAGTTTTACAGTTTATCTGCTCCATGTCAGTATTACCCTGAATTTAAGATTTCCCCATTAAATAGTTTTACTCAAATCAGAATAATATATGAAATTAAAAACATATATACATCTGGCTAGAGTTCCAGATATTCTGATATCTGGAGTCTAGGCATTTATATTTTTAAAAAGCATTTTGCTTACTCTTTAACATTGGATAGAGATCCTATTAAATGCAGTAAACCAAGTGAGATATAGAACATTAAAAGCAACAGACATAACTATGGGAAAATAAATTTTTGTTTTTGTTTTATTATGGAGATTGAATTTTATTGGTGTTTCTGTATCTGATAAAATCATATAATTTTTAAAAAATAATAATTTACTGTCAGTAATTGATTTTCTATTGTTGAACCTATTCTGAGCTAAATGAGCAGGCATGATACAAGGATGAGCAGGCATGATGAATACAACAGGCCAGGCATGAAACAAGGATGACTAAGAACTAGAATGATGATAATGATAGTAATAATGGAAAAATTGAAGTTACAATGGTAGATAGAAAGGAGAACATGTTTAAAAAGGGTATTAACTTTGATATTAAATGCTTTAAATCAGAAGTTTTGTGATTGCATTACCCTATCAGTAAAATAATTGAGTATGTACCCCCAGTGTTTGTTTATTTAAAGCTATGCATAGTACTGGCTGGGTGCGGTGGCTCACGCCTGTAATCCCTGCACTTTGGGAGATCGAGGTGGGTGGATCACTTGAGGTCAGGACCAGCTGGGACAACATGTAAAACCCTGGCTCTACTAAAAATACAAAAATTAGCCAGGCATGGTGGCATGTGCCGGTAGACCCAGCTACTCGGGAGGCCAAGGCATGAGAATCACTTGAACCCAGGAGGAGGAGTTTGCAATGAGCCGAGATTGCGCTACTGCACTCCAGCCTGGGAGACAGAGCAAGACTGTCTCCAAAAAAAAAAAAAAAAAAGTAGATCCAAATGGAAAATGTATGCCATAGGATAAAATAAAAATTTTCAATCCTGGCTGTGTGTGGTAGCTCACGCTTATAATCTCAGCACTTTGGGAGGCCAAGGCAGGCAGATCTCCTGAGGTCGGGAGTTCGAGACCAGCCTGACCAATGTGGAGAAACTCTGTCTCTACTAAAAATACAAAACGAGCTGGGTGTGGTCGTGCATGCCGGTAATGCCAACTTCTCAGGAGGCTGAGGCAGGAGAATCACTTGAACCCGGGAGACGGAGGTTGCAGTGAGCCACGATTGTGCCACTGCATTCCAGCCCGGGCAAGAAGAGTGAAACTCCATCTCAAAAAAAAAAAAAAAAAAAAAAAAAAAGCCCCAAAATTTTAAGCCTATTTTCTAAATATAAAAAGGACTGTTGCTGAAATTTGCATCTTCCCCAATGATGTTATAGTTCTATAAACCAATTAGAAGTTGTTATAGTATTTTTAAAGGGCACATTTAAAACCTATTGATTATGTTAATTTGGAAGATTTTTAAGCTGGTTAGAAAAAATCTACCAATTTTCAATGTATAGATATGAGTTGTTTAATTGGTGACACATGCTGTTTTTGGTAACAAAATCATATAACACTCCCTTAATAAATGCACTCTCCATAATTTGACTTTATTTTGAAGAGCAAGTTTTTAGTTCCAGAAAGGTGCAAATAGTAGTTTAATAGTCTATTTGGGTTATATACTTTCTTTTCAGACAGAGTTTTGCTCTTGTTGCCCAGGCTGGAGTGCAGTGGCACGATCTCAGCTCACTACAACCTCTGCCTTCTGGTTTCAAGCAATTCTGCCTCAGCCTCCCAAGTAGCTGGGATTACACGCCCGGCTAATTTTTGTTTTTAGTAGAGACGGGGTTTCACCATGTTGGCTAGGCTAGTCTCGAACTCCTGACTTTGTGATCCGCCCGCCTCGGCCTCCCAAAGTGCTGGGATTACAGGTGTGAGCCACTGCGCCCAGCCTGGGTTATGTTTTTTTTTTTTTTTTTTTTTGAGATGGAGTCTTGCTCTGTTGCCCAGGCTGGAGTGCAGTGGCGGGATCTCGACTCACTGCAAGCTCCGCCTCCTGGGTTCATGCCATTCTCCTACCTCAGCCTCCCCAGCAGCTGGGACTACAGGCACCCGCCGCCATGCCTGGCTAATTTTTTTGTATTTTTAGTAGAGACAGGGTTTCACCGTGTTAGCCAGTATGGTCTCGATCTCCTGACCTTGTGATCCGCCACCTTGGCCTCCCAAAGTGCTGGGATTACAGGCGTGAGCTGCCGCGCCCAGCCAGGTTATGTATTTTAACAGTGAAGTTTGCTTGCTTGCTTGGGCTATGTGTGGAGACATAACATGGTTATCTTCACAGAAGTGAACTGTCATTGGAATGGTGCTTTTTCACTGTGTACACATTGTTGTGTATACATTTATTATGAAAGTAAACAGAAAAGAAAGATCTGCTGCTAGGTAGATGATATAGTACTCCTTGTCGTTTTATAAAGGAAAAATGAATAACCAGTTTAAGTTCAACTTTTTAAACTTTGGCATTGAGATATAGAACCAACCTGTGTTGTACAATTTTTTCTTAGCCACTACCTATCTTATTACTGTGTTAAGATTTCTACTGTTGAAAGACATTTGCTTTTATAAAATTGACCACGTTGGGCTGGGCGTGGTGGCTCACGCCTGTAATCCCAGCAGTTTGGGAGGCTGGGGTGGGTGGATTGCCTGAGCTCAGGAGTTCAAGACCAGCCTGGCCAACATGGCAAAACCCCATCTCTACTGAAAATACAAAAATTAGCCAGTCGTGGTGGCTCACGCCTGTAATCCCAGCTACTTGGGAGGCTGAGGCAGAAGAATTGCTCGAACCCAGGAGGCGGAGGTTGCAGTGAGCCAGGATTGCACCACTGCACTCCAGCCTCAGCGACAGATTGAGACTCCATCTCAAAAAATAAATAAATAAATAAAAATTGACCACATTGATCAAATTCCGTAGCACACAAGTGACAGTCCCTGTATGGAATACTTACTCTTCCCTCAGGATTCCTCTGATATTCCATATGACACATGACTCTTTGGCATATGGTAAAAGTAGAGATGTCAAGTTGTTCTATATATTAAATGTTAGTGAAGCCTGGTTTCTTTCCTTTTTGGAAATAAAATACAAACATAATGAACATTTACATATTTTCTTAAATTACTCCACTTTGGAGGGCATAACCTTATACCACGTCCTAGTTTCAAGTAAAAAAGTTCACAAATTCTTGAGTCTACCCTAGCATTTAAAAGCTTACTAGTCTAGGTAAAGGTAGAGGAATGGGATTTAAGGTAATTCTGCAAAATTCTCCATACTTCTGTAACTGTGCATAAGTTAATTTTAAAGAACATGAATAAGAATCTAGTAAGCAGTCAATTTATTTAAAAGTAATTAATATTGTAATTATTTCATAGTTCAGAACCATTTGAGACTCAATAGGAAAAAGGAGTATTGAAGTTCAGAATTTTAAAACAAATTCAGACTAGTCTTCTTCATTAATGGTTCAAGATAATGAACCTTTAATGTGTTTTCATAACTTTGAGGTACTAACTTTTTCCCCCTGTGCTTCTTAAGCAATAGGAGTGAAACATCCACATCTGATAACACAGAAACTTACCAAGAGAATACAAGGTAAGCTTTTGAAAAATCCTGCCACTTTAGCAAATAATATATTTATTACTTTATCAAATAGCTTTTTACATTAAACTTTTTTTTTTTTGAGACAGAGTCTCGCTTTGTTTGCCCAGGCTGGAGCAGTGGTGTGATCTTGGCTCACTGCAACCTGCGCCTCCCAGGTTCAAGTGATTCTCCTGCCTCAGCCTCCTGAGTATCTGGTATTACAGGCGCCTACCACCACGCCTGGCTAATTTTTGTATTTTTAGTAGAGACAGGGTTTTACCATGTTGGCCAGGCTGGTCTCGAACTCCTGACCTCAGATAATCCACCTACCTCGGGCTCCCAAAGTGCTGGGATTACAGGCATGAGCCACCGTGCCTGGCTGTAAATTAAACTTTAAAAATTCAGTTAAATCATTAGGCATAGTGTTTGAAGTTAGCAGTTTAGAAATAGAAAATGCAGTTACTGCTTTTAAGAATCACATTAGGTTAGAAGAGTTTAGCTATTCTCTTTCACTGTGGTCAGGTTTCTTCCACACATTATTCAGGTAAAGTTGTCCATGTTGAACTGTCCCTTCCTGAAATTCAGAAGTATTAAAACTCAGTGATGCTTGGCCCTTAGAATGTTTTCGAGTATTTCATTCTCATGATCAGTTCTTTTTTTGCTTTTCCTTTGAATTTTGGATGTTGGATTCCTAGGGCCTGATATTTATTAGAGATACAATATTGATGGAAGTCTTTTACAAGTTTTAAGTTCCTAGATATAAGGTTTGCAAAATGTGGAATACTACAGAATATTAAAAATTTTCAAGGGACATACAATGACAGCTATTGGCATCACACAAACGACTACAATTAAGTTTGGACCTAACTACGCAATAAATGGAGCCAGCTAGGTTTTTGGTTTTGTTTTTGTTTTGACCTAGAGACACCATGAAAAAATTTACTGAGGACACTAAAAGTACTGTAAACTGAGATTGGGAACCTCTGTAATGCATCATTTCCTGAAAACATGTTCAAAATGAGAGAATCTTTGAATAGTCTAAAAATTATAACTTTTTAAAAAATGTGTAGTGATTCCTCAAAAAATAGGAGAGCATTATTTTTATGTTATGATTTTGAAGTAAGTATGTTTCGTTTAAAATTGTTTTATAGTTCTTCTGGTCATCCTACTTTTAAGTGTCCCCTGTGTCAAGAATCAAATTTTACCAGACAGCGTTTACTGGATCACTGTAACAGTAATCACCTATTTCAGATAGTTCCTGTGGTAAGTACATATGTTTAAGACAGTCTTCTGCTTAGAATAAAACGTGCTGTTCTATTTATTTCACTTTATGTATACGAGGGAAAGTAGTTGATTTATATTTGGTTGGGGCTTTATCAGTAAGGTAGATTTTTGTCAACAAAGGATTGATGACTGTGAAGCAAAATGAGATATTTAAAATTGCAGTAACTCTCATTATAAAAAGGGAGATGCATAGTGTGAGGTAATATAGCAGTCTGGAGAAGAGTGAAGTAATGAAAGATGAACTGGGAACTCATTCCTGCGCAGTAGCACAACCTGTCCATTGAGGCCTCAGTTACTACTTGCTCTGTAGATGGCAGACAAGTAGATCTAGTCAGGTAGATTGCTATAGGTGAAAATACCTTTAAGTAAGAATAAAGTCAGCAGGTCTTTTTATTGTTTTCTTGCAGAATATAGTATGTGAATGCATAAAGCAAGGAAAGAAAAGACTTAGACTTTCTATTTGATGCCTACATATTTTTTATGACATTTTGAGAGTATGTAAGAAAATGGTGAGAGCTTTTTGATAGTGAGGGAGATAGAGCAGAATTCAGGATTCCAGCATACAATGATCCTAGAAGTGTTTCACAGGTAGGTTATTTCAGCTGTGAATGGAACAGGAGAAACTGAGCTGGGAGAGATATTTCCCTTTCAGCTGAACATTTGGATATATAAATACTGTCTTCAGAAAGAAGAGGAAGGAAAATGTTATCAATAAGAATTGTAGATATTTCTAAGTTGTTTTATTGAGTATGCTAGGAAGAGTTGTGAAAGAATATGCTTCAGGACCGGGCACGGTGGCTCATGCCTGTAATTTAGCACTTTGGGAGGCCAAGAGGGGAGGATTGCTTGAGCCCAAGAGTTCGAGACTAGCCTGGGCAACATAGTGAGACCCTGTCTATTTAAAAATAAAGAAAATAAAAAGAATATCCTTCAATAACCATTGAGGGATGATCTTAAGCTCTCACATACCACCTAAGAAGGTGTACTACCTACTTTGCTTATTAGAATGGGTTCAGTTATGCTTAGACAAATACAGTGCCAAAGAAATTCCAGGAAATCTCGCTCATATTTAAGATTTTACTTAGTTTTATATTGGATTACCAAATTTTTATTCATTTCTGCATAATATTTGATGTATCATAAACTTTGACTAGAGTTTAATTACTGAAGGTTTTTTGTGTGTTATTACAATTATGTTATCCATTCACTTTTTTTTTTTTTTTTTTTTTTTTTTGAGACGGAGTCTCGCTGTGTCTCCCAGGCTGGAGTGCAGTGGCATGATCTCGGCTCACTGCAAGCTCCGCCTCCCGGGTTCACGCCATTCTCCCGCCTCAGCCTCCCAAGTAGCTGAGACTACAGGCGCCCGCCACCACGCCCGGCTAGTTTTTTGTATTTTTAGTAGAGACGGGGTTTCACCATGTTAACCAGGATAGTCTCGATCTCCTGACCTCGTGATCCACCCGCCTCGGCCTCCCAAAGTGCTGGGATTACAGGCTTGAGCCACCGCGCCCGGCCTCCATTCACTTTTTAAGATGTACTTCATTTAAATGTAAGGATATGGCTGGGTGTGGTGGCATACGCCTTTAATCCCAGCACTATGGGAGGCCAAGGCAGGAGGATTGCTTGAGCCCAGGAGTTTGAGACCCAGCCTGGACAACAGCGAGACCGTGTCTCTAGTTTAAAAAAAGAAAAGAAAAACTAAGGATACAATTTAAAGTAAATTTTCCAGTTTACTTCATTTTTATTTTACTTACAAATGAAATAAAACTAATACTAATTATATGATTATTGTATAGATCAAATGAGATAATATATTGGGTATGTTGCAGGCAACCAGTTAGTGATAACTATTACAGTTGGTATTATTAAAAGCTAGATGTGCTGTTTCTGTTGAAACATTTGTGTAATAAGAGATTTAAGGAATAGAATGATATTCTTACTGTGTTAGATTAATGTCATTTATCTAAGGTAATTAATTGGGAAATGATCTAGTCATGGAACTTGGCCTTTAAAAATGCTTCTCACGTAGATATTTTTGGTTACATATCCCTGTGCTATTTTAATAGTCTCAATAATTGTATAATATTTCATTGTTTTTATTAATTTTTGTTTAAAACAATCCGTTTCTTATAGACATGTCCTATTTGTGTGTCTCTTCCTTGGGGAGATCCTAGCCAGATTACCAGAAATTTTGTTAGTCATCTAAATCAGAGACATCAGTTTGATTATGGAGAATTTGTGGTAAGTGAATTCTTCAAGATTAAAAAAGTACTGTTTAAATATTCAAGTTAAAATAACTTTTTAAAAAAATCTAGACTTAAATTTTGTAGCAAGCTGTTATATCTTACTGGATGGATTTAGAGCAAGTTCTTAGGTTTTTAATAATATTGGTGAACTTTAGCTTGTAGAAATGGTAAAAATGGAGTTTATTCTCTACCTCCTGTACTAAAGAGAATTAATAGAGGAACAGCAAGCACCCAGATTAGCAAAATGAGGATTTACATGAAAACTCTGTGTAGATTTAAGGGAAAATTGTACCTACAGGAGAAGTAAAATTGGTACAACATATGGAGGATATATTTCTCATGTCATATAAGTTGCTTGTATTATGCTAGAAATCTTAGATTTCTCACATCTAACAAGCATGTAAGACACATCCTTTTTAAAATGAGGGAGCTTAGTTATCAGGCAAAGCTAGGTTACAAAGAGACTAAGAGTGTAAGAGAAGTTATATAATGTAAAAATGAATTCATAGAGCAAAATGGATTAATTTCTACATCTAAATATGTGTGATGTACTTTTAAAATTAGGTGAATACCTGTTTTATTAATTGTTAAATTGCATTTTATTCAACTTCAGTTTAATCAAAACTTTATTTAAAATTAGCCCTGACAAAGAATGGCTATTTGTTTTCCAGTTTAGGTAAGCACAGTGACATGAACAAAATCTACATTTTTGTCTGCCTTCCAGTGTTGATTCTAGATTATTATTAAATTCTCATTGTAAGAAAGATTGTAATGTATTTGGAAATACAAAAATG
Source organism: Macaca mulatta (assembly GCF_049350105.2). Taxonomy (NCBI): domain Eukaryota; kingdom Metazoa; phylum Chordata; class Mammalia; order Primates; family Cercopithecidae; genus Macaca; species Macaca mulatta. The sequence goes on along the minus strand of NC_133423.1, from coordinate 60,379,682 downwards.
TGTGAACCACTTTTGATCTAATTGTCAAGTTGTTTTACCTTGCCATAGAAAAGTAGGTAATCTAGGCAGGGCGTGGTGGCTCACACCTGTAATCCCAGCACTTTGGGAGGCAGAGGTGGGCGGATCACAAGGTCAGGAGATCAAGACCATCCTTACTAATACGGTGAAACCCGGTCTCTACTAAAAATACAAAAAATTAGCCGGGTGTAGTGGCGGGTGCCTGTAGTCCCAGCTACTCAGGAGGCTGAGGCAGGAGAATGGGATGAACCCAGGAGGCGGAGCTTGCAGCGAGCAGAGATCATGCCACTGCACTCCAGCCTGGATGACAAAGCGAGATTCTGTATTAAAAAAAAAAAAAGACAAGAAAAGTCAATAATCTAATTATTTCACATTGTCAAATAGAGGCCTTAATTTTAAAGCAAAACTCATAGGGCATAAAATTGATAGCAAATATAGCAAATGTAATTTTTAAAATTAAGGAGTAGTTTTATAACTGATTGAATAAGCTGTAGACTTCATGTGATGGTTAAGAATTTATTACTCAGCTGGGCATGATGGCTCATGCCCGTAATCCCATTACTTTGGGAGGCTGAGGCAGGTGGATCACCAGAGGTCGGGAGTTCAAGACCAGCCTGACCAACATGGCGAAACCCTGTCTCTACTAAAGATACAAAAATTAGGTGGGTGTGATGGTGTGTACCTGTAATCCCAGCTACTTGGGAGGCTGAGGCATAAGAATTGCTTGAGCCCAGGAGGTGGAGGTTGTGGTGAGCCAAGATTGCACCACTGCACTCCAGCCTGAGTGACAGAGCCAAACTCCCGAAAAAAAAAAAATTCTTACTCAACTTATAATTCAATAAATGCTTGTTTTCTTAAAATCAGTTTACTGTCAGATATTTGGCATTATTTTCTAGAGATGAAATTTTCAAAACATTCATAAATCAAAAAATATTTATGATTGTGTGTTATGATTAACTTCAGTTGTGTTTTTCATTTTTTAAAGAGACAGTCTCCCTGTGTTGCCCAGGCTGGCCTGAAACTTATAGGCTCAAACTTACCTTCTGCCTCAGCCTCCTGAATAGCTGCAACTACAGGCGCATGCTTACCCAGCTTTACAATTAACCACGTTTTTTATTAATGACTTATAAGGCATTATAAAACTCAGATTTTGTTCTGTGCTGATCTCTCTGTTTTACAACTGAACTTAAGTTTTTATTAAAGTTTAGGTATTCAAATCTTGTATCTTAAAAGATACCGTTATATATGTTGTACATAACTGTCCTGAGTGTGTGTAATGTGTATCAAGATGTCTAATGTATTGGGCAAAGTATTGAGTAGTTGAGTATGTTTTTCCTGTTGACATGAATGTTGTTACTGTTTTTAGAATCTTCAGCTAGATGAAGAAACCCAATATCAAACTGCTGTTGAAGAATCTTTTCAAGTAAACATCTGAAGGCTGTAGACATCTCTGCATCTTTGTACCTGCAAGTGCCATCTTTAAGGGGGAAACTACATGAGGTCACCGTTTCAGTAACTTGATGTGTATATTAATAAAAGTAATTCAGTCATTTTAGTTTTTTATTGAAAATAAAGGTGGGGCTTCTAAAAACTTCATCCTCTTGATAAGTTAAAAAATGAAAGTTATGACATGAGCTTTAAAAGCATAAAAAAGATGTTTCACTAATGTAATGGTAAAAGAGAATCCCTGTTGTACTTTATCTTTTTGTAATATTAAATATTCTTGAATTTTTCATTATTATGTTGCTTTTGGAATTTGGTGCATTCCTCCCATTTACTTTATTATTGTACACATTTAACACACAGTATCAAATTTTGAACGATGTGATTGATATAACCTAACAAATCTGAGCCAGTTATTAGAGTTGCAGAATAGAAACTTGAAGTGCTAAATGGAATAATCCAAAGGAAATTTTTAAAATGCAGATTCTAGCTGAAAAATTCAACTATAAGAAAATTGTATTTATATAACATTTGCTATTTTTGAAGACTAGTGAGATTTCTGTAATAATTTTAGTTCTTTAAAAAGTGAAAGCTTGTTGTAAAGATACTTTCTTTTTGTTATTAGAAGGAAATACAAAGAGAAAAATTTATTTCTTTCATGGGCATTTGGTAATTTCAGTATTTGACTGATTCGTAAGCCTGGAATATACTAAGCTGAATAACAGCTCTTTGGCCTCAGAATTTTCAGTAGCCAGTATTTCTGATTAACTAAGTTGAAACTCTTATTAGAAACTTTCAGTTGGTGATATTGTATTCTAGAAGATGTAAATGAGAGGTTTGACTTCATCTCAGTTTAGAAATTTATTCAAAGCTAAAGATGTATATGTATATATACATATACTTTTGTGTGTATATATACACACACGTATGTATGTATGCAGTTTGTCAGGTTATATATAGAATTTCTATTAAGGATTTTTTAAATGGACAAGCAATAGGGGGTTGAAGTGTTTATCTGATTTGTTAAAATTTTGTATATCACCAAATTAAAAAGTGATAGTCACAGTGCTAAGTGATCTAGTTGGCTGCTATTACACCTTAAAAATTGAGTTTACACACACACACAATTACCTGTGTATATGGTGCTCATTTGTTATTCTCAAATATAATGTGTGACCGTGATACAATGAGAAAGATTCTACCAACCACTGTTTCACTACTTTTTAGTCAAAATTGGGTTTGTTCTTAGTATTCATTAGTGAAAATCATAAAGTATTTTGTAGAAGGCCCAAATCACAGAATAAAGGACTAAGAATGGATTCGCTGACATTCCATACTAATATACATTGTTTATGCTTTCTTTAAAATAACTAAACATAAAAGAGAATCTCAGAAGTAGTTTGCTGCTAATATATACATATATTGTATAAAAAGGTATATTTTGGTTTTGTTAAAACCCTTGTTGACTTTTCTACACTGAACGTTTTTTTAACTTGATTTAATAAAAATGTTAATTTTGGAAGTGGAGTTTTGTAAAAACCTTTTTCAGTCAAACAGTAAAGACTTTATTTATGGATTGTAATAACCACAAAAAAAGCCATACATCTTAATGAACATATGCCTTTGTTCTGTCATTTTAAAGAGTGATGTTTACTATGTATGTGCTTGAGCATTTTCTCTGCAGTTACATGGGTGTAATTTAAAAAACAGCTCTTTTTTAAGAGACTTTTGACCATAGTTTTTTCCAGTTTAAAGCAGTAACTTTCATAGTTTCTTTCAAAGTTTAATACATCCAATATGTCAAGTTAAACCATTCTGGGATTTGGGAACTTCTTTAAAGGAAAATTGTAGTAGAGGTCATCTTGATGGAATTGTGTTTTAAAGTTTTGTGAATGAGTTAAATATCATTGATAGTCTTGTGTGTCTCACATACCAGCTTTTTCATAAGGAAAATACTATTTGCTTTTATCTGAGAATTTCTCAGTATGAAAATGATTGTTTAAAATTTCCCTTCTTTTTGTCAGTAAATAGGGATAGACTTTACAGATTTAATTTATGGAAATTAAATTTATGGGGAAAAGTTTTTATTTTTAATATTATAGCTGAGTCAGGATTAAAAGAGGGAAACTGTATTGATACTCCCAATACCTAAATTTCACAGTACCACTTAGGAAAGCTATTTCAACAAATTACAGTTTTGTTGTTAAACAGAGCCTTATTTGAGATGTATTGCTTTATTTTTCAATTAAAAGTGGTTTTCTCCTACTTGTGTGTCTAATTAAAATTTTGTCTGGAGGCAAACATTTAACTCTCATAATTCACCCTGAAAGACATATAGGAGATAACCCATTATTTTGCATTTAAAAACGTGGATAAGAAAAAGCTACCACATGCTGGTGCTATATGTCAGATTTAACTTTATAAACCTATTTTATCCATTTCAAATTGTTAATCACCTTATAAAGCAATTTTATGAAGTGTCCATGGAGCAAGATCTTCAAGCCCTGTTAGCAGCTAGGCAGAAAGATTGTTCATTGCTTAATAAATACTTTTATATGGAGATACTACTTTTAAGTAAGAGATCAGGATTATAAGACTGCATTGCCAAATACAATGTCATATACCTATGGGCTGCTTGGTAAGTATTAATTACGATCTTCAATACATCATAACTTCTACAGAAACCCCTTATAGCTGCTACTCAAACCCCTTGTAGAAGTGTGATTTTTTATCATACTATGTAGAAAAGGTGTGACCCAGAAAACATGTAAATACACATAAAACTCATAATAGACATAAGTAAAGCACCCATTCCATGATACCAGTTAGTGTGTAACATAATTCTCTGTGCAGTACAGTTTTGAAAAAAGGGAAGGGAGGTGAGTTAAAGGGGGATACAGGAATCTCAGGAAAATGGGTGTTATAGCCTGTCTCCCCGCTTCAACAACAGTGGTCCAGTCCTGGGATTGAGAAAGATGACATACACTGCATTCTTCCCCCAAGAGGAGTAAAATGGGCGTATTCCATTTTGTACTTTATTGACAAACAATTTAAACTATATTGTACTATGTCCTGTATAACGAACTCCATCCTGAGGAACATATACCCCCATCTCTACAAGTAATCAAAAAATTGGCCGGGTGTGGTGGTGTGCACCTGTAGTCCCAACTACTCAGGAGGCTGAGGTGGGAGGATGGCTTGAGCTTGGGAGGATGAGGCTGCAGTGAGCTGTTACCGTGCCACTGTACTCCAGTCTGGATAACAGCAAGACTCTCTGAACAAAACAAAACAACAGGATTTTTATTTTTATTTTTTTGAGATGGAGTTTGCTGTTGTTGCCCAGGCTGGAGTGCAATGGCATGATCTCGGGTCACTGCAACCTCCACCTCCCGGGTTCAAGCGATTCTCCTGCCTTAGCTGGGATGACAGGCACGTGCCACCATGCCCGGCTAATTTTTTGTATCTAGTAGAGACAGGATTTCACTATGTTGATCAAGCTGGTCTTGAACTCCTGACCTCAGGGGATCCACCCACTTCAGCCTCCCAAAGTGCTGGGATTACAGGTGTGGGCCACCATGTCCGGCCAAAACAGGAATTCTTAAGATTGTAATAGTGAAAGACATACTGCAGAATTTAAGACGAGCAAGGCAGGGGAATAAATATGGAAGACTGGGCCGGGCGCGGTGGCTCAAGCCTGTAATCCCAGCACTTTGGGAGGCCGAGACGGGCGGATCACGAGGTCAGGAGATTGAGACCATCCTGGCTAACACGGTGAAACCCCGTCTCTATTAAGAAATACAAAAAAAAAACTAGCCGGGCGAGGTGGCGGGCGCCTGTAGTCCCAGATACTCGGGAGGCTGAGGCCGGAGAATGGCGTAAACCCGGGAGGCAGAGCTTGCAGTGAGCTGAGATCCGGCCACTGCACTCCAGCCTGGGTGACAGAGCGAGACTCCGTCTCAAAAAAAAAAAAAAAAAAAAAAAATATGGAAGACTGGTAACCAGATGAGTCACAGCCATTTGGTGGAGGATATGGAGAGGAAGAAAACAGGATGTGAGGGAGATTTCATATTTGTCTAAGTGGGCAATAATGGTACATGATGCTGAAAGTGTACAAAGTGAACAATAACCTGAAGTAATCCATGCTCAGGTCAAGAAGAAAAAAAAAGCATTACTAGAATCTCCTAAGTCTTTTTGTTTCTACTTCCAGTCACAACTAACTACTATCAGTATGTAACTTCTAATACCACACATGGGTTTGTGATAAGTGGAAGCACACAGTAAATATTATTTTATATTTGGCTTTTATAACATTGTTTTGTGATTTTTCTGTTTTTTTCTTGTGTTTACAGCAGCAGTGACTTGTCTTTGTCCAGAACAGGAAAGCTTAGTCTTCTAAAGTTACATTTTAATATTTGTAAAAGTTGTATTAAATGTATTACAAGTGATTCTTTTATGTATGCTGGCACCTGGGGATGCCAAATGTAGCTAAAAACAAAACAGGTTGGTCTTCTCCTCATAACTGAGGAAGGAAGTGAAGAGCCTAGCCAAATGACCTTCCGTTGCTCTTACCTGACTTTCCATGAGCTGTGTATGGGATGTTCTATCTTTCTTTCTTTTTTTTTTTTGAGACAGTGTCTCACTCTTACCCAGGCTAGAATGCAGTGGTGCAATTTCTGCTTACTGCAACCTCCATCTCCCAGGTTCAAATGATTCTCCTGCCTCAGCCTCCTGAGTAGCTGGGATTACAGGTGTGCCTCTACACTTGGCTAATTTTTATACTTTTAGTAGAGATGGGTTTCACCATGTTGTCCAGGCTGGTCTCAAACTCCTGGCCCCAAGTGATCTGCCTGCCTTGGCCTCCCACAGTGCTAGAATTACGGGTGTGCACCACCGTGCAGGGCCTGGATGGTTTTTTTGTTGTTTTTTTGGGAGGATGGAGTCTCACTCTGTCACCTAGGCTGGAGTGCAGTGGTGTGACTTCGGCTCACTTCAGCCCCTCCCAGGTTTAAGTGATTCTCCTGCCTCAGCCTCTCAAGTAGCTGGGATTACGGGCATGCGCCACCACACCTAGCTAATTTTTGTATTTTAGTAGAGACAGGGTTTTGCCATCTTGGCCAGGCTGGTCTCAAACTCCTGACCTCAGGTGATCTGCCCACCTCGGACTCCCAAAGTCCGATTACAGGCGTGAGCCACCATGCCCTACGTCAGCCTGGATGTTTTCTTTTCAAGGCATTTTTGTAGGTATAGAATTTTATTTTTCTATTTTATTTTTTTGCTAGGCTCCCTCAAATCATGGGAAGTATGAGATTTTAATAAGTATTTAAGGACTATATTTTCTGGGATAGGATCTGAAGCCACCAATAGAAACAAAAGGGGTTACAGCAGATACAGAAGGGTGTTGGGTAGATCTTTGTCAGAAGACCACACGTTTAAAACAACTGAGCCTACTTTCTTGGACCAGACAGCCTAGTTTTGATGATTCTGCTGGTTGCTACTTGTGTGGTTTGGACACATTTCTTAGCCCCTTTTGCCTCTATGGTTTGTGAGGATTGAATTAGTTAATATTACAAAGAGCTTGGAAGACAGCATGTTATGTTTACTATTACTGTGTATCCAATACAAGTCAACCTATTGTATTTATATCTGGCAGGTCCTACTTTAGTCTAAAATCCTGTCAGGACAGTCTGGATTTTTCCCCCCTTAAAGATAGAGTCTAAAGAGTTATTAGTCTTTATTTGCTGGCCTCAACTGTTTGTATTTTTTGTAGAGACAGGGTTTCGCCATGTTGCCCAGGTGGGTCAAACTCCTGAGTTCAAGTGATCATCCTGCATTGGCCTCAAGGCCTCAATCCCTTGAGCCTAAACTCCTTGTCTCAAGGGATCTTCAGCCTCTTGAGTTGCTGAGACTACAGGTGTGTGTTGCACCTGGCTTGCTAGCCTCAACTTTTGTGGGAACATCTGAGACATTGTCTTTGTTTCCGAGAAGTACAAACACCCCACACATGAGGAATTCTAAATAAAACATATCTTTTAGAATAATTGTGCCATTGTACTCCAGCCTGGGCAACAAGAGCGAAACTCCTCAAAATAAAGAAAAAAAAAAAAAAGAAGAAGAAGAATAAAGAACAATCAGCTGATGATCATACTTCTCAATTGAATGTATACCTAGGATTTATGATGAGAAATTTACTTAACCCACCCATTTTTTAACATGTTTGGTTCTTAGTCCAATAATTACAATGAAACTATTGTCTCTAGGAGAAAAATTATTTTGCAACATTAGCAAATCACTTGACTAGCTTACATATGATATCTAGGTTATTTGGTAGTATCAAAGGGTATAAAATAGTTTTTCTGACCTTTTTGAAAATTTTATGAGTAATGGTTGAGAATACTACTCTGTACCAACTGTTTCTGTTTCCAGATATAATTGATATGTCACAACAGCATTTTCTGTGTTTATGAAGTAATTTTAGGTTTACTTAGCTCACACTTTTCAAACTTCTTGCCTCAGGAGCCCTTTACCCTTAGAAATTATTGAGAACCCAAAAGCAGTTTTGTTTTTGTGAATATAGTCATGCACCACATAAAGACATTTTGTTGTTGATGGGCCACATACACAATGGTGGTCCCTTAAGGTTATAATACTGTATTTTCACTCTACCTTCTCTATGTTTAGATATGTTTTCTATGTTTAGATGTGTTTAGATAAACTGTGTTACAGTTTCTTACAGTATTCAGTATAGTAGCATGCCGTACAGTTCTGTAGCCTAGGAGCAATAGGCCACACCATGTAATCCAGGTGTGTAATAGGCTTATACTATTGAGGTTTGTGTAAATATACTCTGTGATGTTAACGCAATGAGGAAATCACCTAATGATAATGTTTCTCAGAACATATTCCTATCATCAAGCAATGCGTGACTGTATTTATCACATATGAAACTGATAAAGTGGACTAGGCCCAGTGGCTGATGGCTGTAATCTCAGCACTTTAGGAGGCCAAAGTAGGAGTATCCCTTGAGGCCAGGGGCTCAAGACCAGCCTGGGCAACACAATGAGACCCTGTCTCTTAAAAAAAAAACCAAAACCAAAAGCAAACAAACAAAAAAAAGGAATTGATAAAGAATTGACAAAGTGAAAACATTAACATTTAAAATAATAAGCTCATTACATTATCATTAACACTTGTAATGGAAAATAACTTGACAAAAATGTTCAGATCTCTCAAATATCTAGATTAATGGAAGACAGCTAGATTGTTCATATTGTTCATATATGCATCAGCATTCAACCTATTGTGGGTTATTTTGCTTAAAGGATATGAAGATAATCTAGTCTCATACAGATAATGTTGTTGGAAAAGGGAAGAATATTTTAATAGCCTTTTAAAAAAGATAACTGAGTCCCAGCAAGGTGGCTCATATCTGTAATCCCAGCACTTTGGGAGGCCAAGGTGAGCAGATGGCTTGAGCTCAGGAGTTTGAGACCAGTCTGGGCAATGTGATAAAACCCTGTCTCTACCAAAAAAAACCAAAAAAACAAAAATTAAATGAGTGTGGTGGCATGTGCCTGTAGTCCCAGCTACCCAAGGCGGCTGAAGTGGCAGGTTTTCTTGAGCCCAGGGAGGTCGAGGGTGAAGTGAGCCATGATTGTGCCACTGCATGCACTCCAGCCTGGGTGACAGAGCAAAACTCAGTTTCAAAAAAAAAAGGTTGACTGGGTATTCTTACACACTACATCAAAACAAAAACAACAAATAGTAACTTTTTTTTTTTTTTTTTTTTTTTGAGATGGAGTTTCGCTTTTGTTGCCCAGGCTGGAGTGCAATGGCACGATCTCAGCTCATTGCAAGCTCCGCCTCCCGGGTTCAAGCAATTCTCCTGCCTCAGCCTCCTGAACAAATAGTAACTTCTTAAAAGTTGGTTGTAATCCGAACCATATCAAATTTTTTGTACACTTAACAGGAAAATCCATAGATCTACCTTGTATTTGAATGGACCTTTTACCTGCATGTGATTGCATAGCATTATGTAATGGTCAGTCCAAAAGACAGTCCAAAAGACGATCAGTCCAAAAGAGTTATGGAGATCTTCCAAATATTGACTCGCTTTTTATACTGTAGCAATTACATCAATATCACCATGGATCTCATCAAATCTTTAAAAACTGGGAAGCCAGGAAGCTTACAAAACTCTGGTTTTTGCTTAAAACCTCAAATTTTATCTTTGACAACAAATGGTTGTTACCCTGAAGTGACATGCTGGTTTTCTCCCTCCGAATACCCACATATAAATATTTTGCCAGCCACTCTTTTAAGTGAAAGTGGCCATGCCATGAAAAAAAAAAGTTGGTTGAGGTCATAACTCAATATAATTTGCACAAATATATTTCCTTGAGACAACCATTGCACCTCCTTATGCAGGAAATATGCTTTGTGTGTCTTCCCCATTTTGTTTTCCAGAACATTAAAAAAGACTTGTACTTAAGGGTTAAATTTTATAGCTTTTTTTTTTTTTTTTTTTTTTTTTGAGACAGCATCTTACTCTGTCACCCAGGCTGGAGTGCGGTGGCATGATCTCAGTTTCCTGCAACCTCCACCTCCCGGGTTCAAGCGATTCTCATGCCTCAGTGTCTGGAGTAGCTGGAATTACAAGCACAAGTCACGTGGTTATGAGTATTTTTTCTATTTTAGCCATTCAAATAGATATATAATGACATTTCATTGTGATTTAATTTTTTATTCTGTAATAGCTAATGGTATTTGACATCTTTTAGTGTGTTACTGGCCATCTCTCTTTAGTGAAATGTCCTTTTATATGTTCTTATCATTTGCCCATTTTCTAATTGGATTATTTGTTTTTCTACTGCATATTTTCTCCCCATCTGTATCTGTTGTTTCCTTATTCTTATAGGGACATAAGGGATATAAAAGATGTCAAATACCACGATCTATTACAGAATAAAAATTTAAACCACAAATGAAATGTCATTATAAACCTATTTGAATGTTTAAAATAGAAAAAATAATCATAATACCAAATGCTGGTAAGGATGCAGAGAAACTGGGTCTCTCATATACTGGATCTCTCATCTTACAGGGAAGGAGGAAATAACAGATGCAGATGGGGAGAAAATATATAAGTTTTTAATAAATTAAAACCTTTAAGAGAGCAAAGTTTTTAATATTCACGAAATCCAATTTATTGATTTTTACTTTTATGGATTATACTTTGGGTATCATACCTAAAAACTCTTTACCTAGTCCTATGTCCTGCAGATTTTTTCTATTTTCTTCTAAAATTCTTTATAATTTTATGCTTTCCATTTAAATCTACTCCACTTAGAGTTGATGTTTATATAAGTGGTGTGGTTTAGGCTGACATTATCTTGTTATTGCTTATCGTTCTCCAATTGATCCAGCACCATTTGTTGAAAATACTATCCATCCTGCATTGAGTTTGCTGTTGCAACTTTGTAAAAAATCATTTGAGCATACATGAGTTTCTTCTGGGGTTCTCTGTTCTGTTCCATTGATCTATGTGTCTTACCACTCTGTCACAGGGTGAAACACCAAACTGGGGCTTAGCCCAGAAGGCTAGGTAGGTTCTTTGCTTTGCATAGGAAAGAATTCAAGAGTGAGCTGACAGAGTAAAGCAAAAGCACGTTTATTAAAAAGTAAAGGAATAAAAGGGTGGCTACCCCATAGGCAGAGTAGCAGTGTGGGCTGCTTAACTGGCTATCCTTAGTTATTTCTGGATTATATGCTAAACAAGAGATGGATTATTCATGAATTTTCCAGGAAAGGAGTGAGGAGTTCCTGGAACTGAGGGTTTGTGCCCCTTTTAGAGCATGTAGGGTAACTTCTAGATGTAGCCATGGCATTTATAAACAGTCATGGCACTAATGGAAGTTTCCTTTAGTATACTAATGTATTATAATTAACACATAATGAGCAGTGAGGATAGCCAGAGGTCGCTTTGGTCACCATCTTGGTTTTGACAGCTTTTGACTGGCTTCTTTATTGCATCTTGGTTTTTTTTTTTTTTTTTTTTTTTTCTCTGTAATACCAAAGTGTTGGGATCATAAGATGGAGTCTCGCTCTGTCGCCCAGGCTGGAGTGCAGTGGTGCCATCTCCACTCACTCCACTCACTGCAAGGTCCGCCTCCCGGGTTCAGGCCATTCTTCTGCCTCAGCCTCCCAAGTAGCCGGGACCACGGGCACGGACCACGGGCACCCACCACCACGCCCGGCTAATTTTTTGTATTTTTAGTAGAAAGGGGGTTTCACCATGTTAGCCAGGATGGTCTCCATCTCCTGACCTCGTGATCCACCTGCCTTGGCCTCCCAAAGTGCTGGCGTGAGCCACCGCGCCTGGCTGCCCAGCCGCAAATTTTCTTTAAGTTTGGATTTATTTCAAAAGGAACTAACAAATGCATTAACATTTTTTTAAAAAGTACTTTTATTAAGGAAAGAAGTTTACATTGTGTCTTTTGAAATGTAAACCATGTCTTCAACTGACAAGCAGCAAACTGCAGCAGATTATGAAGAAGATTAAGTGAAGCAGATATGATAGTTTAGCAAAAAAAAAAAAAGAAAACAAAAAAAATAACAAAACCATAATAATTAATTCTGTGGAACTAGTGCCATGGAGCTGAGAGGAGGACTTTCTGAGCTAGTAGGCTTTTACAGAATGTTTTCAGGCTGTGGCATGATAACATTCCATCCAAGTGATTGCCATAAAACAACTTCGTAATTCTATACTCTCGTCTTATCAAAATAAATGACATAAAATTCTATCCTTTTATGATGTAATTTTGAATGCATACGAGTTTCTTACAATATCAGCAAAATTTTACTTCATTTCAGGGTAACATTCTCATTTGCTTTGATCATTCCTCATGGCCTGGTTTTAGGATCACTTCTCTTCCTGGTTTTCGTTGTCTGGCCTCAGTTCAGTTTTGTCAATGCCCTAAATTGTTGGCTCCTTAATTCCAGTCCAGTGCTTTAAATTGTTTTCCCATCAAAGCAAAATAATTTGGTACCATTACATGTATTGTATGAGAAACCACATTTTAATCAAAATTGCTCAAGACTACATGACCACTGATGGCAGTTTATGTCAATCATAATCCCTAAAATGTTTTTCACAATTTAGGACATTACATTTATGACTACTGAATTTCATTGTTTTTAGTTTTGGCCATTGTTCTCACCTATGAAGATGTTTTGAATTTTGATTTTGGCACTCAACATATTAGCTACCACTCCCAGATTCATGTGCAGACTAACAAGCAAGGCCTTCACCTTATTGCACAGGACCAAGGTGAGCCCAGGAACAAATCATTAAAGGCTATTTTAGACTGGGATTCATCTATTAATCAATAATCTTTGAGTGTGGTTATTAAACTATTACTTTAGTATTTATGCTTAAATGTTCTAGTCTCCAGCCCTTGCATAGCATATTGTTTGCAATGATAACAATTCTTAATCTTCTGGCCCATTAAATGTGTTAAAATGTGAAATGTATTTAGTTTGATTTGACTTAGTGAATACACCTTGGGTCCTTTAATTACTATTTCATTTTCTTTTTTTTTTTTTTTTTTTGAGACGGAGTCTCGCTCTGTTGCCCAGGCTGGAGTGCAGTGGCGCGATCTCGGCTCACTGCAAGCTCCGCCTCCCGGGTTCACGCCATTCTCCTGCCTCAGCCTCCCGAGTAGCTGGGACTACAGGCGCCCACAACCGCACCCGGCTAATTTTTTGTATTTTTAGTAGAGACGGGGTTTCACCGTGGTCTCGATCTCCTGACCTTGTGATCCGCCCGCCTCGGCCTCCCAAAGTGCTGGGATTACAGGCGTGAGCCACCGCGCCCGGCACTATTTCATTTTCTAATTGCTTACAAGTCAGATACTCTATAATTTTGTCAAACAACATGATTCTCACTGGTAATTTCCAGAACACGCATTCTTTTTCTCTGGAAAGATAGGTTAGCTGGGTGCAGTGGCTCACACTTGTAATCCCAGTACTTTGAGAGGCCGAGGAGGGTGGATTGCTTGCATGCAGGAGTTCGAGACCAGTGTGGGCAACATGGCGAAACCCTGTCTCTACAAAATGTTTAAATATATATATATCACTAAAAGGTGACCACATGTAAAATGTTGTATATGCTTCACTGGTGATAGGTGTATTACTGCAAAAGAGCTGAAAGTTTTTGTTTCCTCCTCTTGTTATTTGGGCCATGGATGTTGGGGGGCATTTCTGATGAAAGTATGTCTTGCAACAAAAAATCAGGAGCAGTTTGATCCAGATAGGCTTTCTTAAGTACTGAGTGGCTGGGGCTTATCAAGGGCCTATGACATCAGGAGTATGAGACTCCTCAGTACAAATATGTCTAAATTGAAGTGAAATTCAGTTTGCAGCCTTGTTTCTTTCATACGTCTCATAAATATCCTGCCGCTTATTTTGTAATATGGGCTAATATCATGTTAAAGAAGCAAGTTGAGGCCAGCTGCAGTGGCTTGTGCTTGTAATCCTTGCATTTTGGGAGGCCGAGGTGAGCATATCACTTCAGCCTAGGAGTTCAAGACCAGCCTGGGCAACAAAGTGAGACTCCATCTCTACAAGAAGCCCAAAAATTACCCAGGTGTGGGCAAGTGCCTATGAACCCAGCTACACAAGGAGGCTTAGGGAGGAAGACTGCCTGAGCCCAGGAAATTGAGGCTGCAGTGAACGAAGATCACACCACTGTACTCCAGTCTGGGTGACAGACCAAGACCCTGTCTCAAAAAAAAAGAAGAAGGGGGTGGGGAGCAAGATGGCCGAATAGGAACAGCCCCAGCCTCCAGCTCCCAGTGCGAGTGACACAGAAGATGGGTGATTTCTGCATTTTCAACTGAGGTACCAGGTTCATCTCACTGGGGAGTGCCGGACAATCTGTGCTGGTCAGCTGGTGCAGCCCAACCAGCGAGAGCTGAAGCAGGGCGAGGCATCGCCTCACTTGGGAAGTGCAAGGGGGAAGGGAATCCGTTTTCCTAGCCAAGGGAAACTGAGACACACAACACCTGGAAAATCGGGTAACTCCCACCCTAATACTGTGCTTTACCAAAGGTCTTAGCAAATGGCACACCAGGAGATTATATCCCACACCTGGCCCGGAGGGTCCCACGCCCACAGAGCCTCCCTTATTGCTAGCACAGCAGTCTGAGATCTAACTGCAAGGTGGCAGCAAGGCTGGGGGAGGGGCGCCCGCCATTGCTGAGGCTTAAGTAGGTAAACAAAGCCTCCGGGAAGCTCGAACTGAGTGGAGCCCATGACAGCTCAAGGAGGCCTGCCTGTCATCAGACCCCAGAGGTGGAGTCTGATAGCTGTCTGACAGCTTTGAAGAAAGCATTGGCTCTCCCAGCATGGAGGTTGAGATCTGAGAACGGACAGACTGCCTGCTCAAGTGGATCCCTGACCCCTGAGTAGCCTAACTGGGAGACATCCCCCACTAGGTGCAGACCGACACCTCACACCTCACATGGCAGGGTACATCCCTGAGATGAAGCTTCCAGAGCAAGAATTGGACAGCAGCACTCACTGTTCAGCAATATTCTATCTTCTACAGCCTCTGCTGCTGATACCCAGGCAAACAGAGTCTGGAGTGGACCTCAAGCAATCTCCAACAGACCTACAGCTGAGGGTCCCGCATGTTAGAAGGAAAACTAACAAACAGGAAGGACACTCACACCAAAACCCCATCAGTACATCACCAGCATCAAAGACCAAAGGCAGATAAAACCACAAAGATGGGGAAAAAGCAGGGCAGAAAAGCTGGAAATTCAAAAAATTAGAGCGTATCTCCCCCTCCAAAAGAACGCAGCTCATCGCCAGCAACAGATCAAAGCTGGTTGGAGAATGACTTTGATGAATTGAGAGGAGAAGGCTTCAGTCGATCAAACTTCTCAGAGCTAAAGGAGTAACTACATACCCAGCACAAAGAAACTAAAAATCTTGAAAAAAGAATGGAAGAATGGATAACTAGAATAATCAATGCAGAGAACTGACAGAGATAAAAACCATGACACGAGAAATATGTGACAAATGCACAAGCTTCAGTAACTGACTCAATCAACTGGAAGAAAGAGTATCAATGACTGAAGATCAAATGAATGAAATGAAGTGAGAAGAGAAGTCTAGAGAAAAAGAAGGAAAAAGAAACGAACAAAGCCTCCAAGAAATATGGGATTATGTGAAAAGACCAAATCTACATCTGATTGGTGTGCCTGAAAGTGAGGGGGAAAAGTTGGAAAACACTCTTCAGAATATCATCCAGGAGAACTTCCCCAACCTAGTAAGGCAGGCCAACATTCAAATTCAGGAAATACAAAGAACACCACAAAGATACTCCTCAAGAAGAGCAACTCCAAGACACACAATTGTCAGATTCACCAAAGTTGAAATGAAGGAAAAAATGTTAAGGGAAGCCAGACAGAAAGGTCGGGTTACCCACAAAGGGAAGCCCATCAGACTAACAGCAGATCTCTCAGCAGAAACTCTACAAGCCAGAAGAGACTGGGGGCCAGTATTCAACATTCTTAAAGAAAAGAATTTTCAACCCAGAATTTCATATCCAGCCAAACTAAGTTTCATAAGTGAAGGAGAAATAAAACCCTTTACAGACAAGCAAATGCTTAGAGATTTTGTCACCACCAGGCCTGCCCTACAAGAGATCCTGAAGGAGGCACTAAACATGGAAAGGAACAACCGGCACCAGCCATTGCAAAAACATGCCAAAATGCCTAGCACCATCGATGCTAGGAAGAAACTGCATCAACTAATGACCAAAATAACCAGCTAATATCACAATGACAGGATCAAGTTCACACATAACAATATTACCTTAAATGTAAATGGATTAAATGGTCCAATTAAAAGACACAGACTGGCAAATTGGATGAAGAGTCAAGACCCATCAGTTTGCTGTGTTCAGGAGACCCATCTCACATGCAGAGACACACATAGGCTCAAAATAAAGGGACAGAGGAAGATCTACAAAGCAAATGGAGAACAAAAAAAAGCAGGGGTTGCAATCCCAGTCTCTGATAAAACAGACTTTAAACCATCAAAGATCAAAAGAGATAAAGAAGGCCATTACATAATGGTAAAGGGATCAATTCAACAGTAAGAGCTAACTATCCTAAATATATATGCACCCAATACAGGAGCACCCAGATTCATAAAGCAAGTCCTTAGAGACTTATAAAGAGACTTAGACTCCCATACAATAATAATGGGAGACTTCAACACCCCACTGTCAACATTAGACAGATCAACGAGATAGAAAGTTAACAAGGATATCCAGGAATTAAACTCAACTCTGCACCAAGCAGACCTAATAGACATCTACAAAACTCTCCACCCCAAATCAACAGAATATACATTCTTCTCAGCACCCCACTGCACTTATTCCAAAATTGACCACAAAGTTGGAAGTAAAGCACTCCTCAGCAAATGTACAAGAACAGAAATTATAACAAGCTATCTCTCAGACCACAGTGCAATCAAACTAGAACTCAGGACTAAGAAAATCAATCAAAACCACTCAACTACATGGAAACTGAACAACCTGCTCCTGAATGGCTACTGGGTACATAACGAAATGAAGGCAGAAATAAAGAAGTTCTTTGAAACCAATGAGAACAAAGATACAACATACCAGCATCTCTGGGACATATTTAAAGCAGTGTGTAGAGGGAAATTTATAGCACTAAATGCACACAAGAGAAAGCAGGAAAGATCTAAAATTGACACCCTAACATCACAATTAAAAGAACTAGAGAAGCAAGAGCAAACACATTCAAAAGCTAGCAGAAGGCAAGAAATAACTAAGATCAGAGCAGAACTGAAGGAGATAGAGACACAAAAATCCCTCCAAAAAATCAGTGAATCCAGGAGCTGGTTTTTTGAAAAGATCAAGAAAATGGATAGACCGCTAGCAAGACTAATAAAGAAGAAAAGAGAGAAGAATCAAATAGACGCAATAAAAATTGATAAAGGAGATATCACCACTGACTCCACAGAAATACAAACTACCATCAGAGAATACTACAAACAACTCTATGCAAATAAACTAGAAAACCTAGAAGAAATGGATAATTTCCTGGACACTTACACTCTTCCAAGACTAAACCAGGAAGAAGTTGAATCCCTGAATAGACCAATAGCAGGCTCTGAAATTGAGGCAATAATTAATAGCCTACCAACCAAAAAAAGTCCAGGACCAGACGGATTCACAGCCGAATTCTACCAGAGGTATAAGGAGTTGGTACCATTCCTTCTGAAACTATTCCAATCAATAGAAAAAGAGGGAATCCTCCCTAACTCATTTTATGAGGCCAACATCATCCTGATACCAAAGCCTGGCAGAGACACAACAAAAAAAGAGAATTTTAGACCAATATCCCTGATGAACATTGATGCAAAAATCCTCAATAAATACTGGCAAACCGAATCTAGCAGCACATCAAAAAGCTTATCCACCATGATCAAGTGGGCTTCATCCCTGGGATGCAAGGCTGGTTCAACATATGCAAATCAATAAATGTAATCCAGCATATAAACAGAACCAAAGACAAAAACCACATGATTATCTCAATAGATGCAGAAAAGGCCTTTGACAAAATTCAACAGCCCTTCATGCTAAAAACTCTCAATAAATTCGGTATTGATGGAACATATCTCAAAATAATAAGAGCTATTTATGACAAACCCACAGCCAATATCATACTGAATGGACAAAAACTGGAAGCATTCCCTTTGAAAACCGGCACAAGACAGGGATGCCCTCTCTCACCACTCCTGTTCAACATAGTGTTGAAAGTTCTGGCTAGGGCAATCAGGCAAGAGAAAGAAATAAAGGGTATTCAGACAGGAAAAGAAGAAGTCAAATTGTACCTGTTTGCAGATGACATGATTGTATATTTAGAAAACCCCATCATCTCAGCCCCAAATCTCCTTAAGCTGATAAGCAACTTCAGCAAAGTCTCAGGATACAAAATTAATGTGCAAAAATCACAAGCATTCTTATACACCAGTAACAGACAAACAGAGAGCCAAATCATGAATGAACTTCCATTCACAATTGCTTCAAAGAGAATAAAATACCTGGGAATCCAACTTACAAGGGATATAAAGGACCTCTTCAAGGAGAATTACAAACCACTGCTCAGTGAAATAAAAGAGGACACAAACAAATGGAAGAACATACCATGCTCATAGATAGGAAGAATCAATATTGTGAAAATGGCCATACTGCCCAAGGTAATTTATAGATTCAGTGCCATTCCCATCAAGCTACCAATGACTTTCTTCACGGAATTGGAAAAAACTGCTTTAAAGTTCATATGGAACCAAAAAAGAGCCCGCATTGCCAAGACAATCCTAAGTCAAAAGAATAAAGCTGGAGGCATCATGCTACCTGACTTCAAACTATACTACAAGGTTACAGTAACCAAAACAGGATGGTACTGGTACCAAAACAGAGATATAGACCAATGGAACAGAACAGAGCCCTCAGAAATAATACCACACATCCACAGCTATCTGATCTTTGAGAAACCTGAGAAAAATAAGAAATGGGGAAAGGATTGCCTATTTAATAGGCTTTAATGATGCTGGGAAAATTGGCTAGCCATAAGTAGAAAGCTGAAACTGGATCCTTTCCTTACTCCTTGTATGAAAATTAATTCAAGATGGATTAGAGACTTAAATGTTAGACCTAAAACCATAAAAACCCTAGAAGAAAACGTGGGTAATACCATGCAAGACATAGGCATGGGCAAGGACTTCATGTCTAAAACACCAAAAGCAATGGCAGCAAAAGCCAAAATTGACAAATGGGATCTAATTAAACTAAAGAGCTTCTGCACAGCAAAAGAAACTACCATCAGAGTGAACAGGCAACCTACAGAATGGGAGAACATTTTTGCAATCTACTCATCTGACAAAGGGCTAATATCCAGAACCTACAAAGAACTCAAACAAATTTATGAGAAAAAAACAAACAACCCCATCAAAAAGTGGGCAAAGGATACGAACAGACATTTCTCAAAAGAAGACATGCATACAGCCAACAGATACATGAAAAAATGCTCATCATCACTTGCCATCAGAGAAATGCAAATCAAAACCACAATGAGATACCATCTCACACCAGTTAGAATGGCAATCAGTAAAAAGTCAGGAAACAATAGGTGCTGGAGAGGATGTGGAGAAATAGGAACACTTTTACACTGTTGGTGGGATTGTAAACTGGTTCAACCATTGTGGAAAACAGTATGGCGATTCCTCAAGGATCTAGAACTAGAAATACCATATGACCCAGCCATCCCATTACTGGGTATATACCAAAAGGATTATAAATCATGCTGCTATAAAGACACATGCATACGTATGTTTATTGCGGCACTATTCACAATAGCAAAGACTTGGAATCAACCCAAATGTCCATCAGTGACAGATTGGATTAAGAAAATGTGGCACATATACACCATGGAATACTATGCAGCCAGAAAAAAGGATGAGTTCGTGTCCTTTGTAGGGACATGGATGCAGCTGGAAACCATCATTCTAAGCAAACTATCCCAAGAACAGAAAACCAAACACCACATGTTCTTACTCATAGGTGAGAATTGAACAATGAGATAACTTGGACTCTGAAAGGGGAACATCACACACTGGGGACTATTATGGTGGGGTGGGGAGGGATGGCATTGGGAGCTATAACTGATGTAAATGACGAGTTGATGGGTGCAGCACACCAACATGGCACAAGTATACATATGTAACAAACCTGCACGTTGTGCACATGTACCCTAGAACTTAAAGTATTAAAAAAAAAAAAAAAAAGAAATACATATAGCCAATAAATAAATTTAAAAATGCTCAGTGTCACTAATCCTCAGGGAAATACAAATCAAATCTACAATGTGATATAATCTTGCTTCAATTTGAATAAATTGCTCTCATTGAAAAGACAAAAAAAAAAAAAAAATGCTGCTGAGGTTCCAGAGAACAGTAAACTGTTACATGCTGTTGGTGGGAAGATAAATTAATGCAGCCACTATAGAAAACAACACGAGGTTTTTCTCAAAAAAAAAAAAAAAAAAAAAAATGCAAGTTGATCTGAGGCTTGTGAAATTTATAACATAGGAAAGCATGTATTTATTTATTATTTTTTGAGACAGAGTCTCGTCAATGTGCTCAGCCCCCTACAGGTGTTTTCTGTACCTCCAAAATAAATTACTTACACTTGAATCCTTGTCTTAGTGTCTACTTTTTGTGGAATCCAAACCAAGACACACACTAAGTCAGTCTTGGAGCATGGTGTTTGTCCCAGCAGCATCAGCATTACTTGGGAACTTGTTAGAAAATCAGATTCCCAAGTCCTATCTCAGTCCTCTGAATACAGAAGCTCTGGAGCTTAGGTCAGCAATCTTTGTTTTCATAAGGCCTCCATGCGATTCTCATGCAGGCAAGGTTTGAGAACCACTGGAGTAAATGAATGACATTATTATCTTCCGCTCCTAACAGAAACCTATCAATCTTTTTTTCTCTTGTTCCAAAAATTTCTCTAAAAGGTTAAAACATAAAATCTTCAGAATTTTTCAAGAGTCTTAGATATCTGGGGTACTAACCTTCTTGAAATGATTCACTGCTATTTATCCTTGTATACATGTCTCTTTTATACACTGATTTTTCATCTTGTTAGAATGGCAGTTAATTTCTTCAAATATTTCCCCCTTTCCTTCCCCATTGGGATCAATTTATAATAACATTGTTAGACTATCCTCTCTACTTTTTCTTTTTAATATCTCTTGCCTAAGGATCATATTACCTTAGTCTGAACTTGTTGAAATATGACTTTATTTTTCACTAATTCATGAGTCTTCCTCCAAAAAGAAATTTTCTTTAAAGAATTGCCTTTCCAATCTGTTAAGACATTAAATTCAGAATTCTGTTCAGGAGTACCTAAGTAGTTTTATAATTTCCTTTATCTTAGGAGATACTTATTTCCAACAGTGTTACATATTTTCAGTATGTAAATTCCAATATTTCA
This sequence comes from Macaca mulatta, assembly GCF_049350105.2. Lineage (NCBI taxonomy): Eukaryota > Metazoa > Chordata > Mammalia > Primates > Cercopithecidae > Macaca > Macaca mulatta. The sequence continues at coordinate 60,358,123 of NC_133423.1, read as the reverse complement.
ATATTGCATCTCTAGTGTAATCTCTGTTTGTGTCTTGTGCTTCTGTAACAAAAGCCAGGCATCTACCAGTTCAGCTTCTTTGATCAAACTATTAGTGGAGTTTTAAACACAGGAAGACTGACCTCATCAACTTTCTTCCACTACAAAAATGGAGGCAGTTATTGTGTTAATAGGAATCCAGGTCCATAAAGAGAAATGTTTGATAACCTTAGAACTTGAGTGTTACTTTTGAAAACTATAAATTGTGGGCCGGGCGCGGTGGCTCAAGCCTGTAATCCTTTTGAAAACTATAAATTGTGGGCCGGGCGCGGTGGCTCAAGCCTGTAATCCTTTTGAAAACTATAAATTGTGGGCCGGGCGCGGTGGCTCAAGCCTGTAATCCCAGCACTTTGGGAGGCCGAGATGGGCGGATCACGAGGTCAGCAGATCGAGACCATCCTGGCTAACACGGTGAAACCCTGTCTCTACTAAAAAATACAAAAAACTAAACGGGCGATGTGGCGGACGCCTGTAGTCCCAGCTACTCGGGAGGCTGAGGCAGGAGAATGGCGTAAACGTTGGGGGTGGAGTTTGCAGTGAGCTGAGATCCGGCCACTGCACTCCAGCCTGGGCGACAGAGTGAGACTCCGTCTCAAAAAAAAAAGAAAACTATAAATTGTGTACCATTTTGTTCTTTGGTACCTTACCAATTTTTGCACACTACAGAACAAATTTCTTTCTATAGAAATAAAAGTTTTACACTAGTTCATTATATACCATACATTATAGATTATACATTATAATCTAGCTTTAGTCAACTATTTGAAATTTTTCCCGTATGTGCTGCACTTACTTTTATGTTTTTTTCTTTTCCAAGTACCTCTTCTTTGAATGCCTTTCCCATACCTTGCCTTGCTGACATTCTAGTTGTTCACTCTTAAAGCCACAGCTCAACAATATGAATTGAATGGCTATGCTAGAAATAAAGGCTCTAGTACTTGAGACATATCAGTAAACAAAACAGATAAAGGCTTCTATCCTAATTGAGCTCATATTCTATTGGAGCCCCAAGCAGAATGTATGATTTCAATAGCACTTTTTTCATGCCTCTATCACAGCATTACCATCAACTTGTGTAAGTCTCTTTCCCAGCTAGATCTTCAACATTGTCTGCTCAATAGAATCACGTGAGAATCTTTGGAAAGAATCTTTGGAAAAACAACTATATCCCAGGTCCCACCTCCAGAGATTTTGATTTAGTTTGGGGCAGGGCCCAGATGATTCTAATGTACAGCCAGAGTTAAGAACTGCTGTGAATTTTTTTTTTTTTTTGCTTTTAACTTGCACTTCAATTTTTATTTTTTGGTTTGTTTAATATCTTCTATTTACTTCTGCATTTTTTATTTAGACCAAATATACATATATAATTTACCATCTTTACCATTTTTAAGGTACAGGTTAGTGGCAATAAAATACACTTTTATTATTTTTTTCCCTTTATCCTCCCATCTCCCTCTCCTGGCCTCTGGTAACCATGAATCTACTCTCTATCTTCATGAGATCCACTTTTTAAGCTTCCACATATGAGAGAGAACATGCAATATCTGTCTTTCTGTGTTAGTTTATTTCACTTAACATAATGGCCCCTCAGTTCTATCTATGTTGCTAAATGACATAATTCCTTTTTATGGCTGAATATTATTCCATTGTGTATATGTACCACATTTTCTTTATTCATTCATCCACTGGTGGGCACTTTGATTCCATATTTTGGCTATTGTGAGTAGTGCTGCAATAAACATGGGAGTACAGATATCTCTTTTACATATTCATTTCCTTGATTTATTGATTTCTATACATTGAACCATCCTTGCATCTCTGGCATGAATCTCACTCAATCATGGTGAATGATCTTGTAAATATTGAATTTGGGTTACTAATATTTTGTTGAGGATTTTTGCATCTGTGTTCATCAATTATATTGGCCTATAGTTTCCTTTTTTCTGCTGTGCCCTTGTCTGGTTTTGGTATCAGGGTAATGCTGGTATTGTAGAGTTTGGAAGCAGTCTCTGCTCTTCAGTTATTTTGAAGGGTTTGAGTAGGACTGGTATTAGTTCTTCTTTAAATATTTGGTAGAATTCAGCAGTGAAGTCATCAGTTCCTGGGCTTTTCTTTGATGGGAGACCTTTTATTACAGTTTTGATCTTGTTACTTGTTATTAGTTTGTTGAAGTTTTCTATTTCTTTTTGGTTCATCTTTGGTAAGTTGTATGTGTCCAGGAATTTTTTCATTTCTTCTAGGCTTTTCAATTGTTGGCATATAGTTGTTCATAATAGTCTCTATTAACATTAGTTTCTATTTCTGAGATCTCTTTCTTGTTTCTGATTTTATTTATTTGGGTCTTCTTTCCTTTTTTCTTAGTCTAGCTAAAGGTTTGTTGATTTTGCTTATCTTTTCTAAAAACAACCCTTTTGTTGAACTTTTGTATTGTGTTTTAGTCTCAATTTCATTTATTTCTGCTTTGATCTTTATTATTTCTTCTACTAATTTTGGGTTTGGTTTGCTCTTGCTTTTCTAGTTCCTTGAGGTGCACTGTTATTTATTTGAAGTCCTTCTACTTTTTTGATATAGACATTTATTGCTGTAATCTTACCTCTTATTATTACTTTTTCCGTATCTCATATGGAAACATTTTGGTATGTTGTATTTCCATTTTCATTTGTTTCAAGAACATTTTTAATTTCCTTCTTAATTTTTTCATTGACCCATTAGTTATTCAGTAGCATGTTGTTTAATTTCCATGTGTTTGTGTATTTTCTGAGGTTTCTTTTGTTACTGATTTCTAGTTTTATTCCATTGTGGTCAGAAGAGATACTTTGTAAATTTTTTTTTTTTTTTTTTTTGGACAGAGTTTCACTCTTCTTGCCCAGGCTGGAGTGCAATGGTACGATCTCGGCTCACTGCAACCTCCACTTCCCAGGTTCAAGCGATTCTTCTGCCTCAGCCTCCTGAGTAGCTGGAATTACATGAATGCACCACCACGCCCAGCTAATTTTATATTTTTAGTAGAGATGGGGTTTCTCCATATTGGTCAGGCTGGTCGTTAACTCCCAACTTCAGGATATCCACCTGCCTTTGCCTCCCAAAGTGCTGGGATTACAGGTGTGAGCTACCATGCCTGGCGATAATTTTAAAATTTTGTTGTTTTGTGGCCTAAGATAGGGTTTATTCTGGAGAATGTTGCATGTGCTCATGAAAAAAAAAATGTGTATTCTGCAGCAGTTGGGTGAAATATTCTATAAATGTTAGTTAGGCCTATTAGAGCTAGTGTTCAGTTTAACTCCACTGTTTCTTTGCAGATAATCTGGATGATCTGTCCATTACCGAGATTGGGGTATTAAAATCCCCTACTATTGTTTCATTGCAGTCTATCTCTCCCTTTAGATCTATTTATTTTTTATTTTTTGGAGACAGGGTCTTGCTCTGTCACCCAGGCTGAGTACAATAGTGTGATCATAGCTAACTGTAGCTTCAAACTCCTAGGTTCAAGTGATCCTCCCACCTCAGCCTCCCAATTTGCTAGGACTACAGGGACATGCCACCATGCCCAGCTCAGGCTGGCCTTGAGCTCCTGGTCTCAAGCAATCCTCCCACCTCTGCCTCCCAAAGTTCTGGGATTATAGGCACTTTGAGCCTGTCACTGAGCCACCATGCCCAGCCCTTCCTTTAGATCTATTAATGTGCTTTATATAGTTGGGGCTCTGGTGTTGGTTGCATAGATATTTATAATTGTTATATCCTCTTGCTGAATTGACCCCTTTATCATTATATAATGACCTTGTCTTTTTTTGTAGTCTTTGATTTGTCTGAAATAAGTATTTCATCTGATTTTATCTGATATAAGAACAGCTATTCCTGCTCTTTTTGGGTTTCTAATTGCTTGAAACATATTTTTTCACCCTTTCACTTTTAATCTGTGTGTCTTTCTAGGTAAAGTGGGTTTCTTGAAGGCAGCATATAGTTGGGTCTTGTTTCTTTATTCATGCAGACACTCTATGCCTTTTAGTTGGAGAATTTAGACCATTTACATTCAGTGTTATTATTAATAGGGGCTTATTAATGCCATTTTATTGCTTGTTTTCTCATTGTTTTGAGACTCTTCTTTCACTTTTCCTTCTTTTTTGTATTCCTTTGTGGCTAAGTGATTCTCTCTGATAGTATATTTTAATTTTTTTTATATTTTAGTTTTAGTAATTGTATTATAGGTTTTTGTACTGTGGTTACCATGAGGCTTACAGAAAACATCTTACACATATAACAAGTTATTTTAAAGAGTTGATAACTTATCTTTGATTACAAGTAAAAGAATAGAAGCAAACAAAGGCCAAGAAAAGCACACACACAAAAATTCTATTCTTGAACTCTATCCCCTCCATTTTGATTTAGTTGTCTCAAATTATATATTTTTATATTACCTATATCTTAACAGGTTGCTGTAGCTATTATTGTTTTTAATAGATTTATCTTTTGGGCTTCATAATAGAGTTATGAGTGGATTGTACCCCACAAATACAGTAACAGAGTATTCTGGGTTTGTTTTTGTACTTAATTTTAACATGAATTTTATGCCTTGAAATGTTTTCTTTGGGATGTTGGTATGTTTTTGCTTTTCTTTCATATTGAAGAACTTCCTTTAGCTTTTCTTGTAAGATGGATCTGGTGTTGATAAATTCTGGCAGCTTTTGTTTGTCTGGAAAAGATTTTATTTCTCCTTCATATTTAAATGAGAAATTTTGCTGTATACATTATTCTTGAATGATAGTTTTTTGGTTTTTTTCTTGGTGCACTTTGAAAATTTCATTCCATTCCCTCCTGGCCTCTGTGGTTTCTGTTAGAAGTCTGTTGCTATACGAATTGGAGCTCCTTTATATGTTATTTGCTTCTTTTCTCTTGCTGCTTTTAGATCCTTTCTTTGCCTTTGACCTTTGAGAGTTGCATTATTATATGCCTTGGGTTAGTCTTATTTGGGTTAAATCTGTTTGGTGTTCTAAGACCTTCCCATACTTGGATATTTATCCTTCTCAAGTTTTGGAGACTTTTGTTATTTATTTATTTGAATAAGCTTTCTACCCCTTGCTCATGTTCAGCTCCTTCTTGAATGCCAATAATTCTTAGATTTGATCTTTTGAGCTAATTTTCTATATCTTGTGGGTGGTCTTCTTTCCTTTTCATTATTTTTCATTTTTCTTCTTTGACTGTATATTTTCAAATAGCCAGTCTTTGGGCTCACCAATTCTTTCCTCTGATTCATTGTGCTGTTGAGAGCCTCTAAAGGATTCTTCAGTTCCGCAAATGTATTTCTCCATTCCAAGATTTCTATATTTTAATTACAATCTCTTTGTTAAATTTATCTGATAAATTTCTGAAATGCTTTTCTGTGCAATCTTGGAGATCACTGAGTTTCCTTCAAACTACCATTTTGAATTACTGGTCAGAGAGCTCACAAATTGCTGTCTTGTTAGGGTCAGTTACTGGATTTTTGCTTTATCCTTTTGGAGAGGTCATGGTTCTCTGCTCTTTCTTGTGGATGTCTCGGTCTTTGCATTGAATGATTATTTATCCGTTTTCTCTGTCTTGTTTTTTATTGAATGTATTTGCTTAGCATACCTTTGCCTGCAGATCATTGCTTCCTTTTCAGCTTTAGGTGACACCTTAAGCCCAGGTTTGCCTCAGCTTTAGTTAATGCTCAGAGTGCTTCTGGTCCTAAATGGAGGAGGTCCCAAAGGGATAATCCTGACAGTGTCAGAAGGCTGGCTAGAGGTTCATGCCCAGGGGACCTGTGGGACTTACTTCGTACAGTGTGGTGCTGCTGAACAGCCATTCTGATTTATCATCTCCTTTGGCAGAGTTACAGAGCAGAGGTCCTAGGGCTGGAGATGGTAGTCCTGTCTCCCCACTTTGTCTCTTCCTGTTCTCAGGGATATTTTTGTCATCAGGCAGTCACAATGCTTCCCATAGGTTAAAGCAAGGACAGGGCTCCTGCCAGGGAACCCAAGAAAGTGGGGAAGCTGGTTGACCACCTTGGTTTCACTTTCTGTTGTAGAAACTGTGAGTTTGGGAGAGATTTTTCACATACTTGGTACTGGGCAGAATCTGTGGGGAGGGTCATTGCAAATGTAGAAATCCATTTCTCCTGTTGTCTGCTCAGAGATTTTCCATTTCTCTAAGGCCCTGAAAACTGTCTCATCCTCAGACCTAAGCTCTGGATTGTTGCTGGTGAAAATCTCAGTGCCATATATATAGTTTTTGGTACTCTGTTGGGGAAAAAGTGAAATCAGCTTACCTCTACACTGTCATTTTGAAACCAGGAGTCTCCCGGCTGTGAAATTTTTGAAACTTTGATGTTATATTACTTATTTGGTATTACCTAACATTTAACATGTAGTGGGGTAATCAATAAGTATTTGTTGATCTGCTTTGTGACAGTAGGAAGAAATGATATTGGCTCTTGTTTCACTGAGCTGCTAAGGCATTAAGATAAATAGTCTTTATGGGGCCTTTAAGAAATTTGGTTTATTTTAGGTAATTATTAAGATGCATAATCAATAAAAGTTAACAAATATCCAGAAAAACTATAGAAACAAGCAGTCTGGGCAACATGGCAAGGCCCTGTCTCTACAAAAATTTTTAAAAATTAGCCAGGTGTGGTGGTGTGTGCCTGTGTTCCTAGCTACTCGGGAGGCAAAAGTGGGAGGATTGCTTGAGCCCAGGAGGTTGAGGCTGCAGTGAGCTGTGATTGTGCAGGAAAAAAAAAGAAAAAAAGAAATGGGAAAACTGAAGGGTTAAAAAGAAAATAAATAATGTTTTATAAATTAGGAGAAGCTGAAGAAGAGAATCATAAAAAAGAAGCACAGCAGGGCCTCAAATAACATGACTTTATTCAACATGGTTTTGTTGTAATGTGGAAAAACTGCCTGTAATTCCAGCACTTTAGGAGGCCGAAGCGGGTGGATCACCTGAAGTCAGGAGTTTGAGACCAGCCTGACCAAAATGTTGAAACCCCGTCTCTACTAAAAATACAAAAATTAGCCATGTGTGGTGGCAGACACCTGTAATCCCAGCTACTTGGGAGGCTGAGGCAGAAGAATTGCTTGAACCCAGGAGGCAGATGTTGTGGTGAGCCAAGTTCACTCGATTGCCCTCCAGCCTGGGTGACAGAGCGAGACTCTCTCAAAAAAAAAAAAAAAAAAAAAGAAAAAAGAAAAAACTGATTCCCAATGGGGACTACTGTCTCTGTGGGGTTTGTCCATCCTCCTCATGTCTGAGTGGGTTTTCTTTGGATACTCCAGTTTCCTCCCAAATCTCAAAGCTGTACACATTAGGTTAATTGGTATGTCTCCACGGTCCCACTTGGAGTGAGCATGTGGGTGTCTGTGAGTGTGCCCTGTAATGGAATGACATCTTCTCCAGGGTCAGTTCCCACCCTGCACCCTGAGCTTCTGGAAGAGAATCCAGCCATCTGTGAGCCTGAACTGAAATAAGTGGGTTAGAAAATTAATACAGGAATGAATACATATGATGGTAAAATAAAAATTCACAAAATATATGAAAATCATAAATACATTGATATTATCTGGCTGTGTCCCCACTGAAATCTGACCTTGAATTGTAACAATCCCCATGTGTCAAGGACAGGACCGGGTGGAAATAATTAACTCATGGGGGCAGTTCCCCCATCCTGTTCTCATGATAGTGAGTTCTCACGAGATCTGATGGTTTTATAAGGGGCCTCCACCTTTGTTTGGCACTTCTTCCTGCTGCCCTGCACAGAAGGACGTGTTTGCTTCCCTTTCTGCTATGATTGTAAGTTTCCTGAGGCCTCCACAGCCCTGCAGAACTGTGAGTCAATTAAACCTCTTTCCTTTATAAATTGTCCAGTCTCAGACAGTTCTTTATAGCAGTGTAAGAACAGACTAATACATGCATGAAAATAAATGATGCAGGACAAAAGCGCTTACTGAGCCTGCCATGTTTGTGATTGTTTTTGAGCTGCATAGTGGTAGGAAGTGCTGTGATATTTTTTGCTTTGCAAGCATTTATTCCTTGATTTAATCCACCACTACTGCAACCCCTGTCACTCACTGATTCACCAAAAATTGGGTAAATAATTATGTTACTTGTTTTTATTAATATTTCTTAAATGTATAGCTCACATTTATTTCAATGTTTAATATTAGGAGTTTTGTGTCTTTATTTAGAAGTTTGGTGATGTTTCTGTCACCAGAAAAATGCCACAAGAAACTAAACTCTTGTTTATAATAATTAGCCTGTGGTAAAATTGGTTTTGTTTTGCTTAAAGTTGACGTTTCCAAGCATCTATTGATGACATTAAGTGAGGACTTACTGTATTTAGAAAAAAATGCCACCCTTATATTTATCGAATACTCTATAATTTCACTATACTTTTGGGCCCATCATTTTGCTTGATTTTCACGATGATGATGTAGATAGGGACGACATCATCCCCATTTTACAGATTACGAATCCGATTCATGGTTGATGAGGTTAGATGTCTAATCCAAGGTTACATGCCAGGTTGATGGTAGGTAGATCCAGAACTTGAACCCACTATGTAGTTCCTAATCTAATGCTCTTTCTAACACACAGAACTGTCCATAAAAGGCGGAATTGCTCCTGACTTTGGCTGTTAGGCAGGATGCATTTATGAGCTTCACATTTCCCTTCCTCTACATATCTGGGTCTCCTCTCCTATGAGACCCACTTTCTCTGGAGAAATCTACCAGCCACCAAGTTCCTTTAGATGGTTTACTTTGACATGTCATCCCTGGATTTATCTCCTAGGACTGGGACATTATTTGCAATTGCTACATGGTCCCATATGTCACCTCATGAGGCTGGGAACTCCTGAAGGCAGTGGCTAATAGGTGCCCAATCAATGCTTGGGAAAGGAATTTGTTGTTGCTTTTCGGATATTGGGGCTTTAAAATAAACATTACAAAGTATTTCGGGAGAAAAATATAATTGTGTCTACTAGAGTTCAAAAGCAATGTGCAACTCTGCCATGATTTTAAGCTCTTGGTATACTTGTTATCCTGAATGATGTCAAGTGTAATCCAGTTTCGTGAATCTACGACAGGACAACTAGCAGCTCTGGAGGAAGGAAGCAAAAACGCAGAAAGCAAAAGGAACCGCATCAAATTACAAGTGCAGCCAGGCAAGCGGCACATTGAAGAGGCTGCTTAAAACACACACGCGGGACAGCCACAAGGTGGCAGCTTAGAACCGTGACATTACGCATCGACCATTCAAAGACCGAACAGCGGGGGAATAGGATAGACTGGAGAGTGGAGAGCGGGTTTATTGGGGCAATTAGAACCGGGAAAGGAGAAAGAGACCATGATTTATTGTACTTGGTGCACACATCTTTATAATTTTGTTTGCCCTAGAATAAAGCACAGGCACACACACTTAAGCACATATACACAGCAAAGACTCATCAATTTCTCTCTTAAGAAATGTTAACCCCAGAATGAGTCTCCTGTGCTGTAGCTAACTGGCTGTTTCCTGAGGTGGCCTCATGTCCTTCGTACCTCTTATGGGGAGCTTTTATAGGCTATTTAAGGACTTTTTTTTTTTTTTTTTTTTCCTGAGACAGAGTCTTGCTCTGTTGCTCAGACTGGAGAGCAGTGGTGCAATCTCGGCTCGCTGCAACTTCCTCTTCCCGGGTTCAGGTGATTCTCCTTCCTCAGCCTCCTGAGTAGCTGGGATTACAGGCGCATGCCACCATGCCCGCCTAATTTTTGTATTTTTGCATAAATATATATATATATATATTTTGGTAGAGACAAGGTTTCACTATGTTGGCCAGGCTGGTCTCGAGTCCTGACCTCAGGTGATCTGCCCACTTCGGCCTTCCAAAGTACTGGGATTACAGGCGTGAGCCACTGCGCCGGCCAGGACTTCTTAAGAGTACTTTTACTTTCATTGGGGTTCATGTAACATTTACTTTAGAACCTCTCTCTCTTATAAATTGCTACTCTACTCTGCTTATAAAAATATACATATAGAAATCCATATATTATAGACTGTATACATCTATATTATACATTATTATAATAATATGTAGCATTAATAGATGAATCAGGAAACCAGTGCTTTCTACCATGCCTTTGAAACAGTGGTTGCTCAATATATGTCTGCTGAACTGAAGGGAAACAGAATATATATTTTGGAAAATGAAAGGTGTGGACACAGTAGCAGAGGAGTATTTCAACATAGTGTAGAGGATCATAAAGGGGCAAAAGGGAGAAGAGAATATCCACCTCTCTGCTACTTCTCAGAGCAAACCTGCTGTACCCAAGGGTCCATGAAACTCAAGGTCCCGTTCCCTAGTTTTTTTGTTTGTTTGTTTTGAGACAGAGTCTCACTGTGGCCCAGGCTACAGTACAGTGGCATGATCTCCGCTCACTGCAACCTCCGCCTCCCATATTCAAGCCATTCTCCTGCCTCAGCCTCCCAAGTAGCTGGGATTACAAATGCGAGCCACCAAACCCAGCTAATTTTTTTTTTTTTTTTTTTGAGACTGAGTCTCACTCTATCGCCCAGGCTGGAGTGCAATGGCTTGATCTTGGCTCACTGCAACCTTCACTTCCCGGATTCAAGTGATTCTCATGCCTCAGCCTCCCGAGTAGCTGGGACTACAGGCACATGCCACCACGCCCGGCTAATTTTTGTATTTTTAGTAGAGATGGGGTTTCACCATGTTGGCCAGTCTGATCTCGAACTCCTGACCTCAGGTGATTCACCTGCCTTGGCTTCCCGAAGTGCTGGGATTACAGGTGCAAGCCATCATGCCCAGCCCTAATTTTTGTATTTTTATTTTTATTTTTTATTTTGAGACAGAGTCTCACTCTGTTGCCCAGGCTGGAGTACAGTGGCATGATCTCAGCTCACTGCAACCTCCACCTCCCAGGTATTCAAGCAATTCTCCTGCCTCAGCCTCCCAAGTAGCTGGGATTATAGGTGCCCACCACCACGCCAGGCTAATTTTTAAAATATTTTTAGTAGAGATGGGGTTTTACCATGTTGGTCAGGCTGGTCTTGAACCCCTGACCTCAGGTGATCCACCTGCCTCGGCCTTCCAAAGTGCTGGGATTACAGGTGTCAGCCACTATGCCCAGCCCCCCTTCCTTGTTTTGACCCATACTATCACAATGTCTACATGTCCTTCTAGTGATTTGAACAGCAGCCTTTATAACATAATCATGAAACTTTAGATTTCTAGAAGACAAATGACATAAGAGTCAATGCCTTGTCTGAAAGATCAGATTTGCATACCTTGCCCAGAGTAGGCATTTAATAAAGGTTGGTTATAAATTTAACCCACCCAATAAGTCTAAAAGCTAAGCACAGAACCACACGAATGTGGGAAATTACTGAATTAAAAGGAAATGTTATTTACAATAAACCATATAGATACTACCTAAAACATAGCTTTTGTTAAACTTCCAACAAATCAAAATTATATTTTAGTAAAATCATATTTTCTCAGACCAGCAGTAGGGTAAAAACTATGGATATAGGGCAAAGGGTGCGGTATCATCCTGTCTCCAGGAACTTATAACTTACTGGAAAATGATAACATATCTGTAAGTGCAGTTTCGACAAAATATGGCAAAAATAGGTGCTATAGATGCTCAGAGGAGGGAGGAAGTCTTCGTAGAAGGGATTAGCATTGGCCTGGACTTTGGAAGGTGAATCATAACTATATAATAACAGGAGCGGGAAGCATTCTTGGGGCAGAGGCTCAGGAAGGTGTGTTCAGGTGAGGGTGAGAACAGGGTGATCAGAGCAGAAGTTCAGGAGGGTGTGGCATGGGGAGATAAGACTGAGATGCAGAGGGGCCAGATCGTGAGGACGCCTGGGAGTCTGTCCTCAGAGTCTGTCCTTTACCCCAGAGGCACTGCAGGCCTTTGAACAGGGTAATGACGTGGTGGAGGCTAAACTTTTGAAAGATTATGCAGGATATATTGACATGGGTTTAATTAGAGACTTAGATGTTATTTTGTTTTATAAAAGTCATCCAGACAAGCTGGGCACAGTAGCTCATACCTGCAATCCCAGTGCTTTGGGAGGCCGAGGCAGAAGGATCACTTGATATTAGAAGTTTGAGACCAGTTTGGGCAACATACTGAGACACTGTCTGTACAAAAAAAAAAAAAAAAAATCAAAATCAAAAAAGTTTGTCAGGCATCGTGGTGCGCTTGCAGTCCTGGCTACTGGGAAGGCTGAGGTGGGAGGATCACTTGAGCCCTGGAGATCACAGCTGCAGTGAGCTGTGATCATGCTACTTCACTCCAGCCTGGGTGACAGTCAGACTGTCTCAAAACAAAACTGTTTGGGGGATGTAGCTTTGGGGAGGGATGTGCAAGGAAGCTGTAAACACTTGGTATAATTGGCATATCAAGTACAAGATTGGAGGGGACGGGAGATCAACAACTAGGCAAAGTTATAAATACAGAGGGAAGACCTCCAGCGCCATGCTGTCTAGATTGCATCGACTCTTGTAGCTTATAGGCTGCCACTGAAGGGCCGAACCCAGAAAGTGACATGGTGTCTTGCATTTTGGACAGACCACTCTGTACATACAGAAGAGGGGGTCATGTTGGCAGAAGGAGCCAGTTAGGAGGCCAAAGTCCAGAAGAGAGAGATGCTGAGAGTCTGAAAGGATAATGTGGTAGGGATGATGGGTGGGGAGGAGAAGGGGGTTTCCAAAATGTTGAGGAGGAAAAATGAGTCATGCTTGATATGGCTTAGGTGTGAATATGAAGGACAGGATGAGGTCCAGAAAACTCAGGTGTTCTTAGTGATGTGCCCAGGTAGGGGGAGGAGCCATTAACAGAGAGAAGCTTGCAGGAGATAGATTTTCTCTAGGAGGAACAAAGTGAATTGAGTTCTAAATGAGTTGATTTTGAGATACGTCCAGCAGGAGCTGGATTTTGAATGTGAAGGTTAAGGATAGGAGGTCAGTGAAACCATGAGAACAAATTAGGTCACCCAGACTAACATGGAATAATATCTAATAGGTGTTAACATTCACTACACCTCTTCTATGTGTTCATATGTATTAACTTACTTAATTCTCCCAAAACCCTATTTATGTAGAAATGAGAGGTTAGAAATAATAAGAGAACTTCCAGTCTCCCTACCCCCACACCTACCTATCTACCCACCTCAGTCTGCTGACCTCAAGTGCTTGGTCTTCTATGGATGAAAATAACTTTCCTCAGAGTGCAACCCCTCCACAGTGGAATAGATCTCATCCTCTCACACCTACTAAAATAACATTGCTTCAGCAATTGTCCCCTCCCTCTGTCCTTCATAAAATCCAGCCTCTCTACGGATCATTCCTCTCAGCATACAAACATACTATCATTTCTCCCAGTTCGAACAAAGCCAAAACCACAACCACAACCAAAACCCTTCACCCCATTCTGCCTTCCAGCTTATGTTCCATTTTTGTCCTTCCTTTTACACCTCAAAAGAATTGTCTGTACTCATTGTCTCTACCTTCTCTATTTCATTCTCATGCGAACTCATGCTGGTATGGCTTTTATGGCTTCCACTCTGTCTAAATTGTCCTTAACAAGGTAGCCAAAGACCTTCATTTTGGTAAATCCAACAATCAGCTCTCAGGTCTCATCTAATTTGACCCGTCTGCAGCATCCTGACTCAGCTGATCACCTCCTCCCTCTTCCGTCACTGGAGTCGGAGGCTACCAAGCTCTTGGTTCTTATCCTACCTCTCTGCTCACTCCCTTAGTTTCTTTTGCTTATTCCTCCTCATGTCCCTGAACTCCTCGTGTCCCATTCTCCTGCCTCAGCCTCCCGAGTAGCTGGGAGTACAGGCGCCCGCCACCATGTCCAGCTAATTTTTTTGTATTTTTAGAAGAGACGGGGTTTCACTGTGTTAGCCAGGATGGTCTCGATCTCCTGACCTCGTGATCTGCCCGCCTCAGCCTCCCAAAGTGCTGGGATTACAGGCGTGAGCCACCATGCCTGGCCTGGATTCCTCCTTTTCTTTGATATTCCACATCCAGCCCAAATTTCCACAGACTTCACCTTTAAAATATTCCTGGGATCTGACCTCTCTGTACCATCCTCACTGCTGCTCCCCTGGTCTGAACTGTCCTCAGTTCCCCTGTGGATTTCTGCAATAACCTCATAATCTGCATTTGTCAATCTTTCAGTGTATTCCCAATAGAGCAGCCAGAATAATCCTGCTAAGACTCATTTGATCTTGTTATTCCCCTGCTTAAAAATCATCCAATGGACACTTATGCCACAGCGAGGAGGAGCCAAAGTCTTGGAATGTCCTACAAGCCCTTCCCTCTCTCTACCCCACTCCTTAAACAAATTGAGCTCCCCTCTTGCTACTCTCTTCATTTGCTCCACAACTCAGGGCCTTGTATTTGCCATCTCCTATGGCTGGAACTCTCTTCCCATAAAATCCCCAGAGCTTGCTCCCTCACTTCCTTCATATAATTACTCAGATGTCACCTCCTTGTTAAGTCCTTCCCTGACAATCCTATTGTATATTTCTTCCCCTCCCCTGACACTCTTTATTCCCTCTCTTAACCATGGTGGATGAGTGTTGTGCTAACTTAGCTGAGCTGGAGTTATTCCCAGATTCTCTTTCCTGGAGAGCTCTGAAGTCACATGGGCCACAGATAGGTGTCTCACATGCAGACACATAGGAACCTGACATGTGATAGGTACTCAACAAATATTTGCTGAACTAAACCAAACCAGGTCACGCCTTGACAAAGTGACCTGGCAGAACTGAAGGAACCACCATCTTGTTTTACACTTAGAAGACTGGCGCAGCTCAGTGCACTGTTGCTACCTGTTGGCCTGATGAGCACATGGCAGTTGCTGGACCCTTGACAACTCCTCTAGCTCTAGCTGGATCTTCCTCTAGTTTTTCAGACTCTTAGGTGAGGGATGTATTTAGCTTCATGGTGAAGGAGGCCAGCTTCTCCCTCAGTATCCCTCCTCCCACCCTCCACATCACCAAAGTTGGATGCTTAGAGACAGTGAGAGTTCCATAAGAATTCCAGTCAATCCTCTTGGCTTACAGCTCAGCTGTGTAGGTTCCATCTTGCTTCCCTTACTTCATGTCCATCTTCCTTTCCTGACTACCTGCCCTGTTGATTTCAGGCACCAGCGCCTGACACAGAAGCAATAGTGTCCATATAGACTGTTTAACCAGCCCCCACATTTGCATAAAGGCAAATCCCTATAATAAGTGCCTATAATAAGCCATTCCACATGTTTACGTGTGGTATGTGGATAAATGTTTAACAACCAGCTTTCTGGAAGAAAAAAAAAAACCCAAAAAACCCTAATTTGTAGCATTTGCCAATTTCCCTGGTATAAATATTCTTACTACGGCCAATTTCAAGCCACTAATGTTACATCACTGAATGGGAAGGAGAGAGAAGAGAAGATGCTAATAGTTCTCTCAGTCCAGTCCTAGCCAGCTCCAGCCCACCACTGTGAATACCTCTTAATGGTCTTGTTTCTCTGGTCAAATCCTAATAAACCTATTTTTTTCCCCCACATCTCTTAGCACCTTCTCCCATGCTCTATATTTTAGTTATCTGTGTCCTACTTTGAAATGTAAATTCTATCAAGGCAGGGATTTTTGCCTGTTTTGCTGTATTCTTGGCTCTCAGAACAGATTTTTTTGCTTTTTTTTTTTTTTTATTTTTTTTGAGACGGAGTCTCACTTTGTCACCCAGGCTGGAGTGCAGTGGCACGATCTTGGTTCACCGCAAGCTCCGCCTCCCAGGTTCACGCCATTCTCCTGCCTCAGCCTCCCAAGTAGCTGGGACTACAGGTGCCTGTACCATGCCTGGCTAATTTTTGTATTTTTAGTAGAGACGGGGTTTCACCGTGTTAGCCAGGATGCTCTCGATCTCCTGACCTCGTGATCCACCTGCCTCAGCCTCCCAAAGTGCTGGGATTACAGGCGCGAGCCACCGCGCCCGGCCTTTTTTGCCCTTTTATATAATCATAAAATTAAGTTTATCAAGTAAGTTTGATCTCTAAAAATGAGCATGTAGAACAGCTCCTTTATGATAGCTTCTATATATGTTAAAGTTGTTTTTTATTATATTTAATTTTTTTTTTGAGACAGAGTCTCATTCTGTAACCCAGGCTGGAGTACAATAGTGCCATCTCAGGTCACTGCAACTTCCGCCTCCTCAGTTCAAGCAATTCTCATGCCTCGGCCTCCCGAGTAGCTGGGATTACAGGTGTACGCCATTGCTAATTTTGTATTTTTAGTAGAGATGAGGTTTTACCATGTTGGCCAGGCTGGTTTCAAGCTCCTGGCCTCAAGTGATCCACCCATGTCAGCCTCCCAAGGTGCTGGGATAACAGGCATGAGCCACTGCGCCCAGCCAAAAAAAATTTTTTTTTTTTTTAATACCAAGGCAACTATTTTAACTCTCCTTCCCTAGTTTCTTGTATAGAAAGAAGCCTTTTCTGTACATTTCTATCTTATCAGAACAGATCTTGGCACTTAATAGCCATTCCACATATATTTACTGAGTGAATGAACATAGTATGGGAGGATGCGGCAAGAGTAGAACCCTGGGTCTGGCAGAGGAAGAACCTGAGTAAGAATTCTTGGAACTTGTCAAGGCGTGACCTGGTTTGGTTTAGTTCAGCAAATATTTGTTGAGTACCTATCATATGTCTGGTATCTTGCGAGCTACTGAGATCATAAAAAGAATATGGTATGTTTGCCAATCTGGCTGAATTCAGCAAGGTTAGAGAAAAAGGGAGAGAGGTTTCAGGGTAAGCAGGACATAGAGAGTTTCTAAAATGAAGAAATATTCAATAGAGCCAAAGGCAGCATAATGGATGATTAAGAGATTGAGAAGTATCTTCTTTACAGAGCAATTGGAAAAGTTACAGCGGATTTTCTCTGAGACTCTACTTTCTCTGATGTTATATTCCCCAATACTTTGACCATGTTCTGTTGTAGCCATCTGATGTAATTCGTTTTCCAACAGCCATCCCTTTTGGCAGTGGGATCTTTTTTTTGTGGTGGTGGTTGTTTTTGTTTTGTTTTTGAGACGGAGTCTCACTCTGTCACCCAGGCTAGAGTGCAGTGCTATGATCTCAGCTCACTGCAACCTCCGCCTCCAGGGTTCCAGCAATTCTCCTGCCTCAGCCCCCGGAGTAGCTGGGATTACAGGTGCGTGCCACCACATCCAGCTAATTTTTGTATTTTTAGTGGAGATGGGGTTTCACCATGTTGGCCAGGCTAATCTTGAACTCCTGACCTCAAGTGACCCGCCTGCCTTGGCCTCCCAAAGTGCTGGGATTACAGAAGTGAGTCTCGCCCCCAGCCTGGCAGTGGGATCTTAGAGAACAGGGCTGATAAAAACTTGTGCCCTTGGTGCCCAGGCCAGTGCTCGGCACTTGAAGACCCACAGCACCACGTTTGATCAACAACTAAATTACAAAGAGATTTAAAACATTTTAGACATCCCAGCTATTTGTTACAGGCTTTTCTTAGTTTTTCCCCATTGTTTTCCACGGAAACTTATCAGAAATTGAAATATTATAATACCAACTGTATCCTTCAGTTCTCCAAAATTCTGATTTTGGAACCAGAAATAAATATTAAGTCGCAGTTTATAATGAGACAAATCACATTTGGGATTAAGGGAAGGTTGATTTGAGGCCCAAATAAATCTTTAGTTGGGAAATGCCACTGTGTAATTGATAACTAGCCTAGATTTCTTTTACTTATTTTCTTAGAAGGTTGTGTTTTACAGGATCTCTAATCCTGAAAGGTCCTTCCCCCACTCCCCCCTCAGAAAAACATTTAATAGTGACTTAAGAATAGAAGTCATAGAAGTCATGTCTTGGGTAGACGTGAGGCTAATCCTGGAACTTTGATTACTATGCCCACCATTCACTAAATTATGCTCTCTGGTCTAAGAAAAATGTCATCTGACTGGAGATTCCTCCTCTGACCACATCGTATAAAATAGCTCCCCTCCTCAGCCTTGCTGCCTCCTTTCTCGAGTTCTATTTCTTCCCCGCACTTATGTATCCCTGACATTGTGTTCCCTGGTAACTAATTGGTAATTGTCTTCTCTCCCACGGGAATGCAAGCTCCACAAGGGCACGGTCTTTATCTGTTTCGTTTACTGCCTCATCCCCAGGACTGAGAACAACACCGGCAGAAAACAGTTACGGGAAATACGTTACATGGATGATTATGAGCTTTCTAGAGCAATAAGTTGATTTGTCCTTTTTATTAGGCATATTACCCTTTTAGAATCAGTTTTCAAAAACTGGTAAAGACAAGAACGTGAGGGCTGAGTATGAGGCCTGCCTAGTTCATGGCACTAGCCCATTCCCCAAGTTAGCCCCTTTCTCCTTTTCGTAAAGTTAAATCGATGGGTCTTCAGCTGTGTCCCAACCCTTCCCTGCCCCACTCCTCCCCACTCTCCCCAGGCCTCCCTCTCGTTTTCTCCTCTCCCCTGTCTCCACTGGCTCCTGCTCTGCTGCCAGCATGCCAAGGCTAGGTCTAAGCTTTGTTAGAACCTGCTGCTCCCTTCGTTACTACCCTACCTTTCTCCTTTCTCTCACCACCCAAATCCTAAATCGTGAGGATAGTGCTGACAACTCTTTCTTTCCATCAATTCCTCCCTGAAGCTTTTACCATCTGGCTCCTATTCCTAGATATTTCTGGAACCTCCTTCTTATGTAACTATCCTAAATGGTCTCTCTGCATCCTATCTGTATTAGTCCGTTCTTATGCTGCTATAAAGAACTGCCCGAGACTGGGCAATTTATAAAGGAAAGAAGTTGAATTGACTCACAGTTCCAGAGGGCTGGGGAGGCCTCAGGAAGCTTACAATCATCGCAGAAAGGGAAGTAAACACGTCCTTTTTCACGTGGCAGCAGGAGCGAGAAATGAGTACCTAGTGAAAGGGGAAGCCGCTTATAAAACCATCGGATCTCGTGAGAACTCACTGACTATTATGAGAACAGGATTGGGGAAACTGCCCCCATGATTCAATTATCTCCACCTGGTCCCTCCCACAACACGTGGGGATTATGGGGACTACAATTCAAGATGAGATATGGGTGGGGGCACAGCCAAACCATATCACTATCTTAACCTTTTGGAACCCATTTGCTAAACAGGCAGCAGAGTAACCAAAAGGAACACCTGTTCCTAAAAGGAACACCTGATCATGAGAGTTTCCTGCTTAAAAACTGCAGAGGCTTCCCAACTTTTTTAGGATCAAGTTCAAGCCTCTTTCGAATGGCATCCTCAGCTGACATGGCTGGCTCCTGACCGCTCTGCCCACCTCATCTCTCAACATTTCTCTGCTGGGAATTGATTGGGTTCTTTGTCTGAATCCATTGTTTCATTCATGCACGCAGCAACTCTTTCTTCGCTGTAATTCCTTTGCTCTGGGTGCCCTCTGTCTAAAATGTCTGAATTTCTTCTCTCATCTCCATCCAGCTTACTCCAGTTGATGTTTTAATACCCTGGTCTTTTAAATTTTTTGAAATAATGAAGTATCTATCTGTCCCGTCATCTGTTGACAACCCATCATTTCTCCACTGATTTTCAGTGTCTTCTCCAGCATGTGGTAGATTCTTACGTTTAGGTCTGGTTTGGGGCCTTATATTATTTAATCTATTAATACATCCATTCCTGTGTTGTTACTATTTTTATTATTAAAAATTTCAAATGACTTTTAATATCTGATGTGAGGGAAGGCAAGCGTCTCCACCTTTTTCCTACATAGTTACTAATATCCACCACCCCATCTGTCAATTTTTTTCTTTTTATTTTGAGACTTTTTGTTTCCATTTTTTTCTTTTTTTTTTCTTTCTGAGTCTGACTCTGTTGCCCAGGCTGGAGTGCAGTGGCATGATCTCAGTTCACTGCAACCTCTGCTTCCCAGGTTCAAGTGATTCTTGAACCTCAGCCTCTCGAGTAGCTGGGATTACAGGCAGGCACCACCCTGCCCGGCTAATTTTTATATTTTTAGTAGAGACAAGGTTTCACCGTATTGTCCAAGCTGCTCTCAAACTCCTGGCCTCAAGTGATCCACCTGCCTTGGCCTCCCAGAGTGCTGGGATTACAGATGTGAGCCACCGTGCCT
Source organism: Macaca mulatta (assembly GCF_049350105.2). NCBI lineage: Eukaryota > Metazoa > Chordata > Mammalia > Primates > Cercopithecidae > Macaca > Macaca mulatta. The sequence goes on along the minus strand of NC_133423.1, from coordinate 60,337,911 downwards.
AGCCATATCAGTCAATTTTTGGTCAAATTTTCTTGACTATTTTCAGATGCTTACTTTTCCAAGTGAGTGCTAGAATCTCTTTTTTCACATTTCTCCTTCTTCAAAACAAAAAAGGGATTTAGATTGAAACTACTATAATTATAAACAATTTTATAAAGTATCATTTTATTCTTACAAAGTCAGAAAGAGGAAAACGGAAGAGCTAGCAATTGTTCAACTATAATTTGTGTAGTCCTTACCATTAATTTGTTCTGTGCATTGGTTTTTGATAAGGTAAAATTGTTGATAAAATGATGTATTATCAAGAAAAATAGTCCGAGATATAAAAATTGGCTAAACAGAATGCCAATTTCAGTGGAGTTCTATGCACAGTCCAGAGAATGTTATCTGATTTTATAGGGATGTGTACCTTTGATTGTCTCCTAATGACTAGGGCAGAATTGAACTTGCAGGAAACTGGTAGTCATGGCAAACAATTCTTGTCAACAGAAATGCAAATGCTTTTGTCCAGTAGAGATATAATTGATTTCTGACCTGTAGAAAGATCATCCCAAATGCTGCATTTCATTTTCTTACATAATATTAATAAGTTTTACAACCATTAGCATATTTATTTCAGCATTCCTAATTGCCTCTGTGTATATATGACTGTTCAAATTTTCTCTTAAACTGGTTCTTACATCTTACTGGTTTCTTTCTTGATTGAATACAATCTTTGACATACATACATTTTATATTTGCATGAGGGTCATAATATGAGCTTCTAAATATTGTATTGTAGTTGTATTGTGCCTTAACAAAACTATGTGAGAAATGTGATTAAAGCAAATTCCTTTGCTTACACCCTTTAAAGGAATTCTTCTAGAAATGTAATATATGCTTATAAAGTAATTCAACTGTACAGAAGCCACCGTGCTTAGACTTAAATTTCCGAAAGAACATATTGCCCAACCTCTTATTTGAAAACAAGAACAACAGACATGCTAAACTTCTCAGACGATTTAATCATAAATAGATAAAGTTTATGACAATGTTGCATAAACAGGGAGAGGCCTTTGGGAGGCAAACTGAAAGATTTATGCTCAGTAGGACTATTTTATAGAAAAAGAGAATATTTATATAATCCTTGTTAGATTAAATACAGAAATTTTACAAGTTGGTCAAAAGCAGCTAACAGTAAAACAGGGGGCAGGGAATTAGATTCCCAGAACAAATCTTAATCCTATTAAACTTCCTCAGGGCTGGGCGTGGTGGCTCAAAACCCGCAATCCCAGCACTTTGGGAGGCCGAGGTGGGTGGATCACCTGTCAGAAGTTCAAGACCAGCCTGGCCAACATGGTGAAACCCTGCCTCTACTAAAAACACACAGACACACACATGAAAAATAGCTGAGCGTGGTGGCAGGTGCCTGTAATCCCAGCTACTTGGGACGCTGAGGCAGGAGAATCACTTGAATCTGGGAGGTGGAGGTTGCAGTGAGCCGAGATCACACCACTGTACTCCATCCAGCCTAGGCAAAAAAGTGAGACTTGGTCTCAAACAAAACAACAAGCAAGCAAACAAAAATACCTCCTTAGAAAATGGCTTATTAGTTTTATCAGGAATGCTAATTTCTTCCCACGAGAAGTTCTTTCCAAGTCTAGGCTTTGGGACAATGTTGTTTGCACAAATCTTACATTTTAGTGTAAGTGTGAGGAAGAACATTAATGTTTTGATTTTTCCCTGTCTTTGATGCCCTTTAAATAAATGTATCAAATTTCAAATACTTTTCAAATTTTTTTTCTTCTAATTTTTAGTTTTTGATATGTAGAGACGGGATCTCGCTATGTTCCTCAGACTGGTCTTGAACCCCTGGGCTCAAGCCGTCTTCCCACCTCGGCCTACCGAAGTGCTGGGATTACAGGAGTGAGCCACCAGGCCTGGCTTTTTTCACTAAACTGGGGCTTCTTTACTTTTCTTAGAGAGTGAAGTGCCCAGGAGAGGGCAGTGAGGCTGAAAATGAGGGCTTGGAGAGGGCAGCGGGAGGATTGGGAAGCCCACAGGAGGAAGGGGAAAGGGATGTCAATGCTGGAAATCTTCCCAAGTCCTAAACTCTGAGCCGAGAGGACAAGTCACGACTTAGAGTTGGCATGGTTTTGCAACCTAGGAAGACTTCACCCCTTTCCCATCTTGTTTTGGAGCCCACCTCACACCTTGTCAAAAATATTAAAATGCAGACATTCCACATCACATAAATAGATTCTTCTTCCCATAAAATATTGGGCATACCTTTATAATTCTGCCTTTGAAAACATTTGGCTCTGAGTAACTTTTAATCTTTTATGCCTTTCTTCATAACCATGTTTACTTGAGGCTTCTTGCAAAGTGAGAAAATTTGATATGTCATTTTTTAATGCAAAAATATTTATGAATATTAAATTTAGCGACAGATGAGTTTGACATATTATTTGGTAGAATGTTTAATTAGACATTTATTGATTCACATCTGTAGCTTTATTTTTAGTTAGGAGCAAATAATTTTTCCCCCTAGGTCTGTCTCAGGCATGTTTGTAGACTGCATTGTTCAAGCTCATTGGCCCTGGGCCCTGTTTCTATGGTTCCTAATGGATAAAACAGCTTGCTGACAGTCCTCTGACTTGATGGTTTGGGCTGCTTCCTGGAAATGCCATGAAAACACTGCCTATCCCTTCATGAGAATTCAGGGCAATGTCTATGCAGGGACAGTGGGGACAATTGAAAGAGGCAGCTTCCATTCTAACAGTTTTGAGCCATGGACTTGTTAGTCTAATGAAGCTCATGGATGCCTCCTCAGAATAATGTTTTAGATGTGCAATATAAAATACACATAGGATTACAAAGGAAATCAATTCTTATTGAGATACTGTTAGGAAAAAGAATAAATTCGTGATATAGTAATACACACGTTTCTTTTTTTAAGTATTAAATGACAAGATCTAGCTGTGAGCCTAAGACCTATAGTAATTTCAAAGTAGCAATGAGTATAAACAATATTTTGAGATATAGGACCTTAATGTGATCTGATATGAAAATATTTGATGTGTCTATTGATGACAAAATCACAGGTACTTATACCATGACTATGACTTTTTGCCTATTTTCTTTTTAAAATTTCTATGTATGTATCTATCTGTGTATCTATCTATCTGTGTATCTATCTATCTATCTATCTATCTATCTATCTATCTATCTATCTATCTACCTATCTATCTATTTTTGAAGCCTACAGCACCCAGTATTCCCAGGCTGGCTCTCATCCAAATACTATCTGGGATTGACCCTTTTTAGCTTTGGAAATCAAACAAGATTGGGTGGATTCAGGGTGGTAAGGATGTAGATGTCTATTTTCACAATGGAGAGAAATGCTACATTTTAATTACAAGCTAATGAAATTAAGGTGTAATTATTTTTTCTTTCTGATTCTCAGAACCTGTGATTTCTATCCATGGCTGTGGGCCCCAAATTAAGATCAACGGAGGTGAAGAATGTCCCCACTTTGGTGAATTATTATGGCGAGAGGATTATAGATACCATACGACTCTCAAGCTTGAGAGATTCTGAAGCAGAGTCTATGGATCTCTCAGCTCCCAAAGACACTGTCTTGAATTCTTCTGATATAGTATCAGTGGAACAGAAAGTAAGTGGCTTTGCTGATACAGAGTCCTAGAAAATTTCACAGGATTTCTAATCTCCTGTTCCAGGCCAAGATTATGACTCTCAAGTCTGCTTTCTATTCTCTCACCAAATGGCCCCCAAAAAGCTCTCCTGAGCCTCCCTACCTTGGAAGCTTTTAATTTCATTCTAAAATTTATATACTTTAAAGTTCATACTTCACACCAAACCACCCACTAACCCACCTTCCCATCCATCCATCCATCCACCCACCTATCTACCCATCCACCCATCCACCTATCCATCTACCCATCTACCCATCCACTCATCCATCCATCCATCCACCCACCCACCCATCCATCCACCCATCTACCCATCCACTCATCCATGCATCCACCCACCCACCCATCTACCCATTCACTCATCCACTCATCCATCCATCCACCCATCCACCCACCCACCCATCCATCGATCCATCCATTTAGTAATGAGCCCACACCATAAAGGTATGAATGTGTAACTTACCTCCCTTTTCAAATTCTCCCCTTGTTCATAACCTCATAGTAAGAAATATCTACATTAGTGCAAAAGATTGTGCATGCTAAAGTCATCCTCAGATGTTTCTAGCATAATTGAAGCAAATCAAGTCATTGCACTATGCAGTTTTTGGGCCAATTTGTGAAAACTGGTAGTTATTCTTGACTTCTGGTCCTCAGATCTCAAATGTCTAATACTGATAGTAAAATTGCCTATCCCACATGTAAGTGTGGTCATGATTTCCAAGACTGTTCATTATTTCTCTGGTTTTTTTTTTTCTTTCCTCTCTCAGATGAAGACAGACCAGCAGCTTGTACTTCCTTTCTTTTTTGTCATAAAAAAATGATAAGCTAATATTCCGTGCCTGTATGGTGGTATTCTTTTGTGTTCTGGGCCCTGGGATACCCCTTCAGAACTCTCATCTGGTAGCTGACTCCATGGAAACACTTACCTGTGACTTAAGTTAAGACATTTGAACTGGGAAGCAAATGTTTTTCTTTCCCTTTTACTGTAACCAAAACCTGCAATGAGTCACATCTCACCCACTCCATGCTCATCTGGCCCTTCTGGCCACACGGAGCAAAGTCAACAACTAAGGCCCAGCACACGCAGCAGCTGTCAAAGCAGAAGTCCTCAGTCATTGAACAGCTGAGTATTATCATAGATCCTAGGGTTCCCACAGTCCATATGTAGGGGAAGCAGCTTCTTCTCACCACCGTGGTGGGGATCTGAAAACCCAGCACACATGACACTCTCGCCTTGACCCACTTCCCCATCCAAGGGCAGAGTTTGAAGTTCAGAATGGTGCGGCTCCCTCTCTCCCTCTCAGCCCATCAGGCCCTTAGGTGACTCAGTAAACCTTGCCAAAACTAGGCTCTCTGTTCTCTTCTCTACTTGGACTGACCCAAGTAGAGGGGGTCCTCCCTTTTAAATTGGCTTCTGAGGTCCAGATATAGACTATGAGCAAGTATTTCACTGCTTGACCTTTATACTTGGTGGATACCTTTCTTATAACTGATCAGATGAAGCCCTTACAGTCTATTTAAATGCTTGTGCCCCCTGTAAACTATTTAAGAGCAGGGATCATGCCAATTGTTTCTATGTCCCCAGTATCTAGCACAATGCCAGGATGTGGTTTTCCATAAATATTTTGAATGAATGCATGAATATGTCAATTAAAGAACACTTTAGTTTTCTCTAATAATTCCCTTGTGCATGAGAATTCCCTTGTGCATGAACTTCCTTACATACATGTCTGTGGTCCATATTGTAGTGTTTGTTCTAATTTCCAGGCATTTACTTTACATACATAATTTTTAATATGCTAATCCTGTCCTTTTATTACTTTCATTTTATATGTAAGAAAGTTGAGGCTGGGCACAGTGGCTCAGGCCTGTAATCCCAGCACTTTGGGAGGCTGAGGTGGGAGGATTGCTTGAGCACAGGAGTTCAAGACCATCTGGGGCAATATAGGGAGACCCCATCTGTACAGAAAAAAAAAAGTTGAGGCTCAAGGAGTTTAACTTTCTTATGCTCAGGTGGCTAATACAAAGCTGAACTTCTCAGCTAAGGGTTCAAACCCGTCTTTTTTAGTGCAGCTCTATCTTCCCATCACCATGAAGCAACAGTGTCAAGGTGTGTTCCATAGAATCCTGAGGGTCCCTGAGACTCTCTCAGAGTCCACAGGTCAAAACTATTTTTACAATAATACTGACTTTTTTTTTGTCTTTAAAACAAACAAACAAACAAAACTATGTTGAGAACAGTATCTTGGTACAAAAGCAGTGATAACGGTAGTCATTGTATTTTTCACCACTGTGCACTTTCAGTAAAAACAATAATAATAAAACAGTCTCACTTTAAAATGTCCAGATGATGCTATAAAAATTAATTTTATTATATCTAGACCCTTGAGTACACATCTTTTTAATATTCTGCATGACAAAATGTGAAGAACACATTTGGAAGAAAAGCATTTGTGTGACTGAGTTGTGGAAAAGATGCCTTTCTCATGGTACATCATATTTACTTGAAGAACAACTGACATGCAAACTATGGTTACTAGGCATTTGGCAGACATGTACCTGAAAGTGAATGGAGGCTGGGCGCCGTGGCTCACGCCTGTAATCCCAGCACTTTGGGAGGCTGAGGTGGGTGGATCACAAGGACGGGAGTTTGAGACCAGCCCGACCAACATGGTGAAACCCTATCTCTACTAAAAATACAAAAATTAGCTGGACCTGGTGACGCACACCTGAAATCCCAGCTACTCAGGAGGCTGAGGCAGGAGAATCGCTTGAACCTGGGAGGGGGAGGTTGTAGTGAGCTGAGATCACACCACCGCACTCCAGCCTGGGCAACAGAGGGAGACTCCGTCTCAAAAAAAAAAAAAAAAAAAGAAAGTGAATGGAGTGAGCCTAAAACATCAAGGAAATCAATTGATGGCATTTACTGGCAATGAAAAAAATTAAGGTTTCAAGAGAAAGTTGGAATTTTAGAAAGCTTGTATCTGCTACTATGAACTTGACAGTTTCCCAGACACATCTAAAGTTTTCTGATGAGATTGGTGGTGATATTAACAAAGTGATTTATTTCATAAAGTATCACTAAATGTGTCAACATTTGGAAGATCTGCATAACTCAGTGAACCTAGATTTTTCTAAAAGATGAATGATGTTATGAAATGAAAATCATGCTTAGGTAAAGGATCCATTCAAATATAAGGTAGACCAATAGATTTGAATATAACGGCATACGAAATGGACTTAAAAATAACAGAATATGAAGAGTTCATTGATGTGGTTTAAGAAACTACAGCTTGTTGAGTTTGGGCATAGTACTTAAGTAGAACAGCCACAATTATCTAAAAGGCTATTTCAACTTTTTCAACTACATTTCTCTTTGAAGTCAACTTGAGCACGGGAGACGTGTTCATCCATCCACCCATCTACCCATGGGTGTGTGAAAAGTATTTTTTTTTTTTGCTTTTGTGCAGGATATTTTCTACTGTGAGGTACAGCGAATGCTTAAACAATGCCATGGACCCCCTCCCACTTCAGGAACACGTTGTAGTGCAGTCTCCAACGCAACAGCGTAGTCTTGAACTAAGTGTATGACCCTGTTTACTTTTTGGCCTCTTTCTGTTGTTGACTGCAGGTAGTGTCATTTACATCCTTTGGAAAATGTTTGTTATTCTAGTAGTTTTCTCAGAAGGCACACACTGTAAAACAAAACAAAAAGTCAATGCAGTAGAGCAGAAGCAAGATGATGCTCAGTGTTGGGCGCACAGAAGAAGCCACCTGCTAGTGGTTAAACTGGGTTAACTGAATCTTGGTGATCCTGTGTCAGGGGCCTATAACATGTACACTTGATACTCTCAGCTTACGTGTTTTTGTTAAAATATTGAATGGTTTTTATTTCTTAGATTAAATTTTTTTCTTGGATTTTATTTTTTAGAGACTTTATTTATTTTAGGTTCATGGCAAAGTTGGGTGGAGGGTACAGAAATATTTCATATATCCTTCGCCCCACTCATGCATGGCTTCCCCACATCAACATCCCCAACAAGCATGGTACATTTGTTACAACTGATGAACCTACATTGACACATCGTTCTCACCCAGAATTCATAATTTACATTAGGGTTTACTCTTGGTGCTGTATGTTTTATTTTGACAAATGTATACTAACTTGTATCCACAATTGTAATGTACAGAATAGCTTCACTCTTTTAAAAGTCGTTTATGCTCTGCCTATTCATCCCTTCCTGTTCTCTACCCCTGGGCAATCGCTGAACTTGTCACTGTTTTCTTAATTTAGCCCTTTCCAGAATGCCATATAGTTGGAATCACACAGTGTGTAATCTTTTCAGGTTGGCTTCTTTCACTTAGTAATATACAGTTAGTTTACTCCATGGCTTTTCACAGCCTGCTAGCTCATTACTTTTTAGTGCAGAATAACATTCCATTGTCTGGAGGTAACACAGTTTATTTATCCACTCACCTACTGAAGTGCATATTGGTCACTTCCAAGTTTTGGCAATTAGAAATAAAGCTGCTCTAAACATTCATGTGCAGATTTTTGTGTGGCCGTAAGTTTCCAACTCCTTTGGGTAAATACCAAAGAACACAAATGCTGGATCATATGGTAAGGATATATTTAAGAGGTGAAAGATTTATATGCTCTGACGAGAAACCAGAGCATAGTAAGACTATGTTTAGTTTTGTAAAAAACTGCCAAACCATCTTCCAAAGTGGCTGCACCATTTTGCTTTCCCATCAGTAATAAATGAGAGTGCTTGTTGTTCCACATCCTCACCAGCATTTAGTGTTGTCAGTGTTTTGGATTTTGGCCATTCTCATTAGGTTTGTTATGGTATCTCATTATTGTTTTGATTTTAATTTCCTGGATGACATATGACGCAGAGCATCTTTTTATATGCTCCTTCACCATCTGTGTATCTTCTTTGGTGAGGTATCTGTTAAGGTCTTTGGCTCATATTTGAATTGGTTGTTGTTTTCTTATTGTTAAGTTTCAAGAGTTTTTAAAATGTTGAACCAGCCTTGCATATCTGGGAAGAATCCCACTTGTTTGTGGTATACAGTTCTTTTTATACATAGTTGGGTTTGATGTTCTTCATCCCTTTGCTTTTAATCTTTTTGTATCTTTATATTTAAGGTGGGTTTCTTGGCCAGATGCAGTATCTCATACCTGTAATCCCAGCACTTCGCAAGACTGAGGGTGGGGACTGCATGAACCCAGGAGTTGGAGACCAGCCTAGGCAACATAGTGAGACCCTGTCTCTACAAAAAAATTTTAAAAAAATTAACTAGGTGTGGTGGCACATGCCTGTTATCCCAGCTACTTGGGAGGCTGAGGCAGGAGGATTGCTTGAGCCCAAAAGTTTGATGCTGCAGTGAGCCGTGATAGTGCCACTGCACTTCAGACTGGGTGACAGAACAAGACTCTATCTCAAAAAAAAAAAAAAAAAAAAAAAGTGATTTCTTATAGACAAGGTATACGTGGATCTTGTTTTATGATCTACTGTTACAAACTGTGTTTTTTAATTGGTGCATTTAGGCCATTGATGTTTTAAGTGATTATTTGTATGTATGGATTAATATATACCACATTTGTTGCTGTTTTCTGTTTGTTGCCCTTTTCTATGTTCCTATTTTTGTCTTTCACTCTTTTCTGCCTTTTGTGGTTTTTGTTGAGCATTTTATATTATTGGATGTTCTCTCATTTCTTAGCATATCAGTTATACTGCCTTTTAAACTTTTTTTAGTGGTGTCCTACAGTGTGTAATATACATTTACAACTAATCCAAGTCTGCTTTTAAATAAGACTATACAACTTCATGGGCAGTTGTGAGCACCCTATAATAACAAAATAATCCCAATTCCTCCTTCTGATCCTTTTATCATTGCCGTTATTCATTTCACTTATATATAAACAGACATGGACATATATATGTGCATATATAATCAAATACATTGCTATACTATTTTTGAGCAAACTGTTATCTGTTAGATCAATTAAGAATATGTATAATAAAAGGTGTTCTCTTACTTTCATTTATCCCTTCTCCCATGCTGTTCCTTTCTTTATATAGATCTAAGTTTCTGATCTATATCATTTTCTTCCTCTCTAAATAACTTCTTTTAACATTTCTTGCAAGGCAGGTTTAGTGGCAAAAAATTTCACCAAGTTTTGTTTGTTCAAGAAAGACTTTATTTCTCCTTCACTTTTGAATGGTAATTTCCCGAGGTAAAGAATTCTTGGGTAATTTTTTTCCCTCTCTGAACACTTTAAACATTTCTTCACTCTCTTTCTGCTTGCATAATTTCTGAGAATTCTAATGTAATTCTTATCTTTGTTTCTATATAGGTAAGATGTTCTTTTTCCTCTGTCTTCTTTCAGGATCTTTTTTTCATTATCTTTGATTTTCTGTTGTTTGAAAATGGTAAGTTTGGGTGTAGATTTTTGGCATTTATTCTGCTTGGTATTCTCTGAGCTTCCTGGATCTGTGTTAAGGTGTTGGACACTAACTTGGGGGAAATTCTGAGTCACTGATTCACATATTTCTTCTGTTCATTTCTCTTTTTCTTCTCCTCTGGTATTCTCATTATGTGTACATTACATCTTTTGTAACTGGCCCACAGTTCTTGGATATTCTGTTTTGGATTTTTCCCCTCAGTCTTTTTTTTCTCTTTTTCAGTTTTGGAGGTTTCTATTGAGATTCCTCTAGTTGTGAGATTGCTTTCAGCTGTATCCAGTCTACTAATAAATCTATCAAAGGCATTCTTCATTTCTATTACAGTGTTTTTTATTTCTTGCATTTCTTTTTGGTTCTTAGAATTTCCATCTCTCTGCTTATATTACCCATGTCCCCTTGCATGCTGTCTACTTTATTTGTTAGAGCCCTTAGCATATTAATCATCGTTGTTTTAAATTTCTGGTCTGATAATTCCAACATATCTGCCATATCTGAGTCTTGTTCCATTGCTTGCTCTGTCTTTTCAAACTGTGTTTCTGCTTTTTAGTATGCCTTGCATTTTTTTCTTGATAGCTAGACATAGTGTACCAGGTAAAAGGAATTGCTGTAACTAGATCTTTATTGATGTGTTGGTAAGGTGTGGGGGGAGGGGAAGCACTCTATACTCTTATGATTAGATCTCAGTGTTTTAGCAAGCCTGTGCCTCTGGACTCCACATGTGCTTCTCAGACCTCTCCACCTCACCCCCATAGGTGGGGCAGGATGGCTAGAGTGGACTGGAGTTGGGTAGTTCCTCCACATGGCAGGGTAGAATCAGATGGAATTGGGTGTTTTCCTTCCCTCGGGTGAGTTAGGCTCTGGTAAAACCCCAGCAGGTGAGGCTGTGGTTAACTACTTTCTCCTTGTTAAGAAGAACATAGTGCTTTTGTGGTTTTCAGAATAGTTTCTTTCAGCTGCTCTTTATGTAATCATGAGGGAATTTTTCTCTGATGTTCACTGTGAAGGCTTGATGAGGTTTCTGGAGGTAAAACTTGGAAAAGCATGCCCTCCACCCCTTCCCCATGACAGATCCCCCTGGAGTTTTTATCACTCAGATTTGTCCACATTGACCCTCCAGGAACTTGTCAGTTACAGTTCAGGTTTCCTTAACCCAGTGATGGTTCCTTACGGCAGATTCTGCCCTGTTGTGATTCTTTGTATTCACCTGTTGGTCTTTCCCACTTTAGCACCAGCAGTTTCTCCTCTAACCTAACTTCTTTTATAAATCTAAGAAGAATTGGTGATTTTTCAGTTTGTTCATATTTTCACTTCTTGTTAGGGCAGAGTGGTGACTTCTCACAAGCCAGACTGGAAACTGGAAATCCCATGAATGGCTTTTAAAATCATGTTAGTGTTGGGTACACACAATCCCATCCTTGGGAAACACAAGAAAAGAAGCAAAAAAAAGTAACTGTGATGGTTAATTTTATGTGTCAACTAGGTTAGGGTATGCTACCCAGATGTTTGGTCAAACACCAGTCTAAACATAATTGCAAAGGTATTTTTTTCTAATGATGAAATTAACATATAGATTACTCCATCCAGATATGGGTGGGGATCATCCAATCAGTTGAAAGCCTTAAGAGAGAAAAGAGTTTCCTTTTCTTCCTCTAGGTCGTTAGAGGAAGAAGAAGCACACTGCCATGGTACTCTAGCTGCAACATCAACTCCTGCCTGGGTCTTTAGCCTGCTGGCCTACCCTGCAGATTTTGGACTTGCCAGCCTCCACAATCATTTGAGCCAATCCAATCTATCTATATACACACCCTATTGGTTCTGTTCCTTTGGTAAACCTTGACTAATATAGTAACATACTATAATTTTGAAAAATGGGGTAAAAGATGGTAATTTGGGGGAGGGACTTGGAAGATCTGTGTGAAATATGTGATTTAGTCTGTCCAATACTGGGCAATACAGATGTCTTGGGAAGATGTCTTATGAGCCCTTCCACCTCTTCGTTGGCCAGACTCCAATTGAATTTGTGCTCTCATAGAAGACTCCAATTGAATTTGTGCTCTCTTCCCAGGGACTTCTATAATTACTCTATCTTCATTTTTTTCTTTTTCCTAAATCCATTTAATTTAATTGAAATTCAAATATATATATAACTTTCTAATATGTTAGGGAAATGTTTGTAAGATTTCATAAAGAGCTAGTATTGGGAAGCATGACATAACTTACAAAAACTTTTTAAGAATCACATTCCTAAGAGAAGTATGCTTTCCTGATGGTGCCAGGGGATCTCAGAGCAGTATATAAATCCTATCATCTCAGCATTGGGTTTCCTGTTGATGATATTGCCTGGGGAGAAATGAACACCAGAGGTGGACCAATGACCAAAGGCAGAGACAGGTTTCTGGGATCAGATTCCTAATGCCATGATGAAGCTTGGAAAGGCTTCCTACAGGCAGAATACAAGTGATGGAAGCTGGAGGTATGTTAGACCAGCCAAGTGTAGCTTCTGCAGTAGAGCTTCATTGACAACCTCAGAAAAGAACACACTGTAAAAGATATCTATTTATTGTTGGGAAAATACATTTTTTGGAAATTGGATTTCAGCCATGCCTCAATGACTTCCATGAGATTCCTAGTGAGGCTCTGCCCATGCCCTGTAATTAGGGTTCAAAATAGACTCCAACATCGTAAGAATGATCGCTTCCTGTTCCTCCTGCTTCCACTTTTCCCAACTTCAAATATGAACAGCCTTTATCAACACAGAGAATTCACTCAGGTGTTTCAGTTACAGATCTTAGCTCACAAGCTCCCAGAAACAACTGTGCTTAATAAATGTCTTTCTTTTTCTTTTTTCTTTTCTTTTCTTTTTCTTTTTTTTTTTTTTTGAGACAGAGTTTCACTCTTTTTACCCAGTCTGGAATACAATGGCATGATCTCAGCTCACTGCAACCTCCGCTTTCTGGGTTCAAGCAATTCTCCTGTCTCAGCCTCCTGAGTAGCTGGGATTACAGGTGCCAACCACCACTCCCAGCTAATTTTTGTATTTTTAGTAGAGATGGGGTTTCATCATGTTGGCCAGGCTGGTCTTGAACTCCTGACCTCAGGTGATCTGCCCCACCTTGGCCTCCCAAAGTGCTGGGATTACAGACTTGAGCCATTGTAACCGGCCTGTCTTTATTTTTCTATAATCATACTCTTTTCTTTCGATTTTAAACTTTTTATTGATATATAATTGTTTATATTTTGGGGGTACATATGATGATCTGATACCTGTATACAATGTATAATCATCAAATTAGGGTGATTAGGGTATCCATCAACCCAAACATTTATCTTTTCTTTGTGTTGGGAACATTTCAAGTAATCTTTTCTTGCTATTTAAAAATATATAATAAATTGTTAGCTATAATTTACCTACTATACTATCAAATACTAAAATATTTCTTTTATCTAACTGTATTTTGTACCCCTTAACCAACTTCTTTTTGTCTCCTCCTCCTCCCTTTCCTTCCCTTCCTAGCCTCTGGTAACTACCAATCTATTTTCTACCTCCATGAGATAAATATTTTTTTTAGCTCCCAGATACGAGTAAGAACATTTGATATTTGTCTTTCTGTGCCTGGATTATTTCACTTATAATGACCTCCACTTCCATTCATGTTGCTGAAAATGACAGATTTCTTTTTTATGACTGACTAATATTCCATTGTGTATATAGACCACATTTTCTTTATCCATTAGTATGTTGACAAATACTTAGGTCGATTCTATATCTTGGGTATTACAAATAGTGCTGCAATAAACACGGGAGTGCAGATATCTCTTCAATTTACTGATTTCCCTTCTTTTGGAAGGGAATATCCTCAGCAATGGGATTGCTGGATCATATGGGAGTTCTGTTTTTAGTTGTTTGAGGAACCTCTACACTGTTTGCCATAATAGCTCTACTGCTTTACATTTTCACAGTGTATAAGTCTTCCTGTTTCTCCACTACCTTCCCAGAATTTGTTATCTTTTGTTCTTTTTGATAATAGCCATTCTAACTCAGGTAAGATGATATCTCATTGTGGTTTTGATTTGCATTTCCCTGATGATTAGTGGTGTTGAGCATTTCTTCATATAGCTATTGGCAATTTGTATGTCTTTTTTGAGAAATGTCTGTTCAGGTCTTTTGGCCATTTTAAAATCAGATGATTTGCGTTTTTGGTATTGAGTTGTTTTAGTACTTTATATATCCTAGTTACTAATCCCTTGTCAGAAGGATAGTTTGCAAACATTTTCACCCATTCTGTGAGTTGTTTCCTCACTTTGTTGAGTGTTTCCTTTGCTGTGCAGAAGCTTTGTAGCTTGATGTAATCCCATTTGTCAGTTTTTGCTTTGGTTGCCTGTGTCTTTGAGGTCTTATCCCCCAAAAATCTTCCTACAATGTTTACCTTGAGTAGTTTTATAGTTTCATTTAAATCTTTGTTTGTTTGTTTGGAGACAGAGTCTTGCTCTGCCACCCAGGCTGGAATGCAGTGGTGCAATCTCGGCTCATTACAACCTCTCCCTCCTGGATTCAAGCAATTCTCCAGCCTCAGCCTCCAGAGCAGCTGGTATTAAAGGTGTGTGCTACCACGCCTGGCTTAGTTTTGTATTTTTAGTAGAGATAGGGTTTCACCATGTTGGCCAGGCTAGTCTCGAACTCCTGACCTTGTGATTCGCTCACCTAGACCTCCCAAAGTGCTGGGATTACAGGCGTGAGCCACCATGCCTGACCACATTTAAATCTTTAATCCATTTTGGGTTGATTTTTGTATATGATGGAAGACAGAGATCTAGTTTTATTCTTCCATATGTGGATATCCAGTTTCTCAGCACCATTTATTAAAGAGACTGTCCTTTCCCCAATGTAAGTTCTTGGCATCTGGTTTCTCTGGCTTCTTTAGTCTGTTCCATTGGTCTGTTATAATAATTGATATTTTAGGCTCCCATTCACACAGGTGTCAAAAATTTAATTGCGACCAATTCAGGACTCACATTTACCTTTAGGCTTCATTAATAGTCCTAATACATTGGGAAGGTCCCTTATGATCCCTGATGTCATCTATCCTCACAGGCATCCTCTAAAATATCAGTCCCTCTGTCTGGTCCTTATTTGTGATTCTATGCAGTCTGCTATGGTGACATCCTTATTCCTATCCACATGGCCCTTCAGGCATGGCAGCTTTTTCTGATACTTCTGTGCTTCCCTTGGCCTCAGGAGTTATTCTCCTCTTCCCAAGATGTGCCTTCTTCTGTAGAGTCCCTTTGCTTCCTTGTAGCTCTAGCCAAGAAGCAGGCCCATTTGATTTTGGATCCTACAGTATATCTGGGGGATCTCAGGGATCAAGTGAAGAACTGACTATAACTACAGTTTTCAATTTTCCCTTTTAATTCTCATCCTACCCTCATAGGGTGGGAAGGGCTGGCTTGTACTCAAGAGCAACCTCTCAAACCTCTTGTCTCTGCTACATGTCTCTTGATAGTCTTCTTATTAGCACAAAATGGGGTGAAGGCTAAGCTGGAGAGGGGAAGGGGAAACTAGAAAAATATTATTACTATTATTATTATTATTATTTTCAGATGGCGTGTCATTTTATCACCCAGGTTGGAATGCAGTGGTGCGATCTCAGCTCACTGCAACCTCCGCCTCGCAGGTTCAAGTGATTCTCCTGCCTCAGCCTCCTGGCTAGCTGGGATTACAGACATGTACCACCACACCTGGCTAATTTTTGTATTTTTAGTAGAGATGGGGTTTCACTGTGTTGGCTAGGTTGGTCTCGAACTCCTGACCTCAGGTGATCCACCCACCTTGACCTCCCAAAGTGCTGGGCTTACACGTGTGAGCCACCATGGCCAAAATGAGTATTTGAAAAATATTATCCTGCATCATAAGTAACTTGAATAACTGCATCATAAGTAAGTTGAAGCCATGGGAACTGAGAGAGCAGGTTGTTTCTAAAGAGAAATTATCCCAAGAAAAGAAGCAAAAAGTGAGAAAGAATTAACAGATGAATGGGAACATTATTTTATTAGAAAATCAGTGACCATTCCTACCTTTATGACCCATGTCCCACCAGTGTTTGCTTGATGGGAATTTTTAGGGATGAGGTACATTGCTGTCTTACTACTTTATATCAGAATAACGGGTGTGCCTGATTTCTAGCACGTTAATGGATTTTATAACTCAATAAATTATAGGCAGTCAATAAATTTTTATTAAATGAGTGAATGATAAAAAGCAGTGGACGTAACTGGAACTATTAAAGCGGCATGGGGCTATATGAGCAGAAGGAGTTTCATAAGATCAAGATTAAAAATTCATTTGATATATATACTTTTTGCTCAAGTGGTGTTTACGAGTCTTGGGGACCAGTACATACATATTAGAGAATGTATTCATTAAGACGTCTCAGCCAGGCACTAAACTGTTGACACAGGAAAAAAAAAAAAAAAAAAAAAACCCAATGAAACAACTCTGCAGAGCGGGGTTAAAAATACTGGACTTTCATCCCTCGACTGGAGGTATTACTATAGCGTCAAGCTGACCTGCAATATGGATCACTGAGATCAAAGGCTATAAATTATAATGTTTGCCTTTAAAAAAGTAAATTCAACCCTGAATGTCATAGTTAGCTACTTTCAACTGGAAGCTACAACATGGATTTATGGAATCTGTCTTGGTTTCTGTTCTTGGATGCTCTTCTCATGATTTCTGGCTTGGTAAGTAAACAATATATAGAAAACAATTTAAAATTTTTGGGACAGTTGATACTGATTGTCAAAAAACAACTGTTTGTTAATTTTTTGTTCTTTATACATCTTGAAATGTTGATCTCAAATGAGTGTTTCTTCTTGGAGAGTAGAGGTGTGCAGGGTGTAGGAGGTGACAAATAGCCACACCAGAGTAGAGATGTTGACATAAAGTTATGTTTTCCTTTTAGTTTCATCATTGTGTAACAAGTTTTCTTTTGATGAGATTGTAAATGTGAATTTTGAAAATCATTCCATTTTTACTGGTGAATGAAATGCAGATTGCTCCACAGTTAACTTGAGACATAAATGAGTGTCACAGGCATCATCAGTGCTTACAAAGTTTTGTAACATGGTATTTCTCTTCTGCTTCTTCATCAATTCAGACTAATCCTTCTACAATTTGGACTAATCTTTTCTATCAGGTAGTTTGTATCACAAACCAACTCCAGGTTTTAAATGAGGTTTCAAATGGCTGGTGGAAAACCTTCAGTTGTTATTTTAAAATAACAATTATTATATTGGGGTGATATTCAATAAATAGGAACTAGAGCATTGCAAACAAAAGATATTGATGAATACATATTAAACTGTAATTAGGAATAAAT
Source organism: Macaca mulatta (assembly GCF_049350105.2). NCBI lineage: Eukaryota > Metazoa > Chordata > Mammalia > Primates > Cercopithecidae > Macaca > Macaca mulatta. Next base: position 60,320,370 of record NC_133423.1, on the reverse strand, counting down.
CCTTGATAATTTTATTCTGTAGGTGCCCTGGCATTCCTCTGGGAGTGTATGCCTGTGTGTGGTTATAGTGTGAAACATGCAAAGCACTTGTTAATGTCAAAAATGATGGTAACCTTCCATCCAGTTCATTCCCACATTTTATTAAACACTCCAAATGATTCTAATATTTAGATATGTAAGCTGTATTTGAATGAAATTGTACTTTACACTTTTGTGACAATTTATTACAGCTCACAATGTGCTTTCTTTCACATTATATACTGTAACCCTCACAATACCCAGGCAAAGCAGGTACTGACCATATTTTATAGATAGTTTGAGTACTTGGAAGGTGAACTGAATTACCCTTAGTTAGAAGAACCAGTAACATAACCCAGACAGTCCTATGAGCTTTTTTATTTAATTACACTAAGACATTTCTCAGGTTTACTTAGTTTTTTTTTTTTTCTTTGGACATGCAGTCTGAGTTTCATTTGTAGAGAATCTATTTTCAGGGAAAAAAATTAATCACAAAAGTTCCCCTTTTTTTCCTTAAATATTTGTATTGTCTTTGAAGGCAGAATTATTCTGGGAGAAACATGAACGTAAAATAACTTGATAAATGAGTCATGAATAAATTTTCTTTTTAAAGAATTGTTATAAATTACAATATTATTTCAACATTGAGAATATAAATTATTAGCTTTTTCAAACATTGCTCCATGAATGCTTTAGAAAATCATGTGTAAAGTGAGCACTTATTTGAGAGCTGGAGTCTTACGTTCTGCCTTTTTTCCCCCCAATTTTTGAAGTTGGTTTCTTGTTTCCTTCACCTTCAAATTGATTTAACAGGCAGTTTCATTTTCTATACGAAATGAGAAGACCCTTTGGTCAAAAAGTCATCTTAGACTTCAATTTAGCCATCCTAAATACATGTCAGGAAATAATCCATAATATTAATGACAAAACAAACAAACAACAAATGGTTAGATATAAACTGAATCCAAGAAGACCATTCATGGGCATTATAATAATATATTTTGTTTATGTGTTTATTTCCCAGTCAACTCCAGAAAACTTTGGTGAGTCTATTTTGAGTTTTGCTCTAGGCTATAGAGAACCTAGGACGTATTTAATGCTAAATATCATACATAATTACATATGCATAATTGATGCATAATTGCATTGAACTTTGATCTAACACTGGATTCTTTTGATTTATGGAGCGACATTTTATTGTCCATGTTCCAAGGTTCATATGCCCAGCAGAGAAATAGATGGTGGTATAGGAAAGGCCAAGCACAGTGACTGACACATAGACATCCCATAAAGGCTTGCTGTTATTGTTTTTTTGTGTCAAATCAGATGGACCTATTAATAACAGTCTACTCAGTATTCACTTGCATACTCAGAGATTTGGCCATATTATATACACCTTTGCAACTTAAAATAATAATTCAAGTTTAACTTAAGAATTTTGCTTGAAAGTTCCAAGGTATACTACTAGCAAGTGATATACATGTATGAGTAGATTGGGCTAGTTTGACCAAATTTAATCATTTGTTTCCTATTTAATCTAGTCTTCTAGTCTTTCAAATTAAGCTTAATAACATATGGAGTGACCAATTTCTTATTCCTGAAGTCATTTGACATTCAAGGAAAGTCGATAGGACAGAATACATACATAAAAGCTCTTTGGAGCCCAACCTGGCACATAGGAGATTCTTAATCAATCACTCAATCAATCAATTAATCAATGTATGTTGAGTCTGAATCTAGTAGTAACTTACTTGAGGCCAAAAGAAACTCACTTAGTTCTGATTATATAAATGATAAAGGTTTTCTCCTTTTATAAACATAATGTTCAATTTTGTTGTTGTTGTTTTAATCAAAGACGTAGATGGCGGAATGGACCAGGACATATTCGATATCAATGAAGGTTTGTGGATTTTTTTTACATAATCTTTTAAGTATAGAGTTTGAATCCAATTTGCTAACATGAATTTTTATCTTTACTCTTAGGTTTGGGACTGGATCTTTTTGAGGGTGACATCAGACTTGATAGGGTGAGTTGAAACAGTGTAAGGAAGAATCTTCCATTAACCACTGCAAGCCAAGTTCAGAGTAACTAAGAAAGATTAGACAGCATGAATTTTGTTAAGCCCAACTATCTCTAAGGGTGTAGAATCATGGTGACACATTTACTCAATAAATATGTTATACTCAAAGAAATGCATATAATTGTGTCTTCATCTTTCATTACTCAGATTTCTGTGTGGTTCAAGCCACCATAACTCATTACATATGTCTTAGTCTTATTGATTTGACTGATTTTCATCATTGGAGTAATATGACATTTTCATTTTAAAATAGGACCTCACAGATTCAATCTGGTGGAAGCAAAATTAAACTGAATTTGTAAACATCTTCAATGAATCAGGCTTTTTACCACACACACAAAAAAATAGATTTTGTGACTTCTACCCTGGCCTTAGCTAAAAATTGCCAAGTTAAGACCCTCCCAAACCTATTAGTGCTGATTCTCATCTAAGTCATCATGCCACACAGATAAACACAGGTACCTTGCATGTAGATTAGGGGGACTAAAAAGTTCATTATCATAAAAGCACTATTTTTTTCAGTGTTCTTTCACAGAATGGAAATAAGCACTAGTTTTCAAAGGAAAAGATATAGTTTATTGTCCACTAGATTGAAAAATATTAAGAAACTTACTACTTACTATCCCTTTTGGTGATGATAGAGAGAAACCAGTATGCTTGTTTAGGAATGTGTTTATAACATGTTATTATACTGGAGAGTATATAAGCTTGAAAAAAAGAAAGAAGATTTGATTTGATAAGAGCTATCATAATTTAAAATATGTACACCATATGGCCTAGAAATTATCCAGTAGATCTTTTCGTGTAAAATTCTGCTCTTCCTTCCAACACAGTCCTGAGTCACTCCCTTACTTCCTATGTCATAAGCATCAACATCCCTTATAGTCCTCCCACCCTCAGGAAACAGAGCTGCAGTGTCCCAGGCTTAGTCCTGAGCCTACTCTTCTATCTGTACTCTCTCTTGATCTCACCTTGGTCCAGGGATTTAAATGTCATCTCCATGCCAATTAATCCAAAGGCATATCTCTGGTCCTTTCCTTTCCCTGAGCTCCAGACTGGTCTATCCAAGTGCTAATTTGCCAGCTCCACTTGAATGTCTACAAGACATCTCAGACCTAAGGTGTCCTCTGATCATGTGAACCCTGACCTTCCCCCCAAACTGTTCTTCCCCACTCTCCTCTCTTCATAAAGTCATCCTCACAACCTGACTCTACTCAACTGAACACATAAAAACTTCAAGAGTCACCTTTGCTTCTCTTCTCTCCTTCACTCCCCATCCAGCCCATCAGCAAGTTCTGTCATTTCTAGCTCTAACACACACTGCAAGTTGTCTGCTTTTCTCCAGCACTCTAATTCAGGCCCCATCATCTCTTGCCTGGCTTTTTCCATTAGCCTCCTAATTTATCTTTCTATTTCAGATATGGTTCCCCCATAATCTTTTCTACCCTGTTACTTGTCCTTATCTCTCACGCAAAGTCATTTTTCAAACAGGCAGTGACTTCATTTCACCTCCTGGCTTGAAACCCTTCCATAGTTACCTATGGGTTTAGAATCATCTCCGGATTTAGCCCTAGCCTTCTAAGCCCAGCATGACTTAGCTCCTGCTTCTCTCCTCCCCTCTCCCTTCCCCTCTCCTCTCTTTTCCTCTCCTCCTATCTTATCTATGTTTTCTCTTCACTCATTAGGCTACTGGTCTCAACACATATTCAAAACATACCAGGCATATTCCCACCTCAGAAGCAGAATAACTAATGTTCCCTCTGCCTGAAACCACCTTCCCAGGACCCCTTTCAACCCTGGTTCTTCTTGCAATCCTATTTCCCCTTAAATGTCATCCCTTCAGAGAGGCCTGTCCTGATCACTCCATCTCATGTACTCCCTCATCCCTCTGCCCTTGTTCACATCTGTCTTTCTAATTTCCTCCCTATTGCGTTCATCCTGCTTAAACATATATATTTTTTCATACTGTTTCTCTCCTCCACTAGATATAAGCTCCATGAAGCCAGGGACCTTTATTGCCAAGGACTCTCTATTCTCTAGGACAATATTCCATTTGTTGACTCGGTAAATACATTAGTAAAATATTATTCCCATTTTCCATTACACAGTTTAAAATCCTTTAAACATTTTTGAAAACTTTGGCCCAGCTCATGTGTGACTTTTTCTGATATTGTGATATCCAGATTATCAAGGTCTTGCTATCACTGTTTTCTTGCATATTTTTAATCTTTAAGTGTGGGAAACTAACCTATAAATCTACCAATATTTGTAGTTCAGTTTTCCAACAGTTATTTTTTGCATTATTCCTTCTTCAACTATATTAACAAAATTAATGATAGAAATTAGTAATTTCTTCCTAGAAACTTTGTTATATTATGATAAAAGTAGGGCTACACACACACACACACACACACACACAGTTTGTGCGAACTGGGAGAGCTTTAAAATTCATTTATTTCTAGATTAACTACTGATTGTTTCCTAAGTGTTTGCCCTATTCGTTTAACTAGCCCTTTTGCATTTATTTTTGACAGGCACAAATTAGAAATTCCATCATTGGAGAAAACTATAGATGGCCTCATACTATTCCATATGTTCTAGAAGATAGCTTGGGTTAGTATGCGCCTTGGAGTATTCACAACTAATGTATGTTTCTGATAAAATATGATTACAATGTTTCAAAGGGTGGGCTTATGTGGTCTTTAAGGTTTTGTTTGATTTGCTCCTTTGTGTGGCTATGTACATTTACTTTGAAAAAAATAAGCAAAATGAACAATGAATGTAACCTAAATGATTCTGTCTGAAATATTTAGTGTCTTGACCAATACAGCAATGCATTCAACCAACAGTTATGGAGAGCCTACTGTGTTATGCTAGGGACATAACGATTAGGGAGCCAGTCTTTTTTTTGTGGGGGAGGGGCTCTGCCTCATATATTCATTGAACCAGTGCAAAAACATCTTTTGGGGAGCAGGCAGGCCAGGCCAGGGTCCCGGGAGGATACTGGGGGTGCGGTGGGGGTGAAACATGGAAGAAGAGGGCCTTGCTTCCTCTTCCCATGGCAGGTATGCCTCCTTCTCCTGGAGTCTGGATCCCTGGTGAATGGGGCCACTGACTGACTGTCCGTCTGCCTGTCCCTCTCTATCCCTGCAAGTTTGGGGAAGAAGAGTCCTTGGCAGCCCGGGGCTGGGAGCCCAGGTCCTCTGGTGCCTCCACTGACTCGGGCTTCGTGGCCTTGGGCTCCTCGGCCTTATCCCTGTTTCTACTGGCCTCCTGGAGCTGGTGTCACTGTGTCACCTCGGCTTTCAGATTCTCCAAGTCTTTTTGACTGAGAGGAATGAAGAGGATGCCACTGATGCCTCTGAACTGCTCCAAGATGCTGGCCATGCCGGGGGCTGTGAAGTTGAGGGGCGGGATGTTGTTGCTGGAGCCATTGCGGTAGATCTCGTTCATGGCGCTCCGCAGGACCACGGCTGGCTGGGTCAGGCATTTGAGGTACTCGGAGCTCTCCTTGGTCTTCTCCTGGTCCTCGCCCAGCTGGGTATTACGGAGGGTGTGCAGCCCTTCCTTCTGGTGCTGCAGAGCCCACCGGAACTCAGCCTTGCTCTCATAGACCCAGGTGATGAGGTGGTGGCCAAGGCCACCTTGAGGGCCTTGGACCCGTGGTACTTGGTGCTGACGGCCAGCGCGTTGTCCAGGAAGCGTGGTGACAGGTCGAGCAACCGCCCGATGTTGTCCAGCACGCCACCTCGGGGTGTCTTCCCCAAGCACCAGCAGCGTGAGGTAGCCGGCGCCCCGCAGCAGGCTCAGGGCCGGAGACAGCTGCCTGCTGGTGAAGCAGTGCAGGGCCAGGTGCGTGTTTTCCTGGATGGTGTTGGGGTGCTCGATGCCCGTCACCCGCACGCTCATCAGCACTGCCTCCTGCTGGCTTCTCAGGGCCTCTGCGTACTCGCCCATGATGTAGTGGAGGCGGGCGAGGAGGCGCAGGCAGGCGCAGATCTCCACGTGCACTGCTCCCTACACTTTGCTAAACAGGTGCAGGGCCTGATTGATGGGCTCACAGGGAGCCAGTCTTTATTTTAAAGCAGTGGTTTCCCCTGTGACCAAGTATACATATAACAAAACGCATAAAATAAACAACTAAACACAACTTGAAGAACTGGCATTGTTTTATCAACATTTTATTTTGCCAGGTCAGGAACTTCAACAACAACGTAACATGATAAAAGAGCTTTTATCATCCTCTTTTCATACAATAAATAGTTATTAGTTTAGTATTAAAATGTTAAAAAGTCAGAAGAATCAAATTCAAAACTAAGGGCAGCTTTTCTATAGAAGAAACTTAAATGTGTTGGAAAACTCTAAACATGGTCTTCATTTTATCTATGGACTAGTGACAATGATGTCACTGACCAGCATTAGTGTAGAAATTGCTGTTTGGGGAAAGTTTGAGTAAAAACCCTGCTATAGTTTTTGAATTTTCTTTTTCTTTTTTTTTTCTTTTTGAGACAGAGTCTTGCTCTGGAATGCAGTGGCACGAGCTCAGGCTGGAGTATAGTGGCACGATCTCAGGCTGGAGTGCAGTGGCACGAGCTCAGGCTGGAGTGCAGTGGCACGATCTCAGGCTGGAGTGCAGTGGCACGATCTCAGGCTGGAGTGCAGTGGCACGATCTCAGGCTGGAGTACAGTGGCACGATCTCAGGCTGGAGTGCAGTGGCACGAGCTCAGGCTGGAGTACAGTGGCATAATCTCGGCTCACTGTAACTTCTACCTCCCAGGTTTCAGCAATTCTCCTGCTTCAGCTTCCCGAGTAGCTGGGATTACAGGCATGTGCTAGCACACCTGGCTAATTTTTGTATTTTTTAGTTGGGACGGGCTTTCGCCATGTCGGCCAGGCTGGTCTCAAATTCCTGGCCTCAAGTGATTTGCCTGCCTCGGCTTCCCAAAGTGCTGAGATTACAGGTATGAGCCACTGCACCCAGCCTGTTATAGTTTTTTTAATTTTCAACTTTTATTTTAGATTCGGGGGTAAGTGTGCAGGTTTGTTACACAGGTATGTTGCATGATGCTGAGTTTAGGGGTCCAAATGAACCCATGACCCAGGAGTTGAGCATAGCACCCAATAGGTGGCTTCTCCAACCCTTTCTCCCTCCCTTTCCCCTCTTGTAGTCCCCAGTGTCTTTTGTTCTCATCTTTACATCCATGTGTATGTAATATTTAGCTCCCACTTATGGGAAAACATATGGTATTTGAAAACCCTGCTATTTTCCTTAAGGATCATGCATTTCAGTGGAGAGTCACATAAAAGTGAATTATGATAGAATGGAATAAACATGATTAGTGATATGTTCAAAGAGCTATGGGAGCACATTGGAGGGGCATTAAACTCAACCTGGATAGAAAAGCATATGCATTATAAGCAGAGGACACTATATAGCAGGACTGCCACAAAGGTTGTGTAACTTGTACACTATACAACAGACATGACCTCCTGGAGCTGGTGCCGCCATGCCACCTCGGCTTTCAGATTCTGCAAGACTTTTTGACTGAGAGGAATGAATGAAGAATGCCATTAATGATGCAGAGCTGTTTCGAGAGGTTGCTCTCAGGTGGCTGGGCCAGGAAACAAGTGGAGCTGACACCAGGTGTACGTTCTTTCTATTCACCAGGAGGCATTTGTTTCTTTGTGTGAAAGTGCTGTTCACCCATCTGGACAGCCAGCAACTGCACCCCCTGCTCAGATGTAGTGCCTCTTTCTAATCTGCACACAGGCACCATGTGGGCTAGCGTGGCCTCTGATAACAAGGGAAGGGTGCTTTAGCCAGATGCACCACGATCTGCTAAGGCTTGAAGAAGGGAGAAAACCCTGAGCTGGAATTCAGATTGAGAGTTGGGAGATAGGAAGTTGAGCAGGTAGGCAGAACCCAGGTGGGAAAGGACTTGGGTCTTTCCCGTGTTAAAGAACTTGTTGTGTATACTAATAACATGGAGCCACCAAAAGTATTATTGTGGCAGTGAGATTGTTAAAATTGCAGTTTAAAATAATCACTTGGGTTGAAGTATAGAAGATGTGTCGTTAGTGGGGTAAAAAGAAGGTAGGGAGACCAGTTAGAAGACCAGTGAGGAAATTCAGAGAAAGAATTAAGAGATTCCTAACCAAGACTTTCTCAATGGGGATAGACAAGAGTGGATAAATCTAAAAGCTATTTGGGAGGCATTTGTTAGACTTAGTGATTGACTGTAAGAGGTCAAAAAGAAGGTGGATGTAGGTAATGAGATTCTAGTGCTCAGGATTCAGTCCTGGGTAGCTGAGTGGATGGTAATGTCTTTAACAAGAATGGAGAATTTAACCTTGAGGAGCATGAGACAGAGAAGTGTGGTGGAAATTAGCTTTTGGCATGCAGAATTTGAAATGTATCAGAGTCACTGTGGTGGAGATACTAAATAAAGTGGTGGTATATGACCTGGTCATTCAAGATCGAGAAATATTTGGGAGTTATTAGGATATAAGAGATGGTTGAAGCTGTGAGTATGGATGAGCATTTCACACAGTGCCTTGCATAGAACAGGTGCTCCATAGATAACTGGATTTTATTGATTTATCCTGGAAGGTTGTGTTGAATAAGTAAGAAGATGGTCGAGAATGAAACTCAGTGCCATGTTTTGGAACTGGTATAGAAGGAAGATCTGGTGGAAGTTATTGAGAAGGGGGAATTGGCCAGAAACATAGATGAAAAACTAACAGTAGGGTAGGGAAAGCCAGGGCAGGAGTAGTTAGCAGGGTTGGAAGCCATAAAGAGCAAAGGGAGCATGAGGAGAGAAAGAGGTTCATTGACTTTTGGAATCAGGAACCTGAAAGATTTTGAATATATATGTTTTTTAGTTTAGTCTTTTGATTAAAAAATTTTTAAGTTCTTTTATTTTAATTATCCTTCCTTTCTTCCCTCCCTCCCCCCTTCCTTCCTCCCTCCCTCCCTCCGTCCCTCCCTTCCTTCCTTCCCTCCCTCCCTCCTTCCTCTCTGTCTCTCTCTCTCTCTCTCTCTTTTTTGAGATGAGTTCTTACTCCATCACCCAGGCTTCAACCTCTGCCTCCCAGGCATAAGTGATCCTTCCACCTCAGCCTTCCAAGTATCTGGGACCACAGATGTATGCCACCATGCCTGGCTAATTTTTTGTATTTTTGGTAGAGATGGGGTTTCATCTGTTGTCCAGGCTGGTCTTGAATTCCTGAACTCAAGCAACCCACCCGCCTCGGCCTCCCAAAGTGTTGGGATTACAGGTGTGAGCCACCACATCCAGCTATATTTCTTTTTTTTTTTTTTTTTTAATTATTCTCCTAAGTATGTTCCATGAAAGATTAGGGAGCTTTAATTTTATATATCTCTTAGGCTATATTTTTTTTTGCCATGTATTTAACCAAAGCCATCTAACCTTATAAGCTTTATTTATTTTTTAAACAACATTATAAACAACATAATGAATGCCTTGAGGACAAGAGCTATTTTTCATCTTGCAAATTGGAGGATTAACATAGTCTCTAGCATGTTATATGTAATAATATTTTTGAAATAAATTGATAAGCATATGTATATATATATAAATAAAAAATGTTAGGTAAAAATTCAGCCTAGATCCTACCATCCAAACTGTGCACATTTTTACATAGTTATAACTATGACGTCTTAAATTTTTTGTTCTAATTTTTCATTTAATGTTATTGCATTTTTTCGTATTGTATAGTCTTTATAATAGAATCAAACTTCAAATTTTTATAGACTAATTTTTTAAATTATGTGATTTTGATTATTTCTTATTTAGAAAACACCTTTGTTTAATATTGTAGAATTCAACTTATTTTCTATGTTCAAATTAAGAAAAGTATCCTTATGTTTCAGAAATGTATACCATCTTCAAATGACTCAGACTAAGAAAATTACTAAGCAAGGCCACTCTTACAGGTAGCAAAAGTAAATGCCCATGAAGGGTTGATTTCTGGAAGACCCTATTACTCAGATTCTAGTAGGTCAACCTGTGAAATTCTACCAGTAGGACTGTAGTCTTTGAGCTTGAACTTCAGATGTTACCTGGCTGGTAGATGCAACTTCCCTGAAAGGAGTAACACTCAAAGCAGCCATTTATACTTTCCAGGGCCTAAGTTATAATTCCTTGCCTTAGCACCAAGGGAGAAAAGGCAGTGGGGGAGGCTGAGGGTAAAGAGTTGGGGATAGAAATGAAGGGGAAGGTGCTAGAAACCTGAAGGGGCTACTAAGGGGAAACAATCCTGAACAGCTGCTTACTGAACTCCTAGGACTGCCAGCAACTTGCCTCATTTTCCGAAGCCTGGGGATTTCTATGATATGGTTCCAAGTGGAGCTTTCTATATCTATAAAGCAAGGTTAACTAAGGCCCTTGGTAAATAAAGGCATATGGAAAATAAAGATCTTATCTTGGTAAAGGGCCTCAGTGTTTATAAAGCTTTCACATGTTACTTTATTAATTCAAGAAACTGTCCTCATTAAGTTTTGATAAATGGCCTAAACTAGTATGCTTTTTAAAGTTCTGTTTAAAACAGTGATATGGTAGTCAGTATTATCATACCTTATTTGAAGGAAATATTACATTTGAAATAACGACCCAAACATGATACTTATAGGACAGAACATTTTGAATGTTACAGTCATACGTAGATACACACACACACACACACACACACACACACTTTGCATACTATTTCAGGGTGTTCATAGACCTTCCCATCTGAATGTCCTCAGATTAAAAGCCCAGCTGTGAGGCTTTAAATGCATATTATAGCTTCTCAGATTAAGTATGTGGTGACAATTTATTTTGATTGCCTGTGATCCAATGTCCAATGGATCCAATTTGTAATCCTCTATTCATTAAAATGATAAAAACAATACTCAATGATGAAAAAAGATTTTGATGACATAATATTTAGCGAAAAAATAGTTGGTAAAATGCTATGTAGGTGACTTTATTTTTTATAGAAATATTAACATATGTATGTTATATGTGTATTCAAAGGCAAAATGTATGGTAAGGGTGACTGATTATACCTGGATGATAGGATTTTAAATTTCTTTTTATTCATATCAACATTTTAACTTATTTATAATGATAGTGTATTACTTATGTGGTATTGTAAAAGTCTGAACTTAGTGCCTTTTACAACTTATGGATTTTAGGGTCTTCCCTATGTGAATCCTGTTCTTGATCTTCTTAGACCTGCCTCAACAGAGGCATACCAAGTAATCTTCCTTGAATGTCTATGCAATGGTTACTCAAGAAGGGAGAAAGGAAATGAACATTTGACAAATGCTAATTTTACTTGGAACTTCACGTTTACTTTCTCTTATTATCCTCACAATATCCTGCAAAGTTGATTTTATTTCCTCACTTAACTGATAATAACACCAAAGCTCCAAAGGTTGATTGAATTGGCAAAAGTTTTATGTCAAAAGTAAGTGGTGAGGATAGAGAAGAACTTAGGTGTGTCTGGCTCCAAAGTCCAAGCACTTTCCCCTCTGCCATACTGTCTCCTACCTCCTGGCAGGCTCCCATTTTTCACTTCACTAGGACCTGGTCCATATGATGCCTCTCCATGTGCATCTGATACAGCCCCTTCCTCCTGGTCACTCACAAGTTTCTTTTCCTGCATGTTGTTTCTTCCATGCCTCTGCCTTCTTTGAGCTCCATATCCATATCACTCTTATATCCAAAGCATTGGCTCTTACCCCTATTTTGGGCCACGAACTCACTTGCAGACCTCATGAAAGCGCTCTCTAGAAAATGCACTTTGCATATGTAGATGTGCACGCACACACACACACACTGCACGCTTTGCATACTATTTCAGGCTGTTCACAGACTCTCCCATCTCAAGATCCTCAGATTAAAAGCCCAGCTGTGCGGCTTTAAATACATATTATGTCTTCTCAGATGAAGTATGTGATGGTGATTATCTATTTTGATTGCCTGTGATCTAATGGATATGTTCTCTGAGGTAAAGAAATGCATTTTTATTGTTTAGTAATGCACCATTAGTGAGTGCTAGAGAAATATGAGGCCAAATAAGGGATCTGAAGAATAAGCAGATACTGTATATGATATTCAATGGGTACTGAATTCTCATTTTTGTAAAAATAAAAGACTCAACATTCATGAAGAGACTAACTCATGATAAGTAATACATTACAATGGCCTGCTTTCATGGTAGATTTTTCAATGGTGATTGTTTTAATAAGTATATTTTTGTTTGTTTTCTTCCTTCAGAAATGAATGCTAAGGGAGTTATCCTCAATGCATTTGAACGTTATCGCCTAAAAACCTGTATTGACTTTAAGCCTTGGGCTGGAGAAACAAACTATATATCAGTGATCAAGGGCAGTGGGTAAGTTGAAGACTTAGTCTTCCAAGGCATCTAAGGAGAACTCTAGTGCCTGGGACGTTACATTACAGCAATCGTCCTAGGCTCTGATCTTTAGGAAGGGGTGGGGACTTTCTTGCTAGTTGCTGGAGAGTAAAAAACAACTGGATCTAGTTTTCGTAGACATAGAAGTTATATTCCCATACATGTAACCACCTTTAGACAAAGTGGATGGGATTGCATGCCATCAGACCCACAACCTTGTGAATTTCAGGCCGTTTGTAATTTACATACTCTTTATCCCTTTCAAGTAAAAAAATGTGTATTTATGCATGTCCATGTCTGTATTTAAGCTTATTTTAACCCAACCACTCTTATTTCTTGAGTTAAGAAGGCGACAGTATTATTTGTCTTGAGCTCAGCAATTCTGAGTGATTGCTGTCCCTGTAAAGTCCTTGTTTAATGGGCACAGGCATACCAAGGAGGATCTCAAAGACTTTGAAATTCACAGGAAAAACCAGGTCTGGACCACCTTGGGGATGATTTGCTCCTATGTAATATCTGGCGTTAGGGCAAGTTCTTTAAAGATCACCTGGTCTACAAGGTTTTTTAATATTATACAATACCTGGTATATTAGGCTGTTCTTGCATTGCTGTACAGAAATACCAGAGACTCGGTAATTTATACAGAAAAGAGGTTTAACTGGCTCACAGTTCTGCAGGCTTTATAGGAAGCATGGTGCTGACATCTGCTCAGCTTCTGGGGAGGCCTCTGCAAACTTACAATCATGGTGGAAGGTGAAGGTGGAGCAGGCATGTCACATGGCAAAAGCAGGAGCCAGAGAAAGAGTGGGGAGGGGGAGGTGCTACACACTTTTAAATGACCAGATCTCATGAAAATTCACTATTGCAAAGACAGCACCAAGCCATGAGGGGTTTGTCCCATGACTCAAATACCTCCCATGAGGTCCCACTTCCAGCATTGGGAATTACATTTCAACATGAGATGTGAGTGGGGACAATTGTCCAAACTATATCACCTGGGTTATGAGAGAAATGCACAGTGTTCAGATGTAACAGCAAAGGATTTAGGTGAGTAATGAGGTGGACTAGGCAGTGGAGACTCTGCCCTGAGACCTCAGATTGTAACATCCTCTTCCCCCTTTCTTGTAAACTCTCCTATAAGCTGCTGGTCTTCAGTGGGAAATAGGCGGGCTGGGAAGCAAGAACTTTCCATCGGGGCAAACTGTGACCGAATAGCAACGGTTCAACACGAGTTCCTCCACGCTCTGGGATTCTGGCATGAGCAGTCGCGTTCTGACCGGGATGACTATGTCAGGATAATGTGGGACAGAATTCTGTCAGGTACATTTCTCTTATTTTCCTATGTTTTTAGTCAAGGACTGAATTTCTAAGCATGTGTCCTCTCTTGTCATCTGTGGCAACTGTTAATAATTTTAAAACTTTGATGTTTTGATGTCTTAATTCATTCAGCTCAAACTCATTCTGAGTTATTGGAACACTGGTATTCCAGAACCCATATGAGCTAGATATGCTCTTAGAAACTGGGTTTGTGGTTTTAAAGCACATTCAGTCCCACAATATGTTCCTGAGTATTACGTGGAATGGAGTCTGTGCCCAAATTAGTTTAGCAAATCCCCAAGTCTTAGTCCATCTTGCGTTGCTATAACAAAACACCACAGACTGGGTAATTTATAAAGAACTGAAATGTATTCCTCATTGTTCTGGTAGCTGGAAAGTCCAAAATCAAGGGGTGGGCATTTGATGAGGGCCTTCTTGCTGTGTCGCATACCATGGCAGAGGGCAGAAGGGCAAGGGAGAGTCAGAAAAAACAGGGCCAAATCTGTCCTTTTACAAGGAATCCACCCCTGCAGTAGCAAACCTACTCCTGCAGCAATGGGATTCATCCATTTATAAGACAGAGCCTTCATGCCCTAATTACCTCTCATTAGGCCTCACCTCCCAACACTGTTGCAGTGGGGATTAGGTTTCCAATACATGCTTTTGGGGGGGGACATATTCAAGCCATAGCACCTACGTTAAAAGAAATTAGACTTATTTATCCCACTATACTGCTCTGAGTCTTTATTAGGTTGACAGGAATTGTAAATCTCTAAGAAAAGTGATTTACAAAATGATTTGATCATGGTCTTTTTTTCTTTTTGCAGAGTAGCTTGTAGAGTATTTGGATTTATTGTTTCATGGAACAATTTTCAGTAATAGTTGAGTAGCATGAACTGTTTGTGATTCTGTGTTCAAAGTCACAAAGTCTTAATAACCATGTCTGACTAGAGCTCATGTTTTCCACATTCCACAGTGACACTCAGCTTCCTCATCTGTCCTGCCTGTGCGGGGCGAGACAGAGGAAAGGGCATTGCTATTATGTCTGAGGCACTGTGAGGAGTGCCCTACACAAGGCCCCCTGACACCACACTTCTTGAAATCATAGATCTTGCTCTTCATCCCCCACCTCTGCTTATCTCAAATGGGGTCAGGCATAGCAGCAAACTAAAAGATTTCTAGAGAAACAGCAGTGTTTAGCTTTAATCCACAGCCATACTCTTTAGGATTCCCAAAGTCTTATTTTTGATCAAAACTTCTGCCCACATTTGATAACACATCTTTATGTTTTGGAGATTAGAACCACCTCAATGTGTCCACAGAATCATTCCATTTCAAGTTGGAATCAGTTGCCCATTGGTATAATGCTAAACAGCCTGATATCTTCTCTAAATAGATTCATTTTTGTTTTTTATTATTATTTTAAACTGACAAATCATAATTGTAAATACTTATGGGGTACAGTGATATTTTGACATGTGTACACAATGTGGAATGACTAAAACAAGCTGCTTAACATAGCCATCACCTCACTTATCATTTCTGTGGTGAGACATTTGAGATTTATTCTTTTAGCAATTTTGAAATATACACTACATTATTATTAACTATAGTCATCGTGCTTTACTTATTTATTTATTTTGAGACAGAATCTTGCTCTGTTGCCCAGGCTGGAGTACAGTGGTATGATCTTGGCTCACTGCAACTTCCGCCTCCTGGGTTCAAGTGATTCTCCTGCCTCAGCCTCCCGAGTAGCTGGGATTACAGGTGCCCGCCACCACAGCTGGTTACTTTTTGTATTTTTAGTAGAGATGGGGTTTCAACATGTTGGCCAGGCTGGTTCATCATGCTTTAAATACATCTACACATATTCTAGTAACCATGAATTATGGTTAGTCAATAACCGCATGTCAACGCTTTCTAATGACTTCTTTGTAGGATAACTAGAAAGTTATCATTCCCAGGTTTCATCTCACCATCCCTTCAAAGTCTTCTTACTTCCATCTCCATCTACGGTGGATGTCCTCAGCCTGCCATCACTGCTGGCCAATGCCCTGAGTAGTTCAACAACACTTTTTGTTGTTGTTGTTTGAGACAGGGTCTTACTCTATCACCCAGGCTGGAGTGCAGTGGCGTGATCACAGCTCACTGCAGCCTCGACTTCCCAGGCTCAGGCAATCCTCCCACCTCAGCCTCCTGAGTAGCTGGTACTACAAGCATGCACCACCACGCCTGGCTAATTTTTAAAATATTTATTTTATTTTATTTTATTTTATTTTGAGATGGAGTCTCATTCTGTCACCTAGGCTGGAGTGCAGTGGTGCAGTCTCAGCTCACTGCAACCTCCGCCTCCTGGGTTCAAGCAATTCTCCTGCCTCTGCCTCCCAAGTAACTGGGATTACAGGCACGCACCAACACGCCAGGCTAATTTTTGTATTTTTAGTAGAGACGGGGTTTCACCATGTTGGCCAGGCTGGTCTTGAACTCCTGACCTTATGATCAGCCTGCCTTGGCCTCCTAAAGTGCTGGGATTACAGGCGTGAGCCACCACGCCTGGGCTTAAAATATTTATTAGAGATGAGGTCTCACTTTGTTGCCCCGGCTGGTTAGCAACACTTTTTAGAATCCTCCTTTCCACGAGCAGTTTTTACAGCCTTAGACTAAATGCCAGTGTCCTAACTATAGGCTGCAATAGAACCTTAGATATGTTCAGTGTCACTGCTTGTATTACAGTTCTAAGTTTGAATGTTATATTGTAAGATGGGAATAATGAAACTGTTGTTAGTTGTAGCAAAAATTGTTTGAGTTTATTATATTCTCCATTTCTAAGTGAGCAGTATTTGGAGTAAGGTAAGCTGAATTTTCTGAACATCAAGTAAAGATTTTTTATTTATCCTTTAGGCAGAGAACACAATTTTAACACCTATAGTGACAGCGTATCAGATTCCCTGAACGTTCCCTATGATTACACTTCAGTAATGCACTACAGTAAAACTGCATTCCAAAACGGAACAGAGCCGACAATTGTCACAAGAATCTCAGACTTCGAGGATGTGATTGGCCAACGAATGGATTTCAGTGACTCTGATCTCCTAAAGTTGAATCGACTGTATAACTGCTGTATGTGATAGGTTCTTTGAAATGACTTGTATTTCCCTCTGTTATGTAGGAAAAAATGATGGTCTGTGCCATTTCGTCGAGCACCGGTGGGGTTTCTGAGATTATGGAGACTTGATATTCAGGAAGTAAACAGAATAGTACTCAGATCTCAATCTACACCTTGGAAGCAGCATTTTTCTTTTCACCACGTCTGGTGTTGAGATCTAAAAACAAATTGGGTCCTGTAGGAATATGCCTCAGGCAGGTTTTAAAAGCTGTTACTAATTCAAACATGGGTAAGACTGATACTCACACTTCCTTTTAGCTAGAATGATATGTCTAGTTGTAATATGAATGGGATCAAATAAACTGGATTGTGGCTTAATGATTCAAATAACTAGGGGAGTGTAGACTCAGATTTCTACAAATTAGATAATTTTTTAAAAAAAGATGGGGCAGAGAGCTTATTCAGATGTGCAGAATTCATTACCTTCTTTGTAGGGGTTCTGCAAATGAAGAGGGATCTTTGAGCCACCATCACCCAGAATCAGTCAGGTGTTCCCTGTAATACCAACCTGGCATTTCTAATACTGTGATAAGTTCAGTTTTTCTTACTTAGATTATCATGTTGTATGAGTGTCAATAATTGTTTTTTGCTTTTGTAGCCTCTTCCTTGAGTTTTATGGACTCGTGCAGTTTTGAATTGGAAAATGTGTGTGGCATGATCCAAAGTTCAGGAGATAATGCTGACTGGCAACGGGTTTCACAGGTTCCCAGGGGGCCAGAGAATGATCACTCCAACATGGGCCAGTGCCAAGGTAACAGGAGTGGGATACTCCTAGATTGTATACCCAGTGGCTACAGCCACGTTCTTCTCTATGAAAGACTGGGATTTTATCTCTAATTTCTATCAGATTAATTAATGATTATTCATTAGGTGACTACTGAGAAGTAGGTCTTGCACCTGATAAAGACATTGTTAATTGCTTTTCCTTCTGCATTTATTTTTCTTTCTACAAGTCAGAGCTGGGCTTTGTGATGCCTCTACCAGTGCGTTCCCATAGGAGAGCATACCAGAGTGGGCCTCCTGCAAGGCCTTTTATCTCAGGGGCAGTACTATTGTTTTCTAGAAGTTTGCAGAATACAAGAGACTCTTCCCAATGGACAGCACTAGGCTGTGAACTATTGTTTCAGAACTGTAGCTGGATGTGATTATATGCTCCTGTTACAAAAATATCTAAAAAGCACCATTTATTTAATTTTCTTCAGATGCATGTCCTTTTCCATTTTCATTTTTTTTTGCCTTAAGTAGCTATTTGGCTACAAGGACCACATTTTTACTTATTTGCTTATTCTGGCAACAAATATGTAAAACTAGACTTCAGAACTTAGGGCCAGTGCTTAATAATAATAGCTCAGATGATCTAGGCAGGAATTGGAGGCCTTCAATGGCAAAAAGGTGCTTTTCCTTTTATTTTTCTTTTTAAATGCATATTTGGATAGCGGATAGTGGTCCTCCTCAGACCAGAGGAAAATAGATAGGGAGGGAGGGAGGAAAGGAAGAAGAATCCAGACCAGGCAGCTCTCACTTTTTTCTGTTTTTGAAAGCTAATTTCTGTAGTAAGGGAAAGGTTCCCTAACGTTGTGTCTTTCAGAAATTGCCTGCTCCTAGAACCATATTTAAATGCCCAACACAATTCCCTGCATATAGTGGAAACTAAGCAAATACTTGAAATAAGGTAAAGAAAATTGGGCCGGGTGCAGTGGCTCATGCCTGTAATCTCAGGCCTTTGGGAGGCCAAGGTGGGCGGATCACCTGAGGTTGGGAGTTTGAGACCAGCTGGGCCAACATGGTAAGACCCCGTCTCTACTAAATATGCAAAAATTAGCTGGGTGTGGTGGCGCATGCCTGTAGTCCCAGCTAGTTGCAGGACTGAGGCAGGAGAATCACTTGAACCCGGGAGGCAGAGGTTGTAGTGAGCTGAGATAGTACCATTGCATTCTAGCCTGGACAACGGAGTAAGACATTGCCTAAAAAAAAAAAAAAAAAAAAAAAAAGGAAACAAAATATATATACATTCAAACCAGAATCACTAGCTCTGCCTTCTTTAGAGATGGCTTGGAAGATTAAGTATTGCATATAATGAAAGCAGAGAACTGGGAGGTACCTCTGAAATTATCAGGTTCAGTTATTCTCTATTTTTTCATTACAAATATCATTTAAAAAATATTAAAATGTGAATCTCCCCAGATGGTTGCTGTAGTTACAGTATCTTCTGAGAGTTGAATTTCTTTCTTTCTTTTCTTTTATTCTTCCTTCTTTTTTTGTGACAGTTTGAAGCCAAAGAAGTTAGAAAGTGTTTTTTTTAAAAAAGGGGGCAGCCAAGGCCCTGGTTTCCTGGCTGGGCTCTTGCTCCTGTCCGCATTGTGTGTTCACCTCTCCAGAAAGACCTAGAAGTTGACGCTGAATTAGCCTTGGGAGACACAGATGCTACAACTCTCTACCCACCCAAGTTTCAAACCCTCCTTTTGACTTAATTTCCATTTTCCTTTTTCATATTCTTAGAGGGGAACAACCCTCTGTAGCATCTTTTTCCAGTGGTAGCTCTTCCCACTTGGAGCTGGACCAGGGTTGCAGACACTTGAAAGGTGTCCTGTGTAAACTCTACCTTTTAGCCCTGCTGTTTGGTCTTGACCTGCAGCCTTACAGTGGATTTTTAAAAAATTAGCATTTGATACTTAAACTTGCTGTATCTTTATAGCTCATAACAAACGAAGATAAGCAAGGATTAGTGCCCACGGAAAACTACTATTGTAAGTAAACGTCTTATAAATAATAGAGAAGTTTGAGTTTTATACTGTTATGTCAATCTGCTAGCTTTTGCAAGTGCCAGATATGTAGCTTAGGCTTCTGTCGTTTCTCCCTGGCGATATATATATGGATGTTACTTACGCCTCGTGTAAAGAATCTAGCACCACTATTAACAAACACACATTTCCATACCCAGTATCTGTTTTCTCTCAATTCTGCTTTTCTTTAACAGGTTCTGGTTTCTTCATGCATTTTGATAGCAGCTCTGTAAATGTGGGGGCCACAGCAGTGCTGGAAAGTAGAACGCTGTACCCTAAAAGAGGATTTCAGTGCTTGCAATTTTACTTATATAACAGTGGCAGTGAAAGTGATCAACTGAACATCTACATCAGGGAGTATTCTACAGACAATGTGGATGGCAATTTAACCCTTGTGGAAGAAATAAAAGGTACAATGTCAACATTCTTATTGTTTGGATTCAAAGTGAGGCAATCTTAGGTCTTTTCTTTAGTTAATGCAACAATTTACAATAGGGCAGGGGCTACTGAGTCACTACCCTTCAACTAAGAACTAGATTCTTCTTGTTTTAAGTGGTTGCAAGGAAGCTAGAATGAAGACTCTTTCTGAGTGCTCTGTTATGTGACACTCACTTAAGAAACTGTAGATCAGTCTCTGGCACTATGGAGGTCAGTTCTTGGCAAATAATAAAAATACAAAGCCGGGTGCAGTGGCTCACAGCTGTAATTCCAGCACTTTGGGAGGCCAAGGCAGTCGGATCACCTGAGGTCATGAGTTCGAGACCAGACTGGTCAATATATAGTGAAACCTTGTCTCTACTGAAAAAATACATAAATTAGCTGGGAGTGGTGGCACACGCCTGTAGTCCCAGCTACTTGGGAAGCTGAGGAAGGAGAATTGCTTGAACCCAGGAGGCGGAGGTGGTAATGAGCTGAGATCACGCCACTGCACTCCAGCCTGTGCAACAGAGCAAGACTCTATCTCTGAAAAAATAGATAAAATAAAATAAAATAAAATAAAATACCTGAAAATACGATGCGAACTAGCTTAGGCAAAATAGGACAGGTTCCTGGCTGAAGGGTAGTTACAGCCTGTGGGACAGATGAGGGAGACACCGGCTTGAGGGGGAATTTTTAATAGCTCTGTCTCTGAACATTGCTGGGCACCTCTTGTTTTACCTCAGAATGGCTTTCTTTATAGGACTGGTACTTTTGTTGTTTCACTTCCCAGCTTACATTTGACCAAATTTGCTATCAGTCTGGAAAAAGGACTCTTCCTCTAATATAAAGCTTAGAAAATAAATCCCAGTGAAGAACTGGGATGCTTATGACTTCAGTCAAACACAGCCTCTGGAGCAATTCCTGAGTGGGAAGTGAGTACCCACCCTTCTTACCAACAATATGTCTGAGAGGAGAGCCATGTTGAGCACCTATGCAAGTAGATGGTTAAGGGGGTGACTGAGAAAGGGAGGGGCTGTGGGCTGGCAGATATATTACTGCCTATTCCACTTAATCATCTCCTGGCTTGAATGAATTGAGTAATTCAATTTGTTCCACAACTGGATCCATATTATGCAATATAGTATGCCATTTTCCTCCTGTTTTTAACAAGGAGAAACAATCTGAAATACAGGTGATATTTTTCTTTGTGAACACCTATAAGCAGTGAGGTTTTAAGGTCACTAAGAATATACACATATTATACATATATATTATTCATGTAACAAAATAAAATATAAAGTATAATTATATATAATATGTATTATATATTAAATATGTAAAAGTCTTATATATAAGCCATATGTTACTATAAATATTATATATTATGTATTAATATATAAATTAATATAAATATTGATATAATGTATCTATAATATATATAATTGTCCAGGATTGGAAGGGGGATCCTTTCTATTAGCAATCTGTGGGTGTGTCATTGATACACAATAACACAAAAAGGCACTTAAGAAACTTCCTTATTTTCTGTCATTTGGGTATGTCTAACTTATTCTCAAGTAGCTGTGTTTCACATTAAGCACCAACATATTTTTGTTTTAAGACTTTGTGTTAACCACTAGTTTGACATGAATTTCTCAGCTGCTGTCCATCTGGGGGTTTCTGCAGATTATTTAGTATACTGCTTCTTATTTGAGTATGTGATATAAGAAAATCAGACAAAATGGCATATCATGTGCTGCTAGCGAGGGTTATGGGCTAATAGTTGGGGAGGGAGTGCAGGTTGGAAAGAAAGAAGGTGGTACCAAATATCAGATAAATATTTACAATGCTGAGTCACTGGGAAGTAATCTAAAGAGTAGATTGCGGGATGTGGGCTTTCCAGGGTTTGGTGGATTTTGTTTAATATTACCAAAAGGTTGATTGAAGATTTTGTATGTGAGGGAAGTATTCCAATCAAACCATAAATATATTAAAGAAGGCTTTGCCTGAGTATTACAGGAATCTTGGGTAGAAGTATTACGAGTATTGGGCTTGCTGGCTGTTTAACAATGGAGAATGCCAGGTAACTCATAGGTAGGGCATGAAGTACTCATGAGCTAGATGTTGTTATTTACTCTCTGATCTCTAGGAAAGGGTGATCTATTTGAGAAACAGCTAGCCAAATATTCAGCTATTCCAGAGAACAGTGTGACCCCATAGAAGCACCTTTAAGTAAATAATTCTAGGCTGGAGCTTTGGCAAAACCATACTTCTGACCCATAGAAATAAATCGGTTTTGGATGATCCTTTGTCTAAGAAGGCTAGAAATCTAATGTTGACATGTACATAATTTAAACTTCTTTGTCTTTGAAATAATAATAACTCTTTTGCAGAAATACCCATTGGGAGCTGGCAACTTTATCATGTAACATTGAAAGTGACCAAGAAGTTTAGAGTGGTGTTTGAAGGACGCAAAGGCTCTGGCACATCACTGGGTGGTCTGTCTATTGATGACATCAATCTTTCGGAAACACGGTGCCCTCATCATATCTGGCATATAAGGAATTTCACACAGTTCATTGGCAGCCCAAATGGAACTTTGTATAGCCCTCCATTTTACTCTTCTAAAGGTTATGCCTTTCAGATTTACTTAAATCTAACCCATGTGACTAATGCAGGGATATATTTCCACTTGATCTCTGGAGCCAATGATGATCAATTACAGTGGCCATGTCCTTGGCAACAAGCCACAATGACACTTTTGGATCAAAATCCTGACATTCGACAGCGTATGTCCAATCAGCGGAGTATAACTACGGACCCATTTATGACCACCAGTTCGTAACTCATTTTCTTTATTGCTAATAAACAATCATTGCTCTAGGAGGGATGGATAATTTTGGGAATGAGAGATTGCACAGTTAGTTACCTAGGGAAATTTGAGTCCCAAATCTTAAGATATTTAGGAGAAAGGTTTCAAGAATTGTGGACAGAGTCTTTCAGACAGGAGCTCATCAGAAATGTCAGCAAGGACTCCAACAAATAAAGAAGATACTGACTGTATTCCTGGGAATTGATGGCCCTCCTCAGATTTCCACTTCTGTGCAAGAAGTGTTGGTTTTAGAGTCTGACATGCCTGAGTTCAAGTCCAAGGTTTGCTTCTCATTAGCTATGTGACCTTGAGCAGATAATCTCTTAGGGCCCCAGTGTCCTCAACTGTAAAGCCAGGGCTGTAGTAACCATTCCACCGATTTGCTATGAGAATTAGTACAGGTCAAGTGTGGAAGCTGTGGAAAGGCCTGCAGTGGAGAGGCCCTCAGATGTTGGGTTTTTCTAACTCATGCTACCTTGTTCACGTCACTGGGAATGTCAAAAATAATTCAGCGTTGGAAATGGGGGTAGTTTTTGACCAGAAGGAAGGTATTGAGCAGGTGCATTCAAGTGTTGGTGGGAAGGGTGTGAGAATACATTATAATTTCTTAGTAAAAAGTTACAGAGGATTTGCTAATCGTGACATCATTCCTCATCTTTCCCATCTCAAAAAGAAGTAACCCACTGAAAGCAATGATCACACTTCTAATTTTAATAACTCTTTGCTTCTGAGACCCTCATAAAGGAAAACAATGAAATTATGGCAAGCTGAATATTTTTGCCAAATGTGAATTCTGTATATGAAAAACATGGACCAAATTGGCATAGAAAAAATCCAACTTAATCTCATAGGAAAACAATAATATTCACCAATGGAATTGTAGGGACTTGACATTCAGAATTTTTTCACTTTTTCCTAAAGTGTTTCTTCCTGAATGACATTAAAAGCAGCTCAGGGCTGGGTAGGTCATTATCTTTTCCCAGAAGCAGTACTTCTTCTTGTCTTCTACTTCTGAAGCACTTTGCTTGTTAGGTGGATAATTCAGTTAATAAGATAAATCATTCTATGCTGATATTAAAAAGTCTCTCAGCAATATATTGCTTTAACTAGACAAACTGTAACTTTGTAAAAGGACTCTCTTAGTAGCCTTAGGCTACTAAGAAATTATTCTAATAGATAGGAGGGTTTCTATACCGTTCAATAAGTAGAGATATGATATTCCCAGGAATATCTGGCACCTAGGAAACTTCTGGTACCTCTCCACTCTTATTCTACAGTGTGGTCCTCCCTGCCAGGTAATTTCATTTCCTCTAGGACAGTATAAATGAACAAGCCCCAGCGATTTGCCAGGGAATACATCACAGGCCAATAGCATCATTTAATTATTTTGAGCTCCAGCCTAATTGTGTTTCACATTGCCTGTTCTTTCCTACCACCAAAAGCTACGATGATGATAAACACACTCCATTAATATAAATTGCTTTTTCAGATAATGGAAGCTATTTTTGGGACAGGCCTTCCAAAGTGGGAGCAGTGGCTGTTTTCCCTAATGGAACTCAGTTTAGAAGAGGTGGTGGCTATGGAACCAGTGCCTTTATAACCCACGAGAGGTTGAAAAGCCGAGATTTTATAAAAGGAGATGATGTTTATATCCTACTGACAGTGGAAGGTATGTCAATAAACATAGTTTTATATAAGCTAGTTTTTCGTTGTGGCCGCTGATTATTTTCTGCTTATTTCTGCATTCCATTTTTAGGTGTATTATGTAGAGATGTGGGGGGAAATGGGCATGAGTGGGGTGTGAGGGGAACATGAATTATTGACAACATGAAAATAATTTAATTTGAAACAGTAAGGACTCCAGAATAAAGAATTTAATGAATACCACATGAAGCTATAGTGGAAATCTTTAGGTTGGGAAATTTCTTTAGAAATAAATTAAAATAGGCCGGGCGTGGTGGCTCAAGCCTGTAATCCCAGCACTTTGGGAGGCCGAGACGGGTGGATCACGAGGTCAGGAGATCGAGACCATCCTGGCTAACACGGTGAAACCCCATCTCTACTAAAAAATACAAAAAACTAGCCGGGCGAGGTGGTGGGCGCCTGTAGTCCCAGCTACTCGGGAGGCTGAGGCAGGAGAATGGCGTGAACCCGGGAGGTGGAGCTTGCAGTGAGCCGAGATCCGGCCACTGCACTCCGGCCTGGGCGACAGAGCGAGACTCCGTCTCAAAAAAAAAAAAAAAAAAAAAAAAAAAGAAATAAATTAAAATAGAACAATTATACTCTAGGATTCCCGAAATAAAAATATCACATCAGCACATGAAATGACTGGAAACGGCTGTGTCTTATCTGTTTCAAATGTACATACATGCATACATATATACATACACACACACACATATATATATATTGGCAGAAATGATATTAATCTCTTGTTAGATTAATGTTAAATTTCTTACTCCTGCAGCCAATAAATACATTTTGCAGCAATTCTGGTGGTTTTCATTTTTTATATGGTAGGATTTTAACTCATTTTCTATTAAAGACCCACTTGGGTCTCAGTAAATCAGATTGTCGTTTGTGATGAAAGGTGGTGCAATTAAAACCCACAAAAATTTGACTCCAGTGTCCATTAGAGTAAATCTAGATGATACCTCTTGGAGAAATTATTCAGAAATAACTTTTGTTAAGAGAGAAAACATTTTATGTAGCAGAGAAAAAAAATCAGATATGCATCAGTTCTCTTTGACCATAGCGATTTCAACCAGAAGCAATAACATACTGCAGAGAGCATAACACTATTTGTCAGGGCACTTGGTGTCTTTCTCCAAGTCTCCACCAACTTGCTCTACCAAGCCAGAGACCTCTGACCTTGGGCAATGCCCTCAATTACTTTACATTTCTGAGTTTTGGTTTCCTTATCTGTCTCTTGAAAGTTGGCATCAGGGGCTTGTACCCTTCTGGGCTCCCACAATCCAGGCCAGCATGTGGTTGAGTTGGAGCCCCAGCAGGCTGGCCTAGTTTCCCTTTGCCTAGTTCTTATCTCGCTGCCTATATCAATGTTGCTAGACGGTGCTTCAAGGTTACCTGAATTTCTCATAAGCCTAAAATCTGATCATTGTCTATTTTGAAACTTAAGATTGGGCTTGGCATGATGGCTCACACCTACAATCCCAGGACTCTGAGGCTGAAGTGGAAAGAATGTCTGAGCCCGGGAGCAAAGACCAGCCTGGGCAACATTACAAGATCCCACCTCTAAAAAAAAAAAAAAAAAAAAAGAAAGAAAGAAAGAAAAAAGGAAAAAAGAGACATTAAAAGAAAAAGAAACTTAAAGATCAAATGATTGTTAAACAAAAGCTGATTTCCATCCACACTCTTCCCCATCTTCCTAGACATATCTCACCTCAACTCTACGCAAATCCAGGCAACACCAACCCCTAGTGTCCAAGACCTCTGCTCAAAAACCACCTGTGAAAATGATGGTGTCTGCACTGTTCGAGATGGCAAAGCTGAGTGCAGGTAAGTATCATTTGGAAGAGATCTCTCCATTCTTTGGTTAGAAATTTTATTCCTATAATGTAGGATTAAATACTTGATAGTTCTTATGAATGAAATCAGTTGATTCCCATCTCACAGTCATTCATAGAATTTTTTGTGGTGTTGTCCTCCTTTTGGGGCTTTGGATAACCACAAAAACTATCTTTGTGATAGCCAACACAATTTTTTATGAAAAAAATATTACACTATATTCTAATTGTCTGAAAAAGTCCTCACAACAGTCCAGTCATTTTAAGTGTAGCTGCCTCCATTTCCTAGATGAAGATACCGACGTTCTGAGGAGCCCTTGGCCAAGATGTGAAGCTGGAGGATGGTGGGCATGGGACGCTGAGAACTAAACTTTCTCTATTACCTGTGCTAACAGCCTTTCCTAACTTGCAGATGCTGTTTTAGTATCAGATTAGGAGGAATTCCATTTTTTCTTTCCATTGCTTACACCTGTGCTCTAGGTGCTTGTCTCTCTCCAGTCCAGAGTGGGTAAAATAGTTCCATATAGCAGTGACCTACT
This sequence comes from Macaca mulatta, assembly GCF_049350105.2. NCBI lineage: Eukaryota > Metazoa > Chordata > Mammalia > Primates > Cercopithecidae > Macaca > Macaca mulatta. The sequence continues at coordinate 60,293,221 of NC_133423.1, read as the reverse complement.
GGTGATCAAATAGACTAAAGGTGATCCACATCTTTAACTGTGAAGATTTCTGGAGTTACATATCAACTCATAACTCTGAGTCACACTCTCAATGTGCAGGTGCCAGTCAGGGGAAGACTGGTGGTACATGGGAGAAAGGTGTGAAAAGAGAGGCTCTACCCGAGACACCATCGTCATTGCCGTTTCATCTACTGTCGCTGTGTTTGCCTTGATGCTCATCATCACTCTTGTCAGTGTCTATTGCACCAGGAAGAAATATCGTGAAAGGATGAGCTCAAATGGACCAAATCTGACTCTGCAAAATGTAAGTTGAGGCTGATATTTGATTATTCACAACCTATTGGTGAAATCTTATGGAGAGGAACTAGGACATTTTTGACATACTTTGGTTCTTGCCTTCTTCTCTTTGCTTCCTATGCTGGGACAACTGATTTCAGACTATAAAAGTTCCTATTACTTTCACTGTAAATCAACAATTCTTAAATTGGGATTTATGGAGGTTCATTATCCTCCTGGAATTGTATACAACATTGTGTACAGTTGTGTGTAGGGGTTTTTTCCTGGAGTGTGGTGTGGTCTGTGACCTGAAAGGCACAATTGATTTTGCCTGCAAGTTCAAACCTTCCTGGTAAAGTGGAGAGGTGGCCTGCAAGTGTTTTTGTTCTAAAGGCTTTAGAGTGGTGCTGAGCTGAGGCCCGTAGGAGGGGGATGCAGGCATGTTTGGGGAAGCTTTTGCATTAAAGAAGGTTCCAGTTCATTCTGGCTTCACGTGGAATAACTAATTCTAAGGCAAGTTTTCAAGTAAAGGATTTAGTCTTCCCTCAAAAAATCTCTAAAATGTGAATAGACTCCTGAAACGACCCTGTTTCCAGTGGGTCCCTTGGGAAGCTGACTCTGAGATGGATATTTGTACACAGGAGGTTGATTGGGGAGGGCTCCTGGAACACATATAATAGGCCGAGGGAGCTGGCCTGGGCAGAGGGTGAGGTTAGACTGTGATGTGGTTGCAGCTGAGGCCTTAGCCCATCCTCCAGGGAGCTCTGGAGTGGGGATGATTCCTTCTTAGGCACATCCTGAATCAAGGGAGGGGGGGCCAGGCCTTTGTACTCCCATCGCTGGAATGGGGCTGCCCCCAAAGAGGGGCATAAAATTGGACAAGGCAACGGCCTTTGGGGGAGGGCATTTCTTGCATGACAGCCTTCATTCAAAGGACAGGACCAAGCAGCAGTGCCCTAGCATCCACTACATACTCCAGCAGTAGAGCACAGAGTTTTACATGCCGATTCATATTCTTCCTCGCAAAGGAGCACAGAGAAAGTGGCATGAAATCTGAACATTACCTAAAAATGAAGCCCTAAAATTCTTCCAGTTCTAGTTCATTCCAATTGGAGTCTCTGAAAATTGCTACTGAAGCCAGTCAGAAAACATGCCCAATTAGAATATCTCCAAAAATAAAAATACCGCAATTGGCTAAAGCAAGAGTACATTTTCTTAAGAAAAACGATTATTCAAGACATACTATATTTAAAGTTTTGAGTTTTTAAAGGGGACAGATGGGTATCAAGATATTATTATTTATATCAAGATATAAAATAATAAAAACATGTTTGACCAGTCAGTCAAAACCTGGACAATGATAACGAACTGAAAGGAAATCGTTGTATTATCGTAGGCTGTTGTCCTATTTCCTCAACATCAGGAAGATGTTTAATGCTAATAATATGGCAATAGATCAATTACCTCACAAAACTATTACAAAAGTGCTTAAAATATAAACAGATTGTTTTGTTTTAAGACAACTTTCAGCTTATTTTATGGCTCAAAATAAAAGGGAAAAATCAGCGAATACTTGGCCTGGTATGTCAACCTGATGGCAGCTGTGCCTGCAAGTTCGGTCTCCTGGGCCATTGGGATGAGCCAGAAGTTGGTGCATGGAAGGTGGAACAGTGGCAGGGCAGGAGGGGACAAGTTAACTGGGTGGATGGGATTGCCAGGATATTTCCTTGACAATGGGAAGTGTAACAGCTGTTATAAGGACTCTAACTTAGCAAGTAAAAATTGGAAGGAGTTAAAGAAAAGTGACAAAACCAAAGAGAAGAGACAGAAGGAAACTAAGTCAATAAAGTGGGGAAACCATGAGAGTATCAGGGACATGGTAAGGATAGTAAGTGGAAACACACACACGCACACACACACACTCCATAATATTACAACAGAACTATTTTGTGTCTGGGTCATTTAAACACATTCCCAAGGACAAGGCAGTTGACTTACATTATCTTAGGCTAGGCATTTCTACAGTTAATTCACTGATAACAGATCTCACAGATGTTGTTTAGATCTTAAATCAGAATGACCTTTTTTTCTGAGGCAAATGTATGTGTTCACCGTAATGTTTTAGCATCTGAATAATGTGGGCTCAAAAAGCCAGGGCTCTAAATGGAGACCAGGAGCAGGAGCCATTGCCAGCTAGGAGGGAGGCCAGGAGACTACTGATGGGGACTTCATTTAAAGACTAGACCGTTTTCTTGTGATTCATTTAAATAACAGTTTTTAAATTTAGAAATTAAATCATCAATTGTTCTTTCCTCTTTTAGCAGCATGCTTTTTGAAGATTAACTCGACAATACGGCCAGCAAATGAAATTAAAAAGGATTCTTCGTCATGGATTCGCCTAAGAGATATTACAACCACCTCATTCTTCTAAAAATGGATCTTTTTCTGTAAATAGCTGGAAATACTATAAATCACTATTTTGGTCAAAGTCAATTTGGTGAAATACTGTTTGTGTTTCCTTCTTTTAAATGAGAGAAAAGCAATTCAGGCTCTTCAGAAAGTATAATATTGTCTAGAAAAAAGGGAGAGCAACAATTAGAGATTGCTTTTCAAATTACTGATCCTTCCATATGGGGGCCACGTGTGGTGTCCTCACAAGTGATTCCTTAGAAACCCACTAGAAACACCCAGTGGGAATGATCCTCCATGCGGAATTGCAGCAGTTTCAGTGCCATCCTTTCCCAGCATTGGGAAGGGTAATGGGATAGCTCCCCACTCTCTGTTAATATACATTCTTCTCCACAACCGGCTACTCTCTTGTTTTCTTATATAGTCCCTATGGTACATGAGCTTGGTTTAGAATTTGATTGAGCAAATGACTATAATCAGCAAGAAAACCTTCACTCTTTGAGTGGCAAGTCTCAAAGTTTTTGGGTCTCAGGAGTCTTTACATTTTAAAAATTACTGAAGATCTCAAATAGATTACTGAGGATCTCAAATAGATTACTCAGGAATCTTCACATTTTAAAAATTACTGAGGATCTCAAATAGATTACTGAGGATCTCAAATAGATTACTCAGGAATCTTCACATTTTAAAAATTACTGAGGATCTCAAATAGATTACTGAGGATCTCAAATAGATTACTCAGGAATCTTCACATTTTAAAAATTACTGAGGATCTCAAATAGATTATTCAGGAATCTTCACATTTTAAAAATTACTGAGGATCTCAAACAGATTACTGAGGATCTCAAATAGATTATTCAGGAATCTTCACGTTTTAAAAATTACTGAGGATCTCAAATAGATTACCGAGGATCTATTTTGCTTACAAGCAGCTCATTGACTTAAATAAGTGTTTATTAGAAATTCAAACCAGGAAAAATTTAATGTATTTATCAATCACAAAAAATAAGCCCCTTCTATACTAACATAAATATTTTTATGAAAAATAGCTGTATTTTTCAAAACACGAGAATATTTAGCAAAGAGAGGGGCATTGGTTTACATTTTCTGGGAAAATCTCTAATGCCTAGCTCAATAGAAGACAGCCGAGTTTTCACAGATGTTTCTGCATTTATTCTGTTGTGATATATTAATTTGTTTGAAGGATGTGAAGAAAATCTAACCTCACACAAATATGTTCTTGGAAAAGGAAGGCATATTTGAATAGCTTTCTCAGGTAAATATGAATATTCTTTTGAAATAATTTTGTTAAAAGTTGACAATGGTAACTTCTTAAAGGTTAGTTGCAATCAAAATCTGAAACCATATCAATGAACTTTTGTATTCTGTCCTGTAAAATCCATTAGTCTATCTTGTATTTTGAGTCTTTCAGCTACGTCTGATTTTGCAATACTGTGCATTGATAATTTAGAAAATATTGGTTCACTGAGTTATACAGCTCTTACAACATTTGACACATTTCATTATACGGTATGAAAACAACATTAGTTAATTGCACTACTGATCTCATTTTAAAGTCTTTCATGCTTGTAGCCCCAGCATTTTGGGAGGCCGAGGCAGGTGGATCACTTTAGTCCAGGAGTTCGAGACCAGCCTGGACAACACAGGGAGACTCTGTCTCTCTCTATATAAAAAAATTATCTGGGCATGTTGGCACGTGCTTGTGGTCCCAGCTACTTGGGAGGCTGAGGTATGAGGATTGCTTGGACCCAGAAGGTCAGGCTGCAGTGAGCTGTGATTGCACCACTGTACTCCAGCCTGGTGGACAGAGTAAGACTCCATGTCAAAATAAATAAGTAAAAACATGACTAAAAACCCCCCAATTATTTATTTATATATATATATAAGTATTTAAGTCTTGGGAAATTGTTATGCTCATGGTGGCAGAAACAAATTTTCCAAAATTTTAACTTTTGTTTGAAATATTAAATTTTATCATTGGCAATAAATCTCATCTTTCTTGTAGCATCAGGCTCACTTTACTCAATTTTTTAAATTCAAATTTTATTTAGAGATAATTGTAGTCACACACAGTAATAAAAAATAATTCAGAGAGATCCATCTACCCTTCACTCAGTTTCCCCTAATGGTAACATCTTGCAGAACTATATACACTACAATAGCATAATCAGGATATTGACATTGATACAATCAAGACACAGAACATTTCCATCACCACAGGAATCCCTAAAGTTGCCTTTATAGAGCCACATCCATTTCTCTGTTCTCCCACCTCCTGTTTATCCTCCGGCAACTGTTAATATGTTCTCTATATCATTTTGTTATTTTTAAAACATTCTATTAATAGAACCATTCAGTGTGGCACATTTTGGGATTTGCTTCCCTCTGCCCTCTCAACTTAATTCTTTGCAGATTCATCCAGGTTATCATGCCCATCAGCAGTTTGTTTCTTTTCACTGGTGTTGTCCATGATATGGATGGACTAAAGGTTGTTGAATAATTCATTGTTGAAGGACATCTGGGTTGTTACCAGCTTTTTGTTTATTACAAATAAAGCTGTTATAAATGTTTGTGTGCAAGTTTTTGAGTCTTCATTTCTCTGGGATATTGCATGGTTAGTTTTTAAATAAACTACCAAAATGATTTGCAGAGCACTATACCCTTTTGCATTCCCACCCGCAATAGATGCATGATCCAGTTTCTCTGCATTTTCTCTAGTTCTTGGTGTTGTCATGATTTTTTAAAAATAGAGTTTATTTTTTAGAGCAGTTTTAGATGCACAATGAAACTGAACAAAAGTACATATACCTCTGTTCCCACAGATACACAGCCTCCCCAACTATCAACATCCTGCACCAGAGTGGTACATTTGCTACAACTGATGAACCTTCATTGACACATCAATTTCACTGAAAAGTCCATCATTTACATTAGGCTCATTCTTGGAGTTGTACAATCTATAGGTTTGACAAGTGTATAATAACGTGTATCCACCATGGTAGTATCATACAAAATAGTTTCACTTCCCTAAAAATCCTCTATGCTGTGCCCATTCATCCTTCCCTCCCCACCAACCACTGGTAACCACTGAGTCTTACTGTCTTCATAGTTTTGCCTTTTCTAAAATATCGTAGAGTTGGGATGATATGGTACGTAGCCTTTTTAGATGCACCTTTTTCACTTATCATCAGTATTTTTTATTTTAGTCATTCTGATAAATATGCGGTGATATTGCGTGATTTTCATTTGCAGTTCCTAATAGCTAATAATATTGAACCTATTTTCATGTGTTTATTTCCCATCTGCATATTCTCTTGAGTGAAATATCTCTTCATGTCTTTTGCTCATGCTCTAATCATCTAATTAGATTTTTTGTTCTTTTTTTTTTTTTTTTTTTTTTGAGACAGTCTCACTCTGTCACCCAGGTTAGAGTGCAGTGGTGCGATCTTGGCTCACTGCAACTTCCGCCTCCCAGATGCACGTGATTCTCAACCTCAGCCTCTTCAGTAGCTGGGATTACAGGGGTGAGCCACCACTCCTGGCCCCAAGCTTTTTTGTTCTTACATTATTGTATTTTGAGAGTTCTTTACATATTCTATATACCATTCCTTTGTCAGATATGTCATTTAGAAATACATTTTCCCACTCTGTAGCTTGTCTTTTTATCTCTTAACAAGGTGTTTAGCAGAGCAAAAGTTTTAAATTTTGATGAAATCCAATTTATCAATTGTTCCTTTTAATGCATTGAACTTTTGGTGTAAAGCCTAAGAGCCCTCTGCCTAGCCCTACATCCTGAGGATTTTCTCCTATATCTTAAAAAACGTTTTATAATTTTAAGTTTTACATTTAAGTCAGTAATAGAGTTTGAGTTAATTTTTGTATAAGGTGTGAGGTTTGGGTTAAGACTCATTTTTTGGGGGGAGTGGGCTTATGGATGTCCAATTGCTACAGTACTATTTGTTGAAAAGCTATCTTTCCTCTATTTATTTGTTTTTGCATTTTTTGTTTCACATATTTGTGTGGGTCTATTTCTAGATTCTTTATTCTATCTCATTAATCTATATATCTACTCTTCTACCAATACCATATACTTTGGATTACTATACAGTCTTGATTATATAGTCTTTCTCTGCCAATGCCATACAGTCTTGATCACTACACATATACTATAGCTGTGTTGTAAGTTGTAAAATTGGGTAGACTGATTCCTCCCACTTTATTATTTTTTTCAATATTGTTTTAGTTATATTAGTTCCTTTGTTTTTCTATATAAATTTTAGAATAATCTTGTCTATATCTGAAAAAAACTCTCGCTGAGATTTTGACAAGAATTGAGTTAAATCTGAATATCAATTTTGGGAGAATCGACACCTTTTTACTAAGTTGAGTCTTCCAATCCATGAGCACAGTTTCTCTCTCCCTTTCTTATGTTCGTTTTTGAGTTCTTCCTTCAGCATTGTCTAGGTTTCAGCACACAAGTCCTGTGCATTCTCTGTTAGATTTACATCTGTGTGTATCTCATTTTAGGAGAAACGTTTTATTTATTTATTTATTTAGAGACGGAGTCTCACTCTCTGACCCAGGCTGGAGTGCAGTGGTGTGACCTCGGCTCACTGCGACCTCTGCCTCCCAGGTTCAAGTGATTCTCCTGCCTCAGCCTCCTGGGTAGCTGGGATTACAGGCTGGAGTGCAGTGGTGTGATCTCGGCTCACTGCGACCTCTGCCTCCCAGGTTCAAGTGATTCTCCTGCCTCAGCCTCCTGGGTAGCTGGGATTACAGGTGCCTGCCGCCACATCCGGCTAATATTTTTGTATTTTTGTAGAGACGGGGGTTTCACCATGTTGGCCCAGCTGGTCTCAAACTTCAGACCTCAGGTGATCCACCGCCTCTGCCTTCCAAAGTGCTGGGATTACAGGTGTAAGCCACCACGCCCAGCAAGGAAACTATTATTATAAATGCTATCATATTTTAAATTTTGGTGCCCATGTGTTTATTGCTAGTATACAGTAATGTAATTGATTTCTGTATATTGAACTTGTGTCCTGAGCTCACTTAATTCTAGGAGATTTTTTTTTTTTTGTAGATTCTTTGAGATTTTTTTTACTTAGACAATCATGCTATTCACAAATACGGATGGTTTTGTTTTATTTTTTCTAATCTGTATGCCTTTTATTTCCTTTTCTTGCCTGTTGGACTGACTAGAACTTCCAGAACTACGCTGCATAGAGTGATGGAAGTGGACATTCTTGCCTAGTTTTCAGTCTTGGAAAAGCATTCAGCCTTTCATTATTAGGTATAATGTTATCTGTAGGATTTGTATAGATTCTCTTTATCAAGCTGAGAAAGTTCTCTATTTCTGTTTTTCTGGAAATTTTTATCATAAATGAGTGTAGAATTGTTTGAAATGCTTTTTCTGTATCAATCTATATAACCATGAGATTTTTCTTCTTTAACTGGTTAATACTGTGGATTACATTGATTGATTCTGAATATTGAACCAACCTTACTCTCTGGAACAAGCCACACTTGGTGATGGCGTATGATTCTTTTTATGTATTGCTGAATTGTATTTGCTTAAATTTCGTTAAATATTGTTGCCTCTAAATTCATAAGGGATATTGGTCTGTTGGGTTTTCTTTTTGAGACCGAGTCTCACTCTTGTCGCCCAGGCTGGAGTGCAGTGGCATGATCTTGGCTCACTGCAACCTCTGCCTCCCAGGTTCAAGCAATTCTTGTGCCTCAGCCTCCCAAGTAGCTGCGATTACAGGCATCCACCACCACACCCAGCTAATTTTTGTATTTTTAGTAGAGATGGGGTTTCACCATGTTGGCCAGCCTGGTCTCGCACTCCTGCTCTCGAGGGATCCAGTTGCCTCTGTCTCCCGAAGTGCTGGGATTACAGGCATGAGCCACAGCACCCAGTCAGGTTTTCTTTTTTGGTATTGTCTTTATCTGGTTTTGATATCTGGATACTACTAGCTTCTTAAAATGAACTGGAAAATGTTGACTCCTCTTCTATTTTGTTGGGGGAGAGGGAAGAGATTGTGTAGAATTGGTGTTAATTCTTTGAATATTTAGTAGAATTTTCAGTAAAATGATTTGGGCCTGGAATTTCTTTTGGGGGAGTTTTAAAATTATGAATTCAATCTTTTTTTAAAATAGTTACAGGGCTAGTCAAATTATCTATTTCATATTTCATGAAGGTTATAGTGGCTGTTTTTCAAAAAATTTGATCAACTTCTTCAAAGCTGTCCAAGTTATGTGTGTATTGTTATTTGTAGTATTTTGGGTATATATCTTGGAGTGGAATTGCTGGGCCATATGGTAATTTTGTGTTAACTTTCTAAAGAGCCATCAAATTATTTTCCATAGCAGCTGAACCATTTTACATTCACACCATCAATGTGTGAGAGTTCCAAATTCACCATATTCTTTCCAATATTATTTTTCTTTTTAAAAGTTGTAACCATCCTAGTGGGTGTGAAATGGTATCTTGTCATGGGCTCATGATTACTTTTGCACCAGGAGTTCAAATGTCAACACAGTGAAAGAGGCCAATAACATCTTAGTAACAATAGGAAATATTTTGAATCTCAATGACCCATGGAAGGATCTGAGGTTGCCAGGGTCTGTGAATCACCTTTTCAGAATAACTGCCCTAGTTGAACGCTATGCAGGCAGTAATGGTAGACCTTTCTTTACCTGGCTAGTGACATTTCAGATGATTTTTCATGGCTTCTTGCCTTTCATAAGGGGTAAATACGGGGGTAGTGGTTAAGACCATGAGCTTTTGCATCAGATAGACCCGAATTTCAATCCTGGGCCAGTAATTGCTGTTATGCAATTTTGGGAGGCTTCCTAATTCTCTGAACCTCAATTTCCTCAGCTATAAAATGGAAACAGTAATCACTGCACCATGGAATTCCCATGAGGTTAAATAAAATAATAAGTACAGATTTTTTGGTATGCAGCAGGCATTCAACAAATGGTAGATATAAAAAGTAGGTAGTTTTAAAAGTGTGATATACTTTATTACCTAAACAGGAACAATTTTGAGGGTGCAAAAGGTGATGTTAAAAATGACTGTGGGCTGGGTGCAGTGGCTCAAACCTGTAATCCCAGAACTTTGGGAGGCCAAAGTGGGCAGATTACCCGAGGTCAGGAGTTTGAGACCAGCCTGGCCACCATGGCGAAATCTCATCTCTACTAAAAATACAAAAATTAGCCGGATGTGGTGGTGCATGCCTGCAGTCCCAGCTACTCAGGAGGCTGAGGCAGGAGAATTGCTTGAACCTGAGAAATGGAGGCTTCAGTGAGCCAAGATCACACCACTGCACTATAGCTTGGGTTTCAGAGCAAGACTTCATCTCAAACAACAACAACAACAACAACAACAACAAAACACTGTGGACAGCAGACTTTGGCTGTCCCTGGCAAACCTGGAAGTGTGGTCACCCCCCAAAAAGGAAGGTGTAGCAAGTCACTTTAGTGACAGAAGAATACTTGTGGCCCACATGCTGGTGGTGAAGGTGGAGACTCTGGAGCCAGATGGCTTGGGTTTGAATCCCAGCCACACACTAACTAGTTGTGTGCATTTAGACAAGTTACTTAATGTCTCCATGCCTTAATTACCTCATCTCTATAATGAGTAATAAAAATACACATCTTGTAATGTTGTTGCAAGAATTAAATTACATAACACACGTAAAGTGTTTAGAATAGTGCTTGGCACATCATAAGCTCTGTGTAAGTAAAAACAGCTAGTGCTAGAAGAGGAAATATGAGGGGATGATAGAAAGCAGGGGGTGGTAGAAAAGCAGGAGGAAGAACATTAGAGAAAAACAGATTATTCTCCGTGAACTGGAGAAAGGAAGAAGGAGGATAAAGAGGGGGAACGGATTGAAAGTGGTTTTTCAATAGGTGATATGGTTTGGATCTGTGTCCCCACTCAAATCTCTTCTTGAATTGTAACCCTCACTTGTGGAGGGAGGGACCTGTAATCCCCATGTGTCGAGGGTGGGAGTTGACGGATTATGGGGGTGGTTTCCCCCATGCTGTTCTCCTGATAGTAAGTGAGTTCTCACGAGATCTGATGGTTTTATGAGGGGCTCTCCTGCTTTGCTTTCTCCTCTCTCTCCTGCTGCCATGTAAGACATGCCTGCTTCCCCTTCCATCATGATTGTAAGTTTCCTGAGGCCTTCCAAGCCATGCAGAACTGTTAGTCAATTAAACTTCTTTCCTTTATAAATTATCCAGTCTCTGGTATTTCTTTATGGCAGAGTGAAAATAAACTAATATGAGTCTGATAAGCAAAAGCAATAGCATATGTGCCTTTCCTTGCAGTATGTGTTTACGATGGTTTACAATAAAAATCCTGATTAAGAAAAGTCAGCCCTTTGAAGGTTGATCTCATCATTGTTTTCTATGTAGGGTCATGGCCATTTGAGCCACAAGTTCTACGGTTCCCTTGGGTGGTTAACACTACCAAGTTATGAGTAAATTGTTACTGCTCCATAATAAAAAAATTCTCAAATTGAGATCGAGATAAATTTTTAAGAATTTTATATTTTACTCTAGGGTCAACAGAAGAAAAAAACCTTCAATTTCTTACATGGGAATATAATCGTATTACTCATATGTAGTATAAGAATGTATTATAAGGACAAACCAATGAGCAGGTATCTATACATTTTAGTCAAATGCCTTTTAAAATATCATGTAGCTATATTTGGTCCAAATTTTAGTGACCTGTTAGTTTTAGACTTTAAATTTTTTGATAGTATATGGATTTTTGTTTTATAGTTGTTTTTAAAGATTATGTCTGGGGCATATAACAGTTTACGTAGTCGTGCATAATTGGTAGCAAACGTTTCCTCTTTTTCAACTATAGGAGAACTCCCATCCCACATCCAGTTATCTTTTTTTTTTTTTTTTTTTTTTTTTTTTTAATTTATTTATTATTATTATACTTTAAGTTGTAGGGTACATGTGCATAACGTGCAGGTTTGTTACATATGTATACTTGTGCCATGTTGCTGTGCTGCACCCATCAACTCGTCATTTACATCAGGTATAACTCCCAATGCAATCCCTCCCCCCTCCCCCCTCCCCATGATAGGCCCCGGTGTGTGATGTTCCCCTTCCTGAGTCCGAGTGATCTCATTGTTCAGTTCCCACCTATGAGTGAGAACATGCGGTGTTTGGTTTTCTGTTCTTGTGATAGTTTGCTAAGAATGATGGATTCCAGCTGCATCCAAGTCCCTACAAAGGACTCAAACTCATCCTTTTTGATGGCTGCATAGTATTCCATGGTGTATATGTGCCACATTTTCTTAATCCAATCTGTCACTGATGGACATTTGGGTTGATTCCAAGTCTTTGCTATTGTGAATAGTGCTGCAATAAACATACGTGTGCATGTGTCTTTATAGCAGCATAATTTGTAATCCTTTGGGTATATACCCAGTAATGGGATGGCTGGGTCATATGGTACATCTAGTTCTAGATCCTTGAGGAATCGCCATACTGTTTTCCATAATGGTTGAACTAGTTTACAATCCCACCAACAGTGTAAAAGTGTTCCTATTTCTCCACATCCTCTCCAGCACCTGTTGTTTCCTGACTTTTTAATGATTGCCATTCTAACTGGTGTGAGATGGTATCTCATGGTGGTTTTGATTTGCATTTCTCTGATGGCCAGTGATGATGAGCATTTTTTCATGTGTCTGTTGGCTGTATGAATGTCTTCTTTTGAGAAATGTCTGTTCATGTCCTTTGCCCACTTTTTGATGGGGTTGTTTGTTTTTTTCTTGTAAATTTGTTTGAGTTCTTTGTAGGTTCTGGATATTAGCCCTTTGTCAGATGAGTAGATTGCAAAAATTTTCTCCCATTCTGTAGGTTGCCTGTTCACTCTGATGGTAGTGTCTTTTGCTGTGCAGAAGCTCTTTAGTTTAATGAGATCCCATTTGTCAATTTTGGCTTTTGCTGCTGTTGCTTTTGGTGTTTTAGACATGAAATCTTTGCCCATGCCTATGTCCTGAATGGTACTACCTAGGTTTTCCTCTAGGATTTTTATGGTATTAGGTCTAACATTTAAGTCTCTAATCCATCTTGAATTAATTTTCGTATAAGGAGTAAGGAAAGGATCCAGTTTCAGCTTTCTACTTATGGCTAGCCAATTTTCCCAGCACCATTTATTAAATAGGGAATCCTTTCCCCATTTCTTGTTTCTCTCAGGTTTGTCAAAGATCAAATGGCTGTAGATGTGTGGTGTTATTTCTGAGGACTCTGTTCTGTTCCATTGGTCTATATCTCTGTTTTGGTACCAGTACCATGCTGTTTTGGTTACTGTAGCCTTGTAGTATAGTTTGAAGTCAGGTAGCGTGATGCCTCCAGCTTTGTTCTTTTGGCTTAGGATTGTCTTGGAGATGCGGGCTCTTTTTTGGTTCCATATGAACTTTAAAGCAGTTTTTTCCAATTCTGTGAAGAAACTCATTGGTAGCTTGATGGGGATGGCATTGAATCTATAAATTACCTTGGGCAGTATGGCCATTTTCACAATATTGATTCTTCCTATCCATGAGCATGGTATGTTCTTCCATTTGTTTGTGTCCTCTTTGATTTCACTGAGCAGTGGTTTGTAGTTCTCCTTGAAGAGGTCCTTTACATCCCTTGTAAGTTGGATTCCTAGGTATTTGATTCTCTTTGAAGCAATTGTGAATGGAAGTTCATTCCTGATTTGGCTCTCTGTTTGTCTGTTACTGGTGTATAAGAATGCTTGTGATTTTTGCACATTAATTTTGTATCCTGAGACTTTGCTGAAGTTGCTTATCAGCTTAAGGAGATTTTGGGCTGAGACAATGGGGTTTTCTAAATATACAATCATGTCATCTGCAAACAGGGACAATTTGACTTCTTCTTTTCCTAACTGAATACCCTTGATTTCTTTCTCTTGCCTGATTGCCCTAGCCAGAACTTCCAACACTATGTTGAATAGGAGTGGTGAGAGAGGGCATCCCTGTCTTGTGCCAGTTTTCAAAGGGAATTTTTCCAGTTTTTGCCCGTTCAGTATGATATTGGCTGTGGGTTTGTCATAAATAGCTCTTATTATTTTGAGGTACGTTCCATCAATACCGAATTTATTGTTATCTTTAAAGTAAGAGGGGAAATGGAACCATGTTAGCCTGTCATGGCCCAGTACTTACAATGAGTACCAGGAGTACCAGATAGTACCAGGAGACTTTCATTTGATTACTTTTTCTATGGTTCCCTGTGATTATTTAAGATAAGTGTTCTAAGGTAATAATTAACTGCTTCCCAAGTGGGAATCCAAGAATTTTCAGTATCGTTTCAAAGCAGAGAATAGGTCCCTCCATGGAAGGTCTCAGTGCTGTAGAAAGGGGTTGGCTTTGCTAATCTCCAGATTTGGTTCCCTGCTAGCCTTTGATAGTTCCATACCCCTTATGACAGCAAGCTGTCAAGATAGACTTGTGTATCATTGCAAGTTTGTGATGCCTATCGTGGCACGTTTGTGATGCCATTGGGTTCTACCAGTTTTGACTGACAAGGGACAATGGATATTTGTGGAAAATGGACTGCTTTGTGGCTGTCACATAATTAGTTTCAATTCATGTGGACTACTAGCTTTAAAATGATGAGATTCTTGAAGAGTTTTTAATTTGGGATGTTTCACATTATTTTAAATTTTGTACAGAGACTTTATGCCTGCATTTAATAGTGTGTTATTTCAGATTTAAAGTTCCACATTTTGCATAGAATTTTGCCACATCACATTTCATAGGCAAAATTATCCTCTAGTAGTTGAACACTCATTCTCTCTTTTGGGCCTATTGGTACCCAGGGAAATTGATGAGTTAATCTATTTTCTTAAATACCAGGGAGAGATTGAACATTATTTAATCTGTGGGCTCAAAATGGCCTTAAAGTTCCTGCATTTCTACTGATATCACTAGTTAGGCCCTGGAAAAAATAGGACTCCATTCAGATTCAGATCATCTTCCGTATCAGTAATCGTATTTAAATAAGCGTGTGGACTGCAGGAAAGACAATTATCCTTTGGTATCTATGGTCTTAACAGAAAACCAAATTTCACCACTGAAGTCAAGTCTGACTGCTAGAGTCATTAGATTAGAAGCTTCTATAACATTAACCCCAGTGTGAGCTGTATTTTACATCAGAAATGGAGGGCTTGCCATCTTTACAGTTGCCAATTACAAGAAATTTCTTCAATGTTCTCGGATGCCTGTGAAAAGCTGTTTTGGAAAGATATAATTAATCACTGGCCATTTAAATAGCCATGAGATTTCATTTCAGACTAGCTTGGGAGGCGGAAACAGACTCTTCAAGGTGGACATGCATGAGTTTTGGGATTTTAGAGATTATCACTCCCTGCTCTGAGGGAATAATGCGGTTTTGGAGGAAGGGACACTGTACTCAGGTCTAGCCTCTGTGTCAGGTGTTTTGTACATGATCTTATTTAATCCTCCAAACAGTATTTTGTGATAGGGGACATTGTTAATCCTTTTTTGGCGGAGGAGAAAGACTGGGTTTAGAATTCTGTCAGTCTGGCCATCAAGTCATGTCTCTTCTGTGAGACCACCGCGCAGTCCCCAGGCAGCACACGCCACCCCAGGAGGGTCCCATCATGCCTCAGGAGGGGGAGAGGGCGCAACCTGTCTCCTCTTTAAGTGCAACTTACACAGAACCTACATGGAGATCTTTAAGGTGGTAAATTACCAAGCAGAGCCCAAACAAATCAATGCTCTACCTCCAAAACGAATGGAAAGGAAATTAGACCAATAAGTGTGAGAATGGAGGTAAAAATCTGATTTGCAATTTGACTGAGACTACAAAGCCATTCCTCAGACTCAGCAGCCTGCTGTACTAGGGAACTTGACCTGCCAATAAAAGGATTGGTCCTCTCACCTAAGGCCTTTTCTCATCTCTGCTTTTAACTGCTTTTCATTTCCCTAAGACTTAAGGCTAATTTCCAGGTTTCAAAATTCAGTAAACCCTTCTGCCCAGGAGCTGATGGCTAGAGCAGTTTCCAGAAGGAGAGCTTGAGGTCCTCTTCCTGCTACAGTTCTACCCACACATGTGTATGTACCTGAACAGATCTCCGAGGGGCCTAGGAAAGGTATACACAGACAGGAGAAGGAGAAAGAGAGAAGTACAACATTTCCCTTTTTAATTTAAGTGATTACATTTTTAACATATTTTTCCAATAACTACAATGAGAACATCTACTCTGTGAGGGGAATTTGTTTTAAAGGTTCTGATTTCTATATCCTTTATATAACTGCCTCAAGTGTCCATAACTTAGATACTGCGCTGGGTTAGCTATCTAGGCTTTTACATTTTCCTTTTCCAAGTATTTTCAAATATTACTAGTTTGGGGTTTTCTTGTGTTCTTACTCTAATGGTCATAATAAAAAGATTTAATATTTTGTTATCTTTCTGATCATTGTATAACAAAGAAAAACAAAAAACATCCCAGGTCCTCAAGAACTTACCTTCTCTGGATGAAGAGCTCTAGGGTAAAGGTTTCCCCTTCCTGGCAGATGACTCAGTTGTTATAAACCTTAATGACAGTGATTTGGTACACCTTAAAGCAGCTAGGATTGCGAAACATTTCACTTTAGATGAATTGTTGGAAAAGGATTGTGTGTAATAAGTACGTGGAATTGTCAGGATAATGCACCAGCTGATTAGGCAGCGCTTGTACAGTCAGTAACAAACACTGGCTTATCTGTAAACCTTAGCCACGACAGCACTCTCCTCATGAGGAAATTCTCCGTTTCCAGTTTGGCAGTATTTCGTGAATTAATTCTCGTAGTCCTCTGACAGCTTATAAACCAATATTAGGGTAAATATAAAAAAGGCAGTTGTCTGGGCACCAAGGCTTATGCTTGTAATTCCAGCACTTTGGGAGGCCAAGGCGGGAGGATTGTTTGAGGCCAAGAGTTTGAGGCCAGCTTGGGCAACATAGAGAGACCCTATCCAAAAAAAAAAAAAAAAAAAATAGCTGGGCATGGTGGCGTGTGCCTGTGACTGCAGCCACTCAGGAAGCTGAGGTGGGAGGTTCCCTTGATCCCAGGAGTTAGAGGCTGTGGTGAGCTATGATCCCACCACTACACTCCAGCCTGAGCAAGCAAGACACTGTCTCTAAACACAGAAAGAAAGAAAAAAAAAAGATAGTTAGTATTGGCTGGGTATGGTGGCTCATGCCTGTAATCCTAGATTTTGGGAAGCTGAGACTGGCAGATTACTTGAGGCCAGGAGTTCACGACCAGCCTGGCCAACATGGTGAAACCCCCATCTTTAAAAAAAAGAAGAAGAAGATAGTTAATATCAAAAAAGAACACAATACACTTCTCTCCTTGGAAGCTCCAACAGTCCCAAGAAACATCCATTTTCTACTCTGAATCTCCCTCCCATTTGTGTCTTCTTTTGGCAGGTGCTGCCTATGTGTTATTCTTTCTTCTGGTTTTAGCTTTTTGGATCATTTTTAACGGCAGTGTAGTATATGAAGGAATAATGAAGGAAGGGGAAGCTAAGGAATGATGGCCCTGAATGACCAAATGGGAATGTGTACTTGAGATAATGCTCCAGCAGCCCCCGGATTAGTGACATTCATAAGCTATGTGATTGCCAACCTACAAAGCAGCCCACAAAAAAGAAGGAATTCCGATTAAATAGGGTCCACCGAAACAGACCACTTTCTCCAGGTGTCACAGTGGGTTTTTAGGTGTTCCGGCTAATAAGTGCTGGAGCTGGGATTTGACTAGGGAGCGAGGAGTAGGGGGACTAAGGGAGACTCATAACTCAAGAGTCCCTGTATTTAGTCGCAGAGTGTATAAGAAATGACAGAGAAATTGTAGCTGCCTTTAAAGACAGTGCAGTGACTGTTGGTTAGTGATAGATATCCCAACGGAATCCAGAGAAGGGAGAAAAAAATCTAGGAACAGCTTCAAGACTCCTTGGGTTATAAGTGAAAAATGTACAAGTTGGCTTAAGCAGATGGGGACTTACTGGCTTGCAAGTTTGAAACTTGGGACGGCTGGGACCCAAGCTGGCCCCAGGAATGACAGGAATCAGAAACTTGCATGCCACCAGGACTTCCTCTTGTCCTCTGCTCTCCCGCCTCCACCTCTGTCTGTGTGTTGACTTTGTTCTATCCAACCAGTTCTCTCTCTGTGGCAGGCGATGCGGCTGCAGGCGGTGCCATACTTAGGTCATAACAGCTCTGCCACAGACAGGACATGGTTCTTTCTGCCTTCAGCTCCATTTTGGAGCATTGTGGTGAAAGATTTTGCTTGCCCTGACTTAGTAATTTGCCAATTTCTTGTGGCCAGGGGTGAGGTGTCATGATTGACTCAATTTGGCTCAAGTACTCAGCCCTGTGGCCAAGGAGGGGGATGGAAACATGGCCTTGGGAACTCAAGATTGAGAGGCCACTGTATTTTGTGTCAGCTACAAGTAACTAATGTTGGAATGATTTAAAAAACAATAATTTTGGCTTGTAATCCCAGCACTTTGGGAGGCTGAGGTGGGTGGATCACCTGAGGTCAGGAGTTCGAGACCAGCCTGGCCAACATGGCGAAACTCCGTCTCTGCTAAAAATACAAAAAATTAGCCAGGCGTGCTGGTGGGCGTCTATAATCCCAGCTACTCAGGAGGCTGAGGCAGGATAATCGCTTGAACCCAGGAGTTGGAGGTTGCAGTGAGCCAAGAATGCACCATTGTACTCCAGCCTGGGCAACAAGAACAAAAGTTCATCTCAAAATAATAATACTAATAATTTTTAAAAGGATAAAGTGTTTTTAAAGCAGTTATGCTAGAAGGCAGATTCCATCCCTTAACCAGTTGCCCATGGAACTAGACTCATTGATTATCCACTTATCTATTTGAAAAACCCACAGGCATTAGGATCAGAGCTGGGAGAGTGACTTTCTCCAAGGTACTCTTCTGCTAGACATGATTAGCCCTGACTATCAGAATCCCATCCTTTTGCTTCCCCCACAAACCCTCACTCAAAGCTGCATTATTCTTGAAGACTTCAGGGAAACAGAAAGCAATTAATGGCCCTCAAAAGTTAGTGATTTCTGAGATGTGCCCCAAATAGTTAACTCTTTAGAGATGTTTTCCTAATTCATTAAAGGAAATGAAAGATTGCTACTCTACTTAGCGTTTGAATTTCTTATGCTTAATCACAAATAGCTCCTTCCAAGTGATTCTTTAAAAAGGTAAAGGGTCTTGCTATGTTGCCCAGGCTGGAGTGCAGTGGCTACTCACAGGCACAATCATAGTGCACTGTGGCCTTGAACTCCTGGACTCAGGTAATCCTCCTGTCTAAACCTCTGGAGAAGCTGGGACTACAGGTGTATGCCACCATGCCTGGTCCATGTGATCTTAAAAACAGCACATGTTAAGACTTGTAGAAATAAAAAAATTACTTAACTTAGCATTAGAGGTAGACTTAGCAGACAGAAAGAATATACCCAAATGGAAAAAAATAACCCTAATTATTCAAAAATTCTAGTGATAGTTGAGAAGAAAACAATAATTACAAATAAAGGAAATAAATAAATATTTTACTTTTTGTAGATTTTATGAGTCTATCATTGGAAAATTCAAAGGGATCTATCAAAAATTATCAGAGGTAATAAGTTCCCTTAAATGCACATATGAAATAAGTCTGCAAGATTTATTATTTGTACCTGTGAATGCCATAATGCTAAAATATATGATGCTAAGAAAAGATTGCTTTTTTTGTTTGTATAAATATTGAATTACTGAGAATTAACTCAGGACACAAAACATTTAAGGAAATCATAAAATCCTAACATGAAAGAGAAAGGAGGACAAGAATAAATGGACAGATATATGCTATTGCCAGTTGAGAATTTTAAGTAAAGAAGACAGTAATTCTTAATTAAATACAACACATAGGTTTTTGCATCATTGATGCATTACCAGTTGAAGTTATAGCAGAACAGAAAACAGAACTTGACAATTTGGTAGTCTCCTGGAGAACTAAAGGACTCGATATGAAATAGTAAATATGTATATGTTTATGTAAAATTGCTCTATCAAATTTGAAACATTTTAGAAAGTAATAAAAACCAAGACAGTATACCATTGGGTTAAAAGAGGATAAACTAACCAGAGGAGTCTATTCTATTGTACATCTATTAGAAAATGAATGTAAGGCAAAATAGAAGCAATATGACAACTGGAGAGGGAGGCTATGGCGCTCAGCTTGCCTCTGCCTCCCTGCCTCCAGGTCTGAGCTGCTTTCATGTGTTGGGTGCTAAGTGAACTTAGGGCCTTCCAGGTTTCTCTCTTCTCTACACACACGTCGAAAGGCACAGATTGGGTGTGTTGTTGGATCTTGCGTCTGGCTGGAGAATGGTATTATCTCAGGATTTTGGAGCAGGCTTCGGTTTGCAGGCCCAGTTGCATGCTCCAGCTCTGCTTCATCGCAGGGTTGCACTTGGGGTATTGGGCACCAACTCAGTCCTATCAAACCAGTACTTTCTTATTTGCTATTTCTTGTAGCAAATTTTTTTGGGAGTCTCAAGCAGAAGGGAAGGCTTGAATGGGTATGGCTGACAGAGTTGCTTGCTTGCTTTTTTTTTTTTTTGGTGATCTAATTCTCAACTTTTATTAGAACGGTTCAATGTTGCTATATCATGAGCTCCTCCAAAATAACACTAGAAAAGCATCCTTTTACAGAGTGTTATAAACCTTAAGACATGTTTTATAATAGATTAGAATAATCATTTGATGATAGGGCAATGGGTTAGAGTTGCTTTCTTAACTATGTGAAAGGAAAATAAAATCCCGGGACCCGAAACTCACTAAGCCAAAGTGGAAAGTTAAGCTTGGGAACTGGGTCATGCAAAAACTGCCTTCTGTTTGTTCCTAAACAGATAGCTGTAATTTCACACACTTACGTAAAATGCAGATCTGCTGAGCATGAAACAAATGCACAACTGACTTTCCCCACTCCTCTCTTTTCACATGTAAAATGTGGATTCAGTGAGCCTTAATCAAAGCCTTACAAGAATGAGACCACTTGCCTCATTATCTACCCTCCCCCTTTTTTTCTTTTCTCTTTCCTTTCCTGCGTGCTCTTTCTCCTTTGAATATTGAAGCCCTCAAAACCCTTATTGGAAAAAGCACAAGCTACAGATCCTACTGTGACTTGTGTTTCTTTTTCCCAGGCACATTCTCAGCCTTGGCAAAATAAACCTCAAAACTGATTGAGATCTGTGTCAGACAACCTTTTGGATTACAACTGCAATAGAATAAAAACTCACTATATGTTATTCTCAAGTCATTGCTTAATAAAGATGATTGGGGTAAGTGGATATCAGGAGAGAGAAAAATTAATTAGAAGTATGCTTATTCTATATACCACAACGAATCTGAAACCGTTCAGATGGCTAAACGTTTAAAAATATGTGAAAAACTAGAAGAAAACAGAATAACATATGAACATATGTTTCCTAGCCTAGGCAGTAAAATTGAGGTTTTCGAGTATTAAGTCAGATTTTTCTGTCCTTTGCCTCCATCTGCTCTGTGAGACCTTCCACCACTCACAAGGGGTCCATCGTAGTTTTTGGAATTTCAGGGGTTTTCTCACATGGGCTCAAAAACATGTTCTCTCAGCTACATGTGGCATCCACCATTACCCCCTGTGGCTCAGCTCCCACCAGTGTTTCTCTGCTCTTATGGGTGGCATAGTGGAGGGAGCAGAATATGCCACCCCAAAATGTGCCACTTTGGTATAAAGATTATTTTGAGCTAAAGGCAGTTGAGAAGAATCAGATACAAGAAAAGCTCTGTGCCCTGCCCCCCCCATTAGTCTAAAAGCAGGACATAAATTTACAAATGTGTCCCTCCTTCCCTTTCTACCAGGAAGGGCAAAGGTTGGTCACTGGAGACACAGTTAGACACTTATCAGCCTGGGGAGGGCACCAGAGGAATCTACGTAACAAACTTTACTAATTAGTCTCTATTTACCATGAGTTTTCTATATCGTTGGCTTCTCACAACTGCTGCACTTACTTACAGGCTTAATTAACATTCTTTCCTTTCGCCTTGTCACTTTTCTAAAAATGTACTAATTCTTTGTTGAAGATGCTTTATAAGCTGGAGATCTAAGCCACCTCTTTGAGGGTTACTCTGTCCTTGAGTTTTCTCTCATGTACATTTGAAATATACATGTTCATAAACTTCTGCTTGCTTTTCTCTTGTTAATCTGTCTTTTGATCCAGGAGTCCCAGCTGAGAACTCAGAAGGGTCAAGAAAAAAATTTTCTCCACTATAATTGTGTTTCCCCAAATTCAAATGCTGAAGTCTTAGCTTCTAGTACCTCAGAATGTGATCTTACTTGGAAATAGAGTACTTGTAGATGTAAGTAATTAAGATGAGGTCATACTAGAGGTGGGCCGCATACTAGGGTGGGCCGCAGTCTGAGTGGTGTCTTATAGAAGGGGGCACTGGGACACAGACATGCATACAAGGGGAACATCATGTGAAGATGAGGGAGAAATCAGGGTGATGCTTCTACAAGCTAAGGGACACCAAAGACTGCAGCAAACACCGTAGGTGAGAGGCATGAAATAGATTCTCTCTCACAGCCCCCTCAGAAGGAATCAGCACTTAATCTTGACCCCTTAATCTTGGTCTTCTGACCCCCAGAACTGAGAGACAGTAAATTCCTGTTGTGTGAGTCACCCAGTTTGTGGCAGTTTGTTACAGCAGCCCTAGGAAACTAAGACACCTGCCGAGACCTTTCCGAAATGCAAGTGCCACAAGGGCAGAGACCAAGTCAAGTGTGTCTTATTTGTCACTGTGTCACCAGAGTTTAGCCCAGAGTCTGATATACTGTGCTCAGTCAGCCTGGATAGCTAACAATAGCCCAATCCTCACCCAGGGCCAGTGCCCACAGATCTGGCAGTGCAGCTGTGTCGCGGTGGATAATTTGTGATTGTGCTGGGGACGTGGCTGTCGTGAGGGTGTTTTTCAGTGGAGGGTCACTACTGCTTGTGCTGCCACTGTTGGTGGTCAGGGCTGCAGCCTAGGTGAAGCTGGGTGCTGCTGGATGCAGCTGGTATGTTGGAGCTGTCCCATGTTCTCTGAAATGATGCTAAGTTTTGTGCCAAACGGAAGAGAACTCATTTCTTCAAAGCAGTATTACCAGCGTTGTGTGGAGAGCTTATATAAGAGTAATTTCTTTGTTTTTCTCTTTACATTTCACTGTTTCCCTAAGATTTAGATATGAGTCCATGAAAGCTGCCTAGAGGAAAACGATCAGACTCACTAATGATGTGCAGAACTCAAAATTTCACCTCGCTTCCAAGGAACCTGGTACTGCTCTTTTAACAAATTGTGAGGTCTGATCATTTGCCCCTCAGGTGACGTTCCCTCAGTAGGTGCCCTAGTGACCATCACTGGCAGTCTCCTGCTGGGCCGATCCCACTGACGTTCTAGACTTTCTCCATTACATCCAATTCCCCAAGTGAGAACTACCCAAGTGAAGTTGTAATCCCAACTCACATTTGAGCCCTCAAGGTTGTTCTCATATGGTGGGATTGCAGTATAACTTCTGTTTACAGCGTCACCAAGAAATTATTTTCAGTCCCTACTGCTGAACGCAATTGCATAATCCATTTCATTCATTCATTCATCCATTTATTCAACAAGATTTTATTACTACACTCATTCAACAAAAAGTTTTATTCATATATTTGTTCAACAAATGTATGAATGGTGAGCGACCCGGTTTGTGGCATTCACCATTTCAAATTTCAAAATTCAGAATTCACCAAGTTTCAAATGGAAAAGTTTTGGTTCTTAAAAGGGCAAGACTTGTCACCTAAATCATTCATTTTCAAATGGCAGTGAATGAATAGTTCTTTTGTATCTCAGCCTACTAGAAATAGACTATGTTCATTGACTGACTGATTTCACTGGCCTGTATTTGGGCTTAAAATCTCATAGAATGCCTATATATGCTAACAACATATCAAGTGATGCAACGCTTTTGGAGGTTTATGGAAAGCATCCGACATTCTCACTCAGGTATTTCTTATCTGTAACATTTTATCAGCAGCCCCTGTCCCTTTCTTTTAGACAGTAAACAGAAAAAGAAGGACTTAGAAATCTTTCAGAAACAAACAGAGTGTGTCTGTGGAAATATAGGTTATTGCTATCTTTTTAAAAAATTCAATCTAAAAATTTAATTTTTCTCCTTCTGTTCAAATCCAATTGTCCATCTGCTTTGCATTCCCTTGCTTCCCTGTGGCTTACTTTACACCTTTTCCCGAGTTTATTAACACTTGTCATTCAGTCATCTGTCCTCTCAAATCAGCTGCAGCCGCAGTCTAATTTAACAGTTAAATGACTGGCTATTCCCTTGGCTTTCATGTGGGCTAATTTGAACAATCTGCAGTCCTCTGTTTAGTTTATTTTAATTTTCAGCCTTCTGTGGATGTTATCTCCTAGAGCAGCAGAGCACGTTTTTGTTTTTGAGCTCAGAGCAACAGATGCTCCCCTAATTTTCCCGTGGAGAAGGCAACCAGGAAAACTACAACCATGCAGTTCTGGGGGTTGGGGGACTCTACACCACTAGCAAGGGCTTCTGCTACTGCGGCATAGCTTTCCCTGACTTCGTTTCCACTTTGAATATTGAAAACACAAAGTGAAGAGAGGCATGTTCTTTTATTTATTTTTATTTTTGAGACAGGGTCTCACTCTGTCACCCAGGTTGGAGCGCAGTGGCATGATCTCGGCTCACTGCAACCTCTGCCTCCTAGGCTCAAGCGATCCTCCCACCTCAGCCTCCCAAGTAGCTGGGACCACAGGTGTGTACCACCATGCCCAGCTAATTTTTTGTATTTTTGGTAGAGATAGGGTTTTACCATGTTGCCCAGGCTGGTCTTAAACTCCTGAGCTCAAGTGATCTACCCACCTCCACCTCGGCCTCCCAGAGTGCTGGGATTACAGGTGTAAGCCACCTCACCTGGCCAAATTCTCCTTTAAATATGAGATGTTAGTATAAAAACATTCTAGAACTCATGGTAAGACACGAGGTTTCAGGCTTCTTGAGGTTCTTATTCATCTTTACATACCTAGCAGCACCCCCAACCCATTTCCCACTATCTGGAAGTACTCAGTAAATACTTGTGAAATTGAGTTGAACAGATTAGCATATTCAAAGGCACGGTAACAATAAATACACGCATGTTTTCTTTTTATTCTTTTTATTTTTTTTGAGACGGAGTTTCGCTCTGTCGCCCAGGCTGGAGTGCCCCCAGTGGCGCAACCTCGGCTCACTGCAACCTCCACCTCCTGGACCTGAGCCATTCTCCTGCCTCAGCCTCCCAAGTAGCTGGGACTACAAGCATGCACCACCAGGCCCAGTTAATTTTTGTATTTTTAGTAAAGACAGGGTTTCACCATGTTGGCCAGGCTAGTCTCGAACTCCTGACCTCAGGTGATCCACCTGCCTCGGCCTCCCAAAGTGCTGGGATTACAGGTGTGAGCCATGATGCCCGGCTGCATGTTTTATTTTTTAAGAAGAAGCTTTATAGCAGAGATAACATCTCATTTGTATTATTAGAATTATCAGCTAGCTAGGACTAAATAATATTTATTTTCAAATGTAATCGTGCCATTTTCCCTCTTTTCAGAATGACAGTCCTTCTGTTTGACATAAAATATTGGGAAATAAGTAAAACACATCACTCCAAATTCTAAATCCTCATGAAATCTGAACTAAAAGACAATAAACTTACAGCAAAAAGACAACAGTTTTCTATAGTCCAGAATTCATTTTCTTATATAGCTTATATTTTGTTTAAAATTGATATTATAATTTGACATTTGTGCAGACTTAGCTAGTTTCCTAGTTGCCACAGGCTTTGGCTCTGACTATGACCTTTGTCTAAGGCACCTGAGCACCGTGAAAGGGCAATAGGGTGCGATGAGCATTCTCAGCTGTAAAACTTATTTCTCTGTGGAACAATACTGGTTATTGATTCAAAGCTGATGACAGTGGAGGAAAAGTGTGCAGAATATAGAGGTTTGAGAAAGGGAAAATGGCCTGTCTACAAAGCTGATTTGAGAAAATCCTGCGAATTTACCATTCATCTATTCAAAAAAAATCATTGAGCACCTTCTATGTGACAGGAACCGTTCTAGGCACTGGGGAGACAAGAGAGAACAAAACGGTAGATTTTGAAAGTGTTAGAAAAAGGATGACATCCATTTACATAAGAGAGAGTGCCTGGGTAGTTACTGTATTTTGGGAAGTCCAATCAAACCTCCTGAAGGTGATAATTAAGTGAAAATCCAAATAAATTACAGCATAAGTGTGGGAGATACTGAGGAATACTATGAAAACAGATATTCTTTACGATTTTTTTTTTACTTTTATTCCAACATTGCTTTATTTTGTTTTTTTTTTTTTTAATTTCAATAGTCTTTGGGGTACAGGTGGTTTTGGTTCCATGGAGAAGTTACTTAGTGGTGATTTCTGAGATTTTCATGCAACCGTCACATGAGCAGTGTACACTGTAGCGGATATGTAGTCTTTTATCCCTCACCCCCTCCCACTCTCCCCACACCAAGTCCCCAAAATCTATTATATCACCTTTAGGCCTTTTCATCCTCATAGCTTAGCTCCCATTTATAAATGAGAATATACGATACTTGGTTTTCCATTCCTGAGTTACTTCGCTAGAATAATGGTCTCCAGCTCCATCCAAATTGCCAAAAGACATTATTTCATTCCTTTTTATGGCTGACTAGTATCCATGGTGTATATACACATTCTCTTTATCTACTCATTAGTCAATGGGCACTGAGGTTGGTTACATATTTTTGCAGCTGTGAATTGTGCTGCTACAAACATGCATGTGCACGTGTCTTTTTCATGTAATGACTTATTTTCCTTTGGGTAGATACCCAGTAGTGGAATTGCTGGATCAAATGATAGTTCTACTTTTAGTTCTTTGAGGAATCATACCGTTTTCCATAGTGGTTGTACCAGTTTACATTCCCACCAACAGTGTAAAAGTGTTCCCTTTTCACCACAGACACACCAACAACTTTTATTTTTTGAATTTTAAATTATGGCCATTCTTGCAGGAGTAAGGTGGTATCTCATTGTGGTTTTAATTTGGATTTCCCTGATGATTAGTGATGTTGAGTTTTTTTTTTCATATGTTTGTTGGCTACTTGTATATAATCTCTTGAGAAATGTCTCTTCATGTTCTTTGCCCACTTTTGGATGGGATTGTCTTTTTCCTGTTGATTTATTTGAGTTCCTTGTAGAATCTGGATCCTGGTCCTTTGTGGGATGCACAGCTTGCAAATATTGTTTCCCACTCTGTGGGCTGTCTGTCTGCTCTGCTGATTATTACTCTTGCTATGCAGAAGCTTTTTATTTAATTAGGTCCCATTTATTTGTTTTTGTTTTTGTTGCATTTGCTTTTGGGGTCAGTCAGGAATTCTTTGCCTAAGCCAATGTTCAGAAGAGTTTTTCTGATGTTATCTTCTAGAACTGTTATGGTTTCAGGTCTTAGATTTAAGTCTTTGATCCATCTTGAGTTGATTTTTGTGTAAAGTGAGAGAGGAGGATTCAGTTTCATTCTTCTACACGTGGCTTGCCAGTTTTCCCAGCACCATTTATCGAATAGGGTGTCCTTTCCCCAAATTATGTTTTCGTATGCTTTGTTGATCAGTGGTTGTAAGTATTTGACTTTATTTATGGGTTCTCTATTCTGTTCCATTGATCTATGTGCCTATTTTTATAACAATACCATGCTGTTTTTTTTTTTGTTTTTGTTTTTGTTTTTTGAGACAGAGTCTTGCATTGTTGCCCAGGCTGGAGTGCAATACATGATCTCGGCTCACTGCAAACCTCTGCCTCCCAGGTTCACGCGATTTTCTTGCCTTAGACTCCTGAGTAGCTGGGATTACAGGCGCCTGCCACCACGCCCGGCTAATTTTTGTATTTTCAGTAGATTTGGGGTTTCTCCATGTTGGCCAGGCTGGTCTTGAACTCCTCAACCTCCCAAAGTGCTGGGATTACAGGTGTGAGCCACTGTGCTGGCCAGTACCAGGCTGTTTTGGTAACTATAGCCTCTTTACAAATATTTTCTAACAAGTTCTTGAAACGACCATTAAAGAGGAGGTGTTGAAAGCTAAAATCCTACTCTTGGAAACTTCTCCTCCTTTCCCACCTGTGTAATATCTTCCTCCTCTGAATAATATCCCCTTTCTGGTACTTTCTGTTAGTGCCCTCTCAACATTTTGCTTATGTTTCGATCATAGCACCTAGATCACTTTGAGGCACTAATTCCTTTCCACGTCTATCCCTTTGCTCTCTACTATAAGTCCCTTAAGGACAAGCTTTGTATCTCTCATTTTTTGTTTTGTCCATGGCTGGCGGTATCTGACGTGGAGTAAGAATTTAATAAATGTATGTTCAATAAATGTATTTGTCTCATCCCACAACTAGGCAAAAGGGCAGATATTGTATCACATGTATTTTTGTGTTCCCCCGAGTGCTTGGTATCAAGAGGGACAGAGTTAGTAGTGGATTAAGATTTGCCGATTTCAAGTTCTTAAACAGATGAAAGCACCCCGAAGTCTTGGCTCAAGCTGTACTTGGTCTTTGAACCTTCGCTGAAAAGATACAGTGGAAAGATGGGGAACAGCCTAGGTTAGAGAGAGATTTAGACAATAAAGAGAGTCAGATTTTTCAGGGTGTTTTTTGGGATTTTTCAGTAGATCAAAGTTGGGACATGGTGCTGGATAAAAGGGTGGGAGTGAGAAGAAAAGGGGAATTTAGGGTAGGAGGTTGATGTATTGGAGACAAGACATTTGTGAAAAAGGTCAAATGATGTTCTCAAGGATAAAAAATGTTTCCAATAAAAGGCAAGCACATTTTTATACCAGAAAATCATGACACAGTAATTGTGCTGGTTTGGCTTTTTGTTTTCTTGCTAATATTACATCACCGAGTCACACAAGCGTGGTGAGCAGGGGACAATAAAAATAAGTTATCAATGCACTATTAACTCAGCATGCTCTCACCTATTAATAAGACATTGATGTCTCCTCTTATGCGTGTCCCATTGAAAAGCACTTTCTCATTACCTCCGAGCAGCATACACAAAATGGGTTTTTTAATATACTCATGTCTGTGGATGCCTGGTACTAAAGACTTGTTTAAATGGTCAAAGATATCCTATTTAAGAAACAGGAAACACTTACATTGCACATTATCAACATTAGAATAGAATCTCATTATCCATTAGCTGGTATTTGTGCAATTTATAACTCACTTTACATTGAGTTTTGCAGAATTTCATGATCTTTGCCACATCATCAGCTGAAAACGTAGGTACTGTGTCTTTGCTCATCAGTGTGATATTATTAGCTAGGATGATGGCCCTGTGTTTTCTAAGCTGCAGAAATATTTTAAGAGCTGCTGCTAATTAACTATTAAATAAATGCTTGGATGAAGTTATCTTCATAACAGATAAGCTACTTGGAAATTGTTTTCAGTAAAATGGAATGAGTTGAATTTTCTTTGCATTTTTGTTTACCTTTGCCTGTCTTTTCTAAATCTCAGATACAACCCTAACTGTGTATTGTTTTTGACTTGAGCTCTCGTAAAGCTTAAAGAAGGAACTGGTAAAAAGATTGCTATGAAATGGTCTATGAGAATTAGAGGTCTTCAATACCGATGTTCCCTCTGCTTTGAGGCAAATCTAGCACAGTGCATGTGGTTGTTAACACAGGAAGAGAAAGAAACCTAACAGAGGCAAATGTTTCAAATTTTACAGAGTAAATCACATTATATGTTACAGAGAATTATATATTCAGTAAGTTGAATACTTTTCTAAAAAACCATTTGAATGAGAAAAGAAAAACTAAAAAAAGCTAGGAAAAGTGAGTGCCTTGTATTTTTTTTAAAGCTATGACAGATTATTTCACTGGATTGAAAATTAAATGTAAACTTCAATTTTAAGGACAAAAAAGATTTCTTACATAGGTAAATACAGGTATCTTAAGACATTTAGCACTTTTGGCAAACATTCATCTTCCTTTTTAAAAAAATTACTTAAAGAAAAGTTTGTTTTCAAAAACAGAATTTAAATGTGCAATTTGCTTACATTCACCAAGCCAATGACATAAATATTTATTTGGAGGGACAGGTTGAGGAGCAGGTGGGACAGCCTTGGGAGAACAGGACAATGATAAATGAGACATAGGAGTTTACCATTCAGTGGTAAGAGGAGAAGCCTTCTGGAGGAAACCCATTCACCTTCTAGAGGGGAATGGCCCTGTGGTACTGATACAAGGACATGCATGCTCGTTCAGACAACATTGGTGATAGCACTGGGGCAAGGCATTATGGGCAGGAGACCAGGAGAAAGAGGTTGCTATATAGGCTTGGAGGAGGAAAGATGCTTAATTTAAATCCACCAGCCAACCAACCCATGCACTGCACCACCCACTCACCCATCAAATAACCAATAGATATTACCGCACATCCACTGCAGACAAATTGCTGTGCTGGTTGCTATGAGGGAGACGTAAAGACGAATAAGACCCAGTTCCTGACCTCAGAAAAATAATCTAAATGCCAGCTCTTTCCCTCCAGTGAAAAGGTCAGTCCTTGTTGGTTCATTATCTTGCCACTTTACATGACAAACAATGACAGAGAATTTCCTTCCCTCTTTCTGCTAATAGATAAGCCTTGTCATTTTGATGGTTTTTTGTTTTCCTTTGGGTTTAACTTTCCTCTTTCAAAGAAATGAAAGCCTGGATCTTGCTTCCCAAAGGCAATTTTATTTCTTTGATACTGTTCCCAAGACTCTGCTTAAGCTTTTTAAAGTCAAAAAAAGTTGGGCATGGATTATCCTAGATAGAAAGGTATATTGACTCATTAACTACCCTTTGTGGAATACTACACATTTTTTTTTTTCCTACAAGGTGTTTAATACCTTGTTGCATTCCATTCACGAAGGCTGTGGTGATAAGAGTCATTGATATAAATATATTTTAGGCTGAAAGTGGTAGAACAGTGAACAAATAAATTAAAAACTGCATATTTGCCTGGAGCTAAGGCTAGAGAAATCAGCTTCATTATTTTTTGTTGCTTAGTTGGTCTTATGGGTAAGTCTGTTTAAACCATTACATCATTCTTGCCCACTTCCAGAGATTTCAAAGGAAATTCCTAATTAAGAGGATCTGCAACCTAGTTCCAATTATGAAAACTATGTTCCTGTTTTTAGGTGTTTCCTTCAATGTGGAAGACCAAGTAGATTTGTGGTTGCTGCTTGTATGCTTGGGGGTCGGGGAGTTATTCATCGTAGTCACATGACTAGCTCCTACTCACTGGCATAAGTTTAAATTTTAGAACTCCAGATAAACTTGACAAAACGATTGGTGCTTGAAAAGTAGATCCTGAGCTTCACTAGAATTTGCCTGGGTGCCTGGGTCTAGCTCTGGCTGTCTGGAGAGTTTCTCTAATCTTTTGATGGGCCTTGTCAAAAAATTCATTCAATCAAGTCCCTAGGCTGCACACAGCACCCAGACCCTGGGCCTGGCCCATGAAACCGTTTTCTCCTAGGCCTCCTGGCCTCTGATGGAAGGGGCTGACTTGAAGACCTCTGACATGCCCTGGAGACATTTCCCCTATTGTCTTTGGGATTAACATTTGGGTGCTTGTTACTTATACAAATTTTTGCAGCTGGCTTGAATTTCTCCTCAAAAAATGGGTTTTTCTTTTCTATGACATTGTCAGGCTGCAAATTTTCCAAACTTTTATGCTCTGCTTCCCTTATAAAACTGAATGCCTTTAACAGCACCCAAGTTACCTCTTGAATGCTTTGCTGCTTTGAAATTTCTTCTGCCAGATACCCTACATAATTTCTCTCAAGTTCAAAGTTCCACAGATCTCTAGGGCAGGGGCAAAATGCCACCAGTCTCTTTGCTAAAACATAACAAAAGTCAGCTTTGCTCCACTTCCCAACAAGTTCCTCATCTTCATCTGAGACCACCTCAGCCTGGACTTTATTATCCATATCACTATCAGGCTTTTGGTCAAAGCCATTCAATAAGTCTCTAGGAAGTTCGAACTTTCCTGCATTTTCCTGTGTTCTCCTGAGCCCTCCAAACTTTTCCAACCTCTGCCTGTTACTCAGTTCCAAAGTTGCTTCCACATTTTCGGGTATCTTGTCAGCAACACTTCACTCTACTGGTACCAATTTACTATATTAATCCATTTTCATGCTGTTGATAAAGACATACCTGAGACTGGGAAGAAAAAGAGGTTTAATTGGACTTACGGCTCCACATGGCTGGGGAGGCCTCAGAGTCATAGCAGGAGGTGAAAGGCACTTCTTACATGGCGGTGGCAAGAGAAAATGAGGAGGATGCAAAAGTAGACTACAGGCATATGCCACCAGGCCTGGCTAATTTTTGTATTTTTAGTAGTCATGGGGTTTCACCATGGTGGCCAGACTGGTCTTGAACTCCTGACCTCGGGTGATCCACCCACCTCAGCCTCCCAAAATGCTGGGTTTACATCTGTGAGCCACTGTGCCCGGCCCTGGATACTATTATTCTAAATGAAGTAACTCAGGAATGGAAAATCAAATATCATATGCTCTTACTCACATGTGGGAGCTGAGCTACAAGGATGCAAAGGCATAAGAAAGATACATTGGACTTTGGGGATTCAGGAGAAAGGGTGGGGGGCAGGGAGGGATGAAGACTACACACTGGGTACAGCGTATACTGTTCAGGTCCTGGGTGCACTAAAATCTTAGAAATCACCACTAATGGATTTATCCATGTAACCAAACACAACCTGATCCCCACAAAACCTACTGAAATAAAAAACAAAAAATAAATTTAAAAAAATTCCCACCAGGATGTCCTATATTCCTACAGTCAACATGGAGGCAATGAATATTCACTGCAAGTCCGTGGCAGACACTGCTGGTTGCCTGTCCAATATCTGATCTCCTCTTCTTCCTTGCTCATAGAGAGTCTCTATTAGTTCAGGGTTAGAAATAACACAGCAGGCCGGGCGCGGTGGCTCAAGCCTGTAATCCTAGCACTTTGGGAGGCCGAGACGGGCGGATCACGAGGTCAGGAGATCGAGACCATCCTGGCTAACACGGTGAAACCCCGTCTCTACTAAAAATACAAAAAAACTAGCCGGGCGAGGTGGCGGGCGCCTGTAGTCCCAGCTACTCGGGAGGCTGAGGCAGGAGAATGGCGTAAACCCGGGAGGCGGAGCTTGCAGTGAGCTGAGATCCGGCCACTGCACTCCAGCCCGGGCGACAGAGCGAGACTCCGTCTCAAAAAAAAAAAAAAAAAAAAAAAAAAAAAGAAATAACACAGCAATGCAACTTGTGCAGCTGGGTGATCATGTGACATAGTTTTGCCCAATTGGATATCTATGGGTGGCGTTTCTGAGGAATATATTTCCTTATTAAAAAGGGACAGATTCACCTGTAATCCCAGCACTTTGGGAGGCCAAGTGGGGTGGAATCACTTGAGGTCAGGAGTTTGAGACCAGCCTGGCCGACATGGTTAAATCCCATCTCTACTAAAAATACAAAAATTAGTCAGGCGTGGTGGCGCATGCCTGTAATCCCAGCTACTCCGGAGGCTGAGGCAGGAGAATCGCTTGAACCCAGGAGGCAGAGGTTGCAGTGAGTCGAGGTCATGCCACTGCACTCCAGCCTGGGCAACAGAGTAAAATTCCATCTCAAGGAAAAAGAAAAAGGGAAAGATTCAGTTGCCATTTGTTTTTGCCTCTTGACACTTCCAACCATTCTTTCTCTTGGAAGTCAGTAAAAATGCTTGTATGTACTGGGTCCAAGTTATGATGGTGAGGATTAAAGCCCCTGGTGAGGGCAGTGCAGCACGAGAGCTGAAGGGTCCTGGTTCCTGGATGACCCACTTGAGCAGCTGCAAAAGTCCTAACTTGCCTTCTTGGAGCTTCTTGTTATTCAAAAGAACACACCCCTACTTGACAAAGCCATTGTAGCTGGGTTTTAGGTCTGTGTGGCCAAACGCGATCCTGATTGGTGGAGGGCCTGAAATGCAACACACCCAGAGCTGAGTGAGCATCTCCTTCATGCTGCTTCTCTGTTTCTTTTCTATCCAGTTGCCCAAGTGGACAACCTGGATGCCATCTTCACTCCTGCTCCTCCCTCATTGCTGTTAGCTGGGACACCTGTTGTGCTGCTGCCGCCAAAGGTGCTCTGAGCACAACCCCTGCTACCCAGCCACTGCGACCCACCGAGTGCAACCTCTCAAGCTCCTGGCAGGCAGTTGCCAGCGCTTCTGACTTTGAGGAAATCCCTGCTTGCAGTATTTGGGTGCTGCAGAATCCAGTGTGGCTGGGTGGAGAGAGGGATACTCTGGTTTGGGGCCACCATCTTGGTAGCTCCTTACTGAGCTTCTCTGCAGATGGAGTCTGTGTGACAGAGCCTCTGTTTTATCTTTTTGCGCAAAGAGGATCTGGCAGGGATTCTGGCTTGAGCACTCTCAGTCTGAGCTGCTAGAATAAAATACCATACCCGAGTTTATTTCTCAAAGTTCTAGAGGTTGGTAAGTCCAAGATCAAGGCACTAGCAGATTTGGTGTCTGGTGAAGGTGTATTTCTTCACAGATGCCACCTCTTGCTTTGTTCTCACATGGCAGAAGGGGCTAGCTTGCTCTCTGGGGTCTCTTCTAAGGACACTGCTTCCATTCATCAGGGCTTTGCCCTTATGACCAAATCATCTTCCAAAGGCCCTACCTGCTAATACCATCACATCAGTGATTAGTTTTCAACATAGGAATTTTGTTGGGACACAGCAAGCGCTGTGGTTTGTCACAAAATTCATATGCTACTGTTTCTTTTTATGCCTAGAAGCCCTTGAAATACTATTATAATATTAATCTTTTAGTTTCCTTTCTCGTATTGTATTAGGAGGGGGAGTGACAAAAGTTTGAGAGACTCGCAAGCATGTGGGCTATGGGAGCTTTAGGCACAGGCTCTCAAAGGTAAACACTGGCTGCCATGTTTGATGAATTGCCAAGCCCTTTCAGTTTTACCTCATAAACACTGCCCTACTTGGTCCATTTCTCTACATCCCCACAGGTGGTACTCCACCCAGCTCCTCTCATCCCTTGCATGAATTCCTATAGCTTCCTGATTGACCTCTCAGCCCCCAGGTCTGCCTTCTTTCATTCTATTTTCCACCTTGCATTCACAGAAGTCCTGTCTGTTCATGTCACATCACCCCTACTTTCAGTGACAGAGTTTCTCTGATGCTTTCAGGATGAAAGAACAGACTCCCTCATCTGCCTTGTGGTTGATCTTCATGCAAAGACTCCTTCCTGCCACTTTGTTTCTCACCAGTGTTCTTTATTCGCTACCCTCCAGTCCTACTGGACAATTCTGTAAGCAACGTGTGCTCCCTTGGATCTTTAGGACTCTGCAAATACAGTTGGCCCCCCATGTCTATGGGTTCCACATCCACAAATTCAACCAACCACTGAAGGAAAACATCCGAAAAAACTCCACGAAATAACAATTCAATAAAAAACCCCCCAAAAATATACGATAAGAACTATTTACATAGCATTTATATTGTATTAGGTATTATAAGTAATCTAAAGACAATTTAAAGTATATAGGTGGATGTGCATAGGTTATATACAAATATACTACATCGTTTTATACCAGGGACTCGGATGTTGGTATTCCCTGGGGTCCTGGAACTAAGGGATGATTGTATTGTATTATTCCCTTGAATATCAGCCACCTTCTCCTGCCTCCCCTTTATCTTCCTAATTCCTACTTATCCTTCAGATTCCTATTTAGGCATCACTTTTTTCAGGACGCCCTCTCTGAGCTCTAAGACACAGTGAAGTTTCCCACCCCACAACTGCGAGCTCTCGGAGCATGGTGTATATATCCCCTCATAAGAGCACGGACCCTGTGTCAGAAAGATGGGTTACAACCTGGGATTGGCCATTTACTTGCTATGTGATCTTGGGTGGGTTATCCTTTTTAGATGCAGTTTCCTTATCTATAGAAATGGGAACAACAGTCTGGGTGCGGTGGCTCACACCTGTAATTTCAGCACTTTGGGAGGCTGAGGGTGGCAGATCACCTGAGGTCAGGGTGACCAATATGGAGCCTGACCAATATGGAGAAACCCCATCTCTACTAAAAATACAAAATTAGCCGGGCACGGTGGCACATGCCTGTAATCCCAGCCACTCGGGAGGCTGAATCAGGAGAATCAATTGAATCCAGGAGGTGGAGATTGCAGTGAGCTGAGATTGCTCTATTGCGCTCCAGCCTGGGGCACAAGAGCAAGACTCCATCTCAAAAAAAAAAAAAAAAAAAAAAAAAGGGAACAACAGTAGTTGCTACCTCTTAATGTTGCTGTGTAAATTAAATGAAATAATGCATGTATGCATGTGATTTCCTATGGATGATATAGTGGCACTGGGGAGAAGAAGTCACAGTGGAGACAGGAAATGCCCCATGCACCTCTCAGGTGGTGCCTGTTCACAGGACTAGCTGTCTAACCAAAGGCTGTGTCCGGGAGCTCCTGGCAGTGATGACTAGTGGGAAGTGAGCTTGCGGCCAGGGCAGGCCTGGGTGCTGTGGCCAGGGCTGAGAACCAGAGAATAACTGTGTTGATCAACATAGGCACAAATGAAACACGCCTTCCCTGAAACATTCTGGGGAGGTCTCTTAGGAGCACGCCAGGGCATGGGGAGCTGGCAGATAAACAATCGATTGATATTAAAAATAACTTCTAACCTGTCTTCTGCATTCAGTGGATCTGGTATTTACTGAAGGGTAAACTTTTACTGTTTGGAAATGGTGTTAGGTACTTCCCCCAAATTACTTCAGTGAATGAACCCATACAAGCACACACCAGCTGCCCTTCCTTCCTCCCTCCATCTGCCTAGGAGACCGACAGAATTTCTCCAATGCTGTTTACCCTGGCAGACCTAATCAGATTACAGAACGTTTTAAAGCACCACAATGAGCTAGCTGGAGACAGAATAAAAGAGAAAAAAGGGAATTCAAGGAAATGTGAAATTTGGGCTAAGTCTGAGTAAAAATACAAGAAGTCTCAGGGTATGAGCAGAAACCTAGAACAGAAGGCACAGTGGTAGAGGGGATCCTCTCTTTCTGTGAACAGTAAGTTGGGAGAACACCTGAGCGAGGTCAGGAGATAAGCTGGTAATGGGATCATCCACAGTTTGGAAATGGGTGCTGGATACACCTGCTGTGTATCAGGTTCTCCTCCAGCAGCAACTGTTCACTTCTCCTTTTCAATCCTCCTAAAACATAATCAGGCCCTGACACTGGGCGACAGTCGGGAGGCGACAAAGCCAATAGACAAAAGACAGATGCTCCAAAAATGGTCAACACTGGCAACACGCTAAGGCAAAAAATTTAAATAAAACAACACTCCTCTTGAAGAAGCTGGCAAGGGTTAAAATAAGAGCATTTCCCCCTCAAGCATGAATTCTAGTGAGATGTACCTAATAGTTAACTGTATAAGGGCATGTCCCTCATTCTCCCAGTCCATATTTCAAACTGTTCTTTTACAGTGAGTTATCTGTGAAAGATAAGTTAGTTATCTCAGCCTTCCAAAGAACAGGCTCTTAGCGATTAACTGATTCATGGATCATAGTCCTCTCTAGGTTGCTATCATAATGGTGTCTCTACAGGTTGCCTTTTCCTGTTGCCAGAACAAATAATGTCCACATCTATTATCCAGAATAACTAATGCAGGGAAATCATATTTCTCCCAAATATGCTCCAGATAACTGGTGCACACAGAACTGAATCACAGTGACAAGAACTCGAGTGCTATTTTCATGTAATAGGACAACTAGAAAGAAAAGTAACATTCTCTAGGCCTGAGAAACAATAGGATAGAAAATGACCTGATTCGCAATTTATCTCCACGGCGAAATAGGTAAACATCTAAAAAAATGGAAATATAACTCACATACCATAAAAGTAGGTGAACGATTTAAGTTGCAAAATGAGGCAGAGAAGAAAGAACTGAGAACTGTTCAGTGTCGGAACAGAAACTTCCATAGAGATCTCTAAATACAGGAAGAGATCATCACAGCCTGAGGAGGCTGAAGTCCTGTCCAGGACTGAGATTTTGAGACTAAGTGGGTTTGTGAGTGATTTGCCTCAAGGATGGGAGGTCAGTCACATGTCCTCTCAAGACTGCATTTGCTTCAATGGGAAAATGGTAATTTACATGGCTAAACTTCTCCAGCTTTAGACGGGGGCAAATAGGATACAGATGCAGAACTGGCATGATTCTATACAGCCTTCACAGAAAAGAAACCAAAAGCGAGGGCATAGTGTGCAGGATAGGGTTAAGATTTTTTTTGTTGTTGTTTTTGTTTTTAAAAACATAAAGCCAGTGGAGCAGACGATTTTACAACAGGAACTGTGGTCAGCCGGGTGTGGTAGCTCACATAATCCCAGCACTTTGGGAGGCCGAGGCAGGTGGATCACAAGGTCAAGAGATCGAGACCACCCTGGCTAACACAGTGAAATCCCATCTCTACTGAAAACACAAAAATTAGCTGGGCATGGTGGCGCACGGCTATAGTCCCAGCTACTCGGGAGGCTGAGGCAGGAGAATTGTTTGAACCTGGGAGGTAGAGGTTGAAGTGAGCCGAGATCTCGCCACTGCACTCCAGCCTGGTGACAGAGTGAGACGCCGTCTAAAAACAAAACAAAACAAAACAAACCTGTGGTCTACTCTCAGAACAATCACATTACCCCATGACTCTTACTCATGAATCACTGATGTGTGATAAAAACATGATTATATGAAATTTTTTTCTTTTTTTTTGAGACAGCGTCTCACTCTATCACCCAGGCTAGAGTGCAGTGGTGCAATCTAGGTTCACTGCAGCCTTGATCTCTTGGGCTCAAGCGATCCTCCTGCCTCAGCCTTCTGAGTAGCTGCGGCTACAAGGCACATCACCATACCCAGCTACTTTTTGTATTTTTTGGGGTAGAGATGGAGTTTCCTCATGTTGCCCAGGCTGGACTCAAGCTCCTGAATTCAAGCGATTCACCTGCTTCGGCCTCTCAAAGTGCATTTCATGGCTGGGCGTGGTGCCTCATGCCTGTAATCCCTTTGGGGCTTGGGAGGCATGAGCTACCACACCCAGCCATGAAAACTTTTAACAGGCAATTATACTGCTTCAAGATGGCAACTTGAACTATGGAAAACGAAATTGTTGGTAGTTTACTGGATTTATAAAAATCAGTCATCTCCTTAAAGGGCGAATTGAAAAATAGACTTGCTTTACTTTGTCAATAACTGTGTTCCTAAGAGTAGTAAAGGGCACACAGAATGAGGCAGAAACATTTATGCAAAAACTATAGATTGATGATTCTCTTTTTCTTAATTATGATGTATCTTTTCTTTGTCCTTTCTTCCATGGGCAATTGGGTGGGTTCATGGTTTGACTCTGAAGACCAAGGAGGAGGATTGAGATATGGCTTCTCAATCCAAACTTGAAAGTCAGTTTTAGCATAATATTAGTTGATATATTTAGTTTCAGGTTGAGGGTTTTGTTTTTCAAAACAAACCAATGGATTTTTTTTTTTTTTTAAAGTACAACTTCTTTTTACTCAAGAGCTTCTGATTCAAGCTATTCACTCTTAAAATTTCAGAGACAGGCCTGGCATGCTAACTTACGACTGTAATCCCAGCACTTTGGGGGGCTGAGGCGGGCTGACTGCTTGAGCCCAGGAGTTCGAGACCAGCCTGGCCTACATGGTGAAACCCCGTCTCTACAAAAAAATTTAAAAATTAGCCAGGTGTGGTGACGCGCACCTGTAGTCCCAGCTACTCAGGAGGTTGAGGTGGGAAGATCACTTGAGCCCAGGGAGGTTGAGGCTGTAGTGAGCCATGATGACATCACTGCACTCCAACTTGGGCGACAGAATGAGACCACTTCAAAAAAAAAAATAAAGAAAAGAAAAAAAAATCCCAGACTCAGAACCAAGAGGTGGCAAGGCATATGACAGATCAGTTTTCTACTCTCTTCCCCAGTGGACACCTGTGAAAAAATGCATAGTGCCCCATCCTCAAATTCCTTATCTTTCTTTTTTTCTTTTCTTTTCTTTTCTTTTTTTTTTTTTTTAAGAGATGTCTCATTCTGTTGACCAGGCTGGAGTGCAGTGGTGCGATCTCGGCTTACCGCAACCTCTGCCTCCCGAGTTCAAGTGATTCTTGTGCCTCAGCCTCCCGAGTAGCTGGGATTATAGGTGCCCACCACCATGCCTGACTAATTTTCATATTTTTAGTAGAGACAGGGTTTTGCTATATTGGCCAGGCTGGTCTCAAACTCCTCAAGTGGCCTCAAGTGATCCACTTGCCTCGGCCTTCCAAAGTGCTGGGATTATAGGCATGAGCCACCGCCCCTGGCCCCTTATCTTTCTTGAGCTACTTCTGTTTATTCATTTCTATAACTAGGATTCCAATGCATTTGGCTAACTGAGGAAAGTTGAAAAGTGACTGATGGAAAGAGAGACCTCCAAAATGGCTGGACTGAAATTTTACTCTTTCCTAATCCCTGGCTCTCCACTGTACTCCATTAAGAGTTGACCGGGGTAATCCTTGCACAGGCACTGGCTGGGTGGAAAAGCTCCACACCCTGTGGCCATATTTCGTGCTACAGAGCTGCATCCCTTCCTAGGTGCCACAGTTTATAAACTCTTCCTAGCAGCTAGCCTGGATGAAATGTGTGCTATCTGTGAATCTCACATTTTCTGTCCCATTCATCTCATTTAGTGTCTCCATTGAGTGATCCGTGTTATCAAAGAGCAGATGTACCCAGAGCTTCCATTTCATACATAGGTTTCTCTTGATTTCCACCTAACACTGACTGAGGAGTATCAACTGAGGACTGTCCTGTTTTTCAGTCTTAGACAAAGAAGTTGGAGCATCAGGGTAGGGCGTTCCATGCACTAAGAAAACAAGTTATTTTTGAAAGCTAAAAGCTGAGGGAACTGGGAAACAGTGTTGTAATGGAAGGAATACAAAACAGGGAACCGGGAGATTTTATTTCTAGCCTTGGTTATTTCATGACCCATATGAGGTCTGGGGCCTGTCACTCACCCTCTATGGGTTTCATTCCTATAAGGAGGGAGACCAGATCCTTTCCAAGGTCCCCTCTGTCTCTAAACTTCTATAATCTGCCTACAGATGGTATTTTCCATGCTTGGCACTATGTCTCCTGGCCATGTGTTTCTGAGCACACAGAATCTGTTTCTTATCTTTACTTATCACTGCCTCTGACCCTGAGACCACTCTTAGCTTAGGTCATTCAACCATATCTCTTACTTTTCAGTTGCCTGTGTCTTTTAGAGCTAGTATTTGAGTCAATCTATGGGAACGCATCCTTTCAAGTCATTTTTTTAAGCCATTAAATGGAAGTCATTGAATTAAATAAACTAAGAAAAATTTATTCATTGGGAAGCGATACAAACTCAACCTGGGATTTCTAGACAAGTTTACATTTCATCCATTTTTAGGCACTCAGATATTTTATGATGAGTACAAGTTTCATTGATATCACTCATTTGACCTTACTTCGTTACATTGTCACATGGCTGCAGTCTTGAGCTTGACGGCACAAAGACCGGCCACCATCAGGAATGTGATTTTCACATTGTCATTCAACAGAACCTCAAACAGCACCTACTTCTGAAGATACAACAATGAAAACATAAGCCCTGATATCAAAGAGCTTATAGCTTTCCAGGGGACCGAGATATGCACAGAGAGCTATATCAGTGCAAAGGAGTGAAATCTAATCAGCTTGGGGATGACACTTGGTAAATCCTGAAGGATGTGCATGAATCACCTAAGCAAGAAGGGGCTGAGCACATCTTTTTACTCATTTCAGTGTAATAAGAATTGAATCAGCACTTATTGTTTTCAATGATTTGGCTTTTTCTAACTTCAGACATATAAGGAATGAAAGGACATCTGATTCTAACCCAACTTATTTCTAAACTCAAATTTACTTTGCAATATCTAATTTTTGGAGTCAAATGCTCTCGTGTATACTACTTGATGAAATACTCTAAATCTCGAGATAGATCTCAGGAAGTTTTGGTCAATCTAAGTCAAGCCTATAGGTTCTTCTAGCACACATTCCTGAAATCCAGTAACGTGGCCACGTATGGGTTTAGTCACAGGTTTATCCCTGTTGAAACAGGAAAGAAGGGTTGAAGGCTTAAGATGGAATGAATAATTTGGGGATGCTTTTAGTCTAGTAAAAGAAGACAGGAAGATTTGGGGCATAAAATATTGAGAAACTATTTTATGCTACAAGTTCTCTTAACCAAACTCCACTGGCAATTCTCCAGCTTCTGTGTAACATTTCCCATTGGATGCTGCAGCATATTGAGCACTCAATTTTTCTTTAGTCACCTCAGCCATCTCTGCTATTTGCTAGTTACATAAGTTAAACTGTATGTAAGCCGAAGAGATATAAATTTGTTATCTTTCTTTTCCCCATTCAAATGTATACTTTTATTTAGTTTTTAAGAGTTAGTCAGGTGCAGTAGTGAGAGTGGGGAAAGAGTAGAACAAGGAGTTTGATCTGTAACTGACAGTGAACGATCAATTGAGACAACTATCTTTGGACCAGTTTTTTTTTTTTTTTCCTCACCAGTTCATCTATTTTATCTTCTGCGTTATCTCCTGACCACACAGGTACTGGATTCTCTGTATGCCATCAAGTCACCTAGTTACCTGCATCTTCTGACTATGCACAATAGCCACAGTCTTCCATCTCTTTATTAATACAGAATGGGCTTGCAGTATTGGGACTCCCTCCAAATTCCCTACTCCTAAGTGAGGATGGGAAACAAGTCCTTGGAAAACTATGCACTAGGTCTGACCACTGAGGAACAACTGCAAGAAAAGCAACTTTGAAAATTTCTTTATTAGAGACATTTCAGAACCATTTAAATCAACAGACAATGAAATTTTTAGACATAACATACTGTGTTTATCTTGAGGTACACATTGGGCCCATTAGATAATGTTTTGGAAAGTAATGCAACTGTTAACTGATAGTTAACAACCCAAGTTTTCCAAGCAAAGAAACTGTAAAGACGGTTACAAAATTCTTTGAAAAGAATACACCATTTCCATTTAAGATAAACTCTCCAAATTCTTAACTGATTTCAATTTTTAGGCTTAGCTTAAATATTTTAAATGAAACTTAATATGAGAGTGGGAGAAAAGGTTTATAGCTATAGCTAAGAAATTATCTGAGCCCTACTACATGAGATTGTAAACAAAGGAAATTCGCAATCTGATAAGCTCTATTACAAAATTTATAGCCTAAAAATTAGAGCAGCAAAATTACAGAAGATATTTGTATATAGTTTAAACTGAAATCACGTTTATTCCTTGTTTCTGGCTATCACAATGAGACACATTTTAAAACACCAAGTTTTGAAGACTAAACGGTGTGATTTAACATGATGCGACCATGAGCATCCCATATTATTACAATCCCACAATCTAAAAGTTCTACTTCACATAATTTGCACTCTAGGCCTTTTATTCTTCTTGCTCAAGCAGCCTGGTGCCTTTAGGTAACTTGAAAGATAGTGGAAATTGATAAAAGAGGCATGTTTCTGAAAACCTCCTATGTCCAACAACAGATTTAACTTTTCTGGTAGACTGAAATCAAAATTTCCTTTGAACAGTTCACTAGGTTCTTCAGAGGATTATTTGTTTTCCAGTTTGTTATTCAAAATGTTAATCTTATACTTGCTAGGCACGATGAGTAGTGACTTATACAAAGTGTTTAGAAAATGAAGGACCCTCCATCCTGCCACACCCCGCCTCCTATCCCTGGACTTCTCAGGGAGCTGTATGGATAACATGCAGGTGGCTGTGGAATGTGAGCAGAGACTGTTTATGCATGTGTCTGAAAACAGTTGGAATGGACTGTCATAATATTTCCTATAAGACTGTTGTATTTCGACATGAGACAAGAATAAACACTGCAATTTAGATGAATGGGCAGTCCGCTGCAACTTCATAAACTGCAATGATATATGTGGGTTGAAAGAATGTAAGTAAATTTCACAGTTCATAAAGTTGAGCAGCTCAACTTAAAGAAGAGAAAACTTGCAAGATTGATCTGTGAGTGTTTGAATTCTGCCTCCCAACATGAGTCAGGCCCACATTATACATTTTAGCTGCTTGGCTTGGTTTATTGCTGATTTTCTTTTCTGATGGGGGCCATGATGATTTTTGCCATGAATCTAAGGACCCAAAAGGGTCTTGTTTAGACAGACACTTCCTCTCTTTTGATTATAGGGGACCTGCCAGAGGACATAAGAT
This sequence comes from Macaca mulatta, assembly GCF_049350105.2. Taxonomy (NCBI): domain Eukaryota; kingdom Metazoa; phylum Chordata; class Mammalia; order Primates; family Cercopithecidae; genus Macaca; species Macaca mulatta. The sequence continues at coordinate 60,249,002 of NC_133423.1, read as the reverse complement.
GATAAGCCTTGACCTGGTTGGTTAGAAAGGTTCTGTGTGTGGATCTCTGGGCATCACTTTTCTGCTGTCTCCTTATTATCACTGCTTTGCATATCTTGTCAGGATTCTCTTGGAGCTATGAATGCTTTGTCTAGTCAGGGCGCCAAGGTCCTTCATAGACAGGTGCTCGGCTTAGGAATGGCAATTTAATATATTTGTGGCTTTTAGAGATGACAGAAGATATTTATTACAATTAAAAGAATTGCAGGTCAGTAAAACAAAACAAAACAAAACAAAGAAACAACACACTAGGCAGTGAGAGAGATCTTAGTGATCTTGGGGTGTTCTGTACCCCTTAATAGAGGCTGACATTTTAAAGACAGGACACATGTAATTCTCCATATACCCAGCTGCCCAGAGGACTTCACATCTTTCTTACCCACACATACGTACTCTTAGCAACTGAGATTTCAAATATAAACAATATCATCTCCAAGAGGGCAGGGGCTGTGTCTTTTACTCAGCACTGTAGAGTGATACTAGACTGTTTCATGCATAAGTGAACCAAAGGCCACAGTCCCTGCCCTCAAGAAGTCTCCGCATTGCCAATCAATATAAACTTGACAAAAATACGCCAAGTCCCAAACAAGCAAAAAGAATTTAAAACCCTATTTTGTGTAAAGTTTTTACAAAAAGAAAAATAAAAACAAAAAAACGCTAAAAGGAGTCAGTTGTTTTTGTGAGGCAACCTTCATAGTAAACCCAAACCAACCCTGTTCCTTCTTCCTGAATTTGAGAATCGTGTCTGAGTGTTAAGTATTTTAAAACGGATTCAGCTAGGTTTGCCAATGAAAATTTGCCGCTTAGTAACTGCATCTTGCCTGTTTTTATTTTAGAAAGAAGTTCTGAGAGATTTACTTTCCTAAGGGAGGCAGTCCCCCTCACACAGAAGGATGCTTTCAGAACACGAAAGCCTCATGGGTCTCAAGTCCTGTGAGTGCAGTACCAGACACTTCCTCATTGACTTGTCAGTGACTTTTGAAGAGGTGCTCCAGCGTGAAAATTTTACAGAGTATTCTTTTTGCCTATAGTATTTACATTTTGGGAGACATGTTAGGAGAAAAAAATACTTTTTTTGATAAAGGAGATCTAAGATGGAAAATGAGATCTAACATGGAAAATTAGGTATCAATTCACCTCAACTCTAAACCATGATATGGATTAAAAGTATCTTTCTTCTAATGCCAAGAAACAGAGACACGTTTCACAGGTCTATAAAACTAGACTGGTGGGTCTTGTCTTTCAATTTATTTTTTTTGTTTTGGTAGCAGGAAGAGATAAGATGTAAGTCCATCCTGCAAGTTTTGCTGCCGCCTCGCTGGCTGACCTTGCTATTCAAGAGGGCACAGTGTGCACCTCGGTCATGGGCTGTCCGCACGTCTGGAATCTGGGGCCAGACTCTGGGGTGCAGGGGGGTAGATGATGCCTTGCTCTGAGAACTAACACAATCCTCAGATGTATATTCTCTAAAAAAGAATAATGACGATGCCATTATATTTTGGAATACTTAATCATATTTAGCAAAAATTCTGAGACTAATGTAAAAGTATGGTAATAATGTATTTTCTTTGAAAGAGAGGGAAGAAGTGGTTTATGAAATAAACAAGTCCTCTTCTAGGTATTTTAAAAATACTCAACAGATGTGGCATATATAATAAGAAAGGCTGGTGCATCTGATTTCTGAGCTCTCGTAAAGCACGAAGCAGGTTGAGAAAGGGTAATGCATGCTGACAAATGCTCTTCAGACCTCTCGTCATCAGACACCAGGGGAAGGAGACCCTCAAACCGGAGAATTATAATTCAACAGAAACTGTCATTTCCCCAGATGTCATGGGAGTATTACATGCAAAAACCAGCCCTGCAGTGAGTGGGCTTAAACTCAAACTTAATTCTTCAATACAGGACTCTTTACTGACTTGTTCTAAGTTTTCAGTGATGAACCCAAATAAGACTGAGCTTCAAGTGACAGGGTTCTGAGAATCTTTGGAGTCATTCTGTCCACTAATCCTAAGAGAATCAATGTAGATAACAGTCCCCAAACCTCAATGGATTATTTAAAAGTGAACAGATGTTACCTAAAATATCAGAATCAAAATTATGTGTAAAACATATCCGGGTGTATTGTGTATGCATCTAGACATGTTTATATATGTATATTATTTTTTCTCTGCTCAATAAAATTAGCAGCAGTTACAGATAAATTATTGTGGTCATGATTTGTGTGATTTCTAAGGACAACATATATCCCTTTATCAACACATGACTTTTGGAAAATGTCTTCTCATAAAAAGATCCCCACCAAGCATATAACATTAAAGTGTCAATTCATATCACTAACATTTTCAGGCACAAGAGTAAAACAATTAGCATGAAGCAATCTGAATGACGGAGCACAGAACATAGTTAATTGTCTAAAGTCAACCCTCCTAAAAGAAGGGAATTGTTGTTCAAAGTGTTTTTTTTTTTTTTTTTTTTTTAAAAGATTTTTATGTCTTTCAGCTTTGGCTGTTTTGTAATAAATATCATACCTTCTCGCATAAACCTACTTGGGTAAGAATGACTTCTCTGCACATGCCTTTTTTCCTGTTAGCAGCTGCTGAGTGTTTGTTGAGTGACGTACAAGGCACACCTCCAAGTGTTCTGTACAGCATTTTTATTGATGTACAAAATAGCCTGTTCACCATTCAAAAACGTAATCTGCATAGTAAGAGTTTCTCTTATCCCTATTTACAGAGAAGGTTTTTAGTGCAAAAACATGAAATTGTGTCCCAGCCCACCCCTTCTAGCCACGCATTGATCAGTTTTGTTCCATGCTGGCTGAGGGTTATTTGGCTATATTTTGGGCCTCCAGCCATTAATGAACTGCATTATCTTCTTCACCTGCAGTTTGCTCAATTTGAAATCCTCTGAGAGGATTTCTTCTGTTAGCTGAACAAGCAGGTTCCCATCAATCTTTTCAGTAACAAAGAAGGATATGACATCTTCGGACAAACCAATGAACCGTAGTGACTTGGCCACTTCCTCTATAGAGAGTCCTGATAGGTCAGCCGGTGGCTGCCACGGGGAACCGTCGCCACAGGATCTGGGGGCCAGCTGGAGGTGGAGCGGGGATGAGAAAGGGTAGGAGGCAGAGAAGATGTCCTGCATGCCCTTTTTAACAAAATACTGGTCCTCAGAGAGATCTGGTGACCCAGACTTGGGGTCTTCCTCAGCACCATCAATTTTCAGAGGCAAAGGAGATGTTTCGGAGGCGACCTTCTCTTCTACTAGTTTTGGAGCCCTGGGGGGTAAGGCAGGGCATGAAGTACTCTGCTTTGTCACGCCAGCTGCAAGAGTTTTCACATCTGTACTCTCCAGAGAGTAGCTGGCTGACTTGGGACAACCAGAGACGCTGCTACTGAATTCTGCAGTGACTGAGCTAGGGGGGCTGGACAAGAGCTCACAGCCATCAAAATCAAAAGGTGCTGGGCAGTTTCTCTTTGGTGTGCCTGGCGTCTTTTGTCTAGGGTAACTGTAACTCCTGCTTGGATCCAGAAGGAAGTCACTCCTGGTCTGGCTCTCTGATGCTCCCAAGTAATGATTAGGCCACGAGAGCCGAGAGGACACAGCTTCAGCAGAAGGACTTCCAAATGGGGATTTCAGGTCCACAGAATCAGTTTTCACTCGGTTACATGGATAGCAGGAAACAGGAGTGCTTTCAGAAGGACTTGTGTCAGTTTTAGTGACGCTGCTTAAAAGCAAACACAAAAAGAGAAATCAGTTACAAGAAAAAAGCCAAATCCCAAGGCTTTTGTTATTTATAGATGTTACTGCTGAATAGAAAAGTGCAGTTAGCTTTGAATTCAATAAAGTTCCTGCTAACTTCACTGGTTTTTTTTTTTTTTAAAGAATCTTTAATAAAATACATTGGTAATTTTAGATATGTACATAATGATTTAAAATGCTACAGAGGAGATAAAATAAGTATTTCACCTAGTAAGAAAATCGTTGTTAATAGGTGCCTGGGTCTTTACGATGAGGAAAATTATTAAGTCATGTGTAGGCTCTGCACCAACAGGTGCCATGATGGATGAATAATGTCTGCAGTGAGCGAGGGTAGAGTGAGAGAATAGTAAATGGGTGGCGCATGCTTGCCATGCTTGCGCTACAATGACATGATGGCATCACACCACCCGTGACTCTATTTCCATCCAAAAGTCTGAGGTAGGAGGAAATGCTTCAAATAAAATGCTAATCCTTGCCTTGGTTTCTGAACAATCGAGTAACATTAGCACAAGGATTTAAATGTCCAGAGAACAAAAAATACCTGCAAAGAGAGCTACTTTAAACTGTAACGAGCGCATGTGGAGTGGTGGATTAGGCTCTGGGGGGGCCGTGTTTTAAGAGCAACAGGAAACTAGAGTGTGCTCAAAGGAGGGTGAGCAGGCCGGTGAGGGGTCTGACAGTGACGTCAGGGAAGCAGCAGAGGGAGGCACGGATGTTTCTTTTGGAGAAGAGAAGACTTCTATCATAGCTGACTCGGAATTTTCATGAGTCGACAAAGAGATACGGGATGGACCTATTTTTATTTCTTTAGACCTAAGAAATGATTGAAAGTTACATAGAGATTGATTTCAACTCAATATAATAAAGTTTTTTTTTTTTTAAGTATTGCTACTTGCCAACAATGGAATGAGCTGTGTTGTAGAAGAATGAGCTCAGAGCACTGGAAGTATCCAGACAAAAGGAAATGACCACCCAACAGTGATGGTCAAAAGGGGACTCCTGTCTGGGAATTCAGAGTAGACAGCCAATGGGACCCTTTCCATTTCAGGTCCTGGTCGAAGGTGCTGTCTGCTGAAGGTACTGTCTGCTCGTGTCAAAGTCAGAGTGGAAAGAACTAGATGCTGATCTGTGAGAACTGACGGCAGCCCCTGGGGTGTTTCCAGGAGAATCTAGTTGGCCTTTACCTCTGAATTTCTCAGATTGGTGTGGTATCTTTTCTTCCCAAGACACACTGGCTCTTCCATCCTAGCTAAGGGGCCCCGGCATGCTCACCCAGTGAAATTATTTAAAAAACTAAAAAGCCATTTCCTCTCCCACCACCCTGCCTCAGTTAGGGCTACCCTGAAAATGCTCTCAAGAACCCATGAACTGCTGGATGAGAAGATAAGCGTGCAGCGGGGCCTGGCAAGAAGACTTACATGTTGTGTAGCCCTGAAGAATAGTAGGACAAGGTGGGGCTGGGAGAGCGAGTCTGTTGCCGCGCTGGCTTGACTGTGCGAGGAGGGATGGAGGGACTGGTGGACAAAGGCTTTGCGCTTCGGGGTGGAACAGGTGGGGCGTTCAGGAGCCGGCATTCTTCTCTGACCTGGCGCAGAAAAGAACACTCCAGGTTAGCAACAGACTGACAATGCCACTGGGGGCCAGCTCAATCCTGCAGACTTGCTCAAGTCACTCCTCTTAAACCATAACAGCAGGGTGTAAGCACGGCAGAGAGAAGATTGAAGTAAACAAGAATGATGGGAAGCACAGAGGCTGCCAGAGAGCAAATCAGACGCCTGTCACACACTTGCTGGGACAGAATGACTTTTGAAAGAAACTGCTTCGCAAATGCTGGCTGCTACTGAAATACAGAAAGTAATATGAAATATGGCAAGTTAAAGTATCTATGGTTAAAGAGCTAGTGACATCTGAGGATGGATAAAAAGGAAGTATTAAGAAAATAAGAACATAAGGCATTCACAAATTTAACTTGAGGATTCATCTCTTCTATTAGGTTGTGTTTTTTTCACTGTTCAAGCTGAATTCAATCTGATCCAAACCTTAGAGAACCCTGGACCTGGTCCAGGGCTAAAGCTCCTTCTGAAGTCATGTTCAGGGAATTTTTTTTTTTTTTTTTTGAGATGGAGTCTCACTCTGTCGCCCAGGTTGGAATGCAGTGGCACAATCTTGGCTCAGCTCACTGCAACCTCTGCTTCCTGGGCTCAGGTGATCCTCCCACATCACCCTCCCGAGAGGGCACCTGACTAATTTTTCATATTTTTAGTAGAGATGAAGTTTCTGTTGCCCATGCTGGAGTGCAGTGGCGCCATCTTGGCTCACTGCAACCTCCGCTTCCCGAGTTCAAGCGATTCTCCTGCCTCAGCCTCCTGAGTAGCTGAGATTACAGGCACCTGCCACCACGCCCGGCTAATTTTTGTATTTGGAGTAGAGTCGGGGTTTGAACATGTTGGCCAGGCTGGTCTTGAACTCCTGATCTCAAGTCATCCACTTGCCTGGGCCTCCCAAAGTGCTGGGATTACAGGTATGTGACACTGCACCTGCCTGGCAAGGGCTTCGGAAATGTAAATGTGAGTATCACTGGAGGATCTTGTTTAAAATGCAGATTTTGATTCTGTTGACACAGGGTGGGGCCTGAGAATCTGCATTTCTAACAAGTTCCCAGGTGATACTGATGCTACTGGACCACGGTCCACTCACTGACAAGGTTGCAGAAGGAGTCATGAAGCGGCTCTCTACATCCGGAAAGTACTTTTTAAAAGAGCTGCTTCTAGCTCTCTCCTTTCCTTCGTCTTCACACTGGAGAGGATCTAGCTGATCTGTGATGTCCATGGCTTCTCTGGGACTGCCTGCTGTTCCCCTAATTTGCTTTCCATTCCTTGCAGGCATTTCAGAATATAATCACCAATGAAGCGACATTTTTCATGTACTTCTCCGTGTCAGGCAGCAGGGGGCAGTTTATACCTGGCTCTGCCAGTCTACCCTAAGCTATAGCGGTAAAAATATTAATAGAGCCAATAGCCAATTCTGACTCTGTCAAAATGCTATGCTTTGAAATGCTCTCCCGGTCTACTTTTAGGCTATGTCCCCACCAAGTTTTTCACCTTCACTTTCAACTCCTTTCTGGCCAAGCAGCTCTGGGGTAAGACAAGAAAACAGCAAGCTCCTATTAGCTTTGGTACTGAGTTTGCTTAAGCTGAAATGAAATGGGTTCATGTCATCACACTGCATCTCCTACTATCTACACCGCACCCAGGATCTCTACCTCACACCCCAGGCCTGATCCACTTCCCAGAGAAAACCAGCCATTAAGAAAGGACGCATGGCTATGGGTAGCCCAGTAAACCCAATTCTAAATGAAATGGAAGCAAGTCTCTCATTGGCTACATTTCTTCCCGGGGCTGCCGATCACTGCTCCTACCTGCAGGGCCGACAGCCCTGGTTACTGGGGCCCAGTGGGTTGGGGAGAGGGAATGGTTTCATCTGGAGAAGCTCTGTAGACTAAAAGAAAATATTCGGAGCAGCAGATTTCTTCCACAATAGATGCAGGCTTTCCCCTTGTGAGCTTTTAAAAAGGTGGTGGATGACTGCAGAAAGGATGCCCACGAGGAAATGAGGTTTGGATAACGACATGAGAGGAATGCTTGGCGGGGCTGGCCCAGGAAAGACCCTTGCACCATTCTGGGGTCTTCCTTTTTTTTTTTTTTTTTGAGACGGAGTTTCACTCTTGTTGCTCAGGCTAGAGGGCAATGGCGTGATCTCGGCTCACTGCAACCTCCGCCTCCCAGGTTCAAGCGATTCTCCTGCCTCTGCCTCCTGAGAATAGCTGGGATCACAGACATGCGCCACCACACCTGGCTAATTTTGTATTTTTAGTAGAGAGGGGGTTTCGTCATGCTGACCAGGCTGGTCTCGAACTGCTGACCTCAGGTGATCCACCCTCCTTGGCCAGCTGGGTCTTCTTAAGAGGCTGAGAACTGACCAGGATGTTGCAGCTTAGGCTGGGCGACCCCGCTTTCTGGCTTTGGTTTATCTTCCACTGCCTTGTTAGGGAACTGTAAGGTAGCCAAATGTGTTTGTTTCTTAGGGAATATCTGTAGACTTTAGGGTGGATGGGTGTCACTTCATTACAGATGTGCTTGGTTCTATTTATGTTTATAGTAATAGGGCTCATGGAAAATGCGAGACGATAAGGACTCTGTCAGTTAACTTTTTAATTTTAAAATAAATACTTAGTCACTTCCCAATATTGGATTAGAGTGGAACATGAGGAAAACATGGTTAAGCTGGATTCATTTTAGCATTTTCAAAACTTTAGAATTAGCCATTAAATATGACATTTCATTAGGAAACACTTACCTGAGATGCCAATTATAATATGCTCAGATGCCAATTACAATACGCATTTTAATTTACAATAGTCGGCTGACTTCGGTCTATAAACTCAGAAAAGCCACTTGCAGTTGAAATTGACCTAAAGGAACTCCCCTCTTCCTGTTCTCATAACCAATCCCAGGTACCCAAGGTCACTTAGAGCTGGTTCCGCCACCTTCATAACTAGGGACTCCTGAGGCTAACAGGTTTCCCACAATGGCGAGGAGAGGGCGATAGTGAAGAGAAACACTTCCAAGCTCCAGGGCCTGGTGAGGAGGTAGCCGGGGCCAACTGGAGTGTTTATGGTTGGCGCTCAAGACAGAATTTGAGACACGGAAAGCCTTTGGGTTGGCCACATGACTCCTGAAGGGAGTTAAAGAACTAATATGTGTGTGTGTGTGTGTGTGTGTGTGTGTGAGAGAGGGAGACAGAGAGAGAAACAAGCTGATTCTTACTCTTAGGAGATGGGATGTTGTCAGTGATGAAGCAAGAATATGAGGCCAGGATTTTTTTCTGTTGTGATGGGAGGGCAATCTGGGTGTTGCTATGTGAGGTCAAGGTAAAAGAATTAGGCTTACTTGAAACTCACTTTAGAGAAAGGTGGTTTTTTTGTTGTTGTTGTTTTGTTTTTTTCTTTTTTTAAAGGATGACTTTAAAGGGACTCCATTCATGACAAGAATTTTGAGTGTCATTTTGTTGAGGCACAGAGTGAGTGGCTTGCGCTACGCCAGGCAGGTGGGGGGCAGCCCATGGCAGGTGGGCACAGCTGAGGACTCCACAGACACATCGCTAAGTGGCACTATAACTTTCAACTTGTTGCTGCATGTGTGGCCGCTCTGATGATGGCCTATTTATCTGCATCTTAAGGGAAGAATGACATGCTGTGGTAGGATGTATGCATTTTGGGATTCAGAAATGACAAAGTGAGGGTATATTGTACCATCTTACATTCTATCTCTTACTATCGGAACAGTAACAGTTCTACTACTCTTTGCTTCTTGATTTGATTCACGTGGGATATTTACATCCAGGAGGAAGGTAGCTGTGTTTTAGATGAGTTTTATCTGTCAATAAGAGACAATTTGTAAGACTAGACGGTCAATCACCCTATTTCCAGTTCTCCTTCATATTCAATTTAGCTTTTAAGTGTACAATTTTCAGCACATCCCTTCTGGAAGCCTCAGCATGTGGCTCTCATCATGTTACTGGCTGTCTCCGGTGGCTCCCTCTGATTCCTGGATAAAGGCCGGCCTCCCCTGCCTGCCACCCAAGGCTCTGTGCAGTCAGGGTCCCACGCATCTTTCTAGCAAGCTCTCCCACTGCTCCTAGTCTATATGGGCACACAGGTCCCTGCAAAGTGGCGGACTCAGTGTCCCCCCAGCACACCCTGTGCTTCCCTGCCACTTTCTCTGGTTTAGTTTTTACTGCCCACCACACCTCAACACCAGTTCCTGTGGGCCAGCCCCACACATTACACACTCTGTGTGCCACACACTGTTCATATTTACTTACTCTCCATCTATATTTAATGAGCCTGAGAGCTAAAACGTAGGGACTGCCATACTTGTTATCACCATCCTGGGGATAGCAGAGTTTGGGGATTTGTCACTCCTGGCACAAGCATGTCACACAGAATGCCTGGTAGATGTTAAGGAATGTCACAAAAAATACCAAAAAAAAAAAAAAAAGGCACTTAAAAAACTCATATACCATAGAATATCTTTTATATGTTTATGTGGAAATTATTATTGACAAGTCATTTGGGCTGGATGTTAAGTTTTTTTTTGGTGACACTGAGTCAATTTAGGGAAAAAAAGGCACCAGCAGACCTGGCACATACGATCACCACCAACTCTACCACCACCCGTTGACACAGTGTCACGGTGAAAATGACAATGACAGTATTCCTGAACTAGGAAATGTTGTGGCTTTAATCTAGCATACCCCAGAGTAATGACTACTCTAAAATGAAGATCTAAAGGACTATATTGTGCCTAATGGACTATTTGTTTCCAATGCAACGTTTACGACTGGACTTCCACCGGCAACACAAGGAGAGAGGGGCCCCTGTAGTATCAGGAACGAACCTCCAACCCTCGTGCTCAGTGAAGAGCTGGCATTCTGTTTTGAGGTGGGTGTTACCGTCCACTGCAGATGACGGTGATCTTTGCCTATGTGTAGTTAATTTCTGGTTATGAGTACCTTGAGTATTCACAGAGAAGCTCCTGGAACCAAAGTCCTGTTGATGACAGGCTCAATGGACACAGTGTGGATACAGGGAGTACCCAAAGCCTCGCTTCCTGAGCAATTCCCTGGCCTAAAGCTTTTCTTCGCAGCGGCTCCACCGCGAGCATACGTCTCTCCTGTTGCTCCTTCAGAGTAAGTCTGTCTCTTTTCTAAAATGTTCAGTGTTTCAATTATCATCAAGCATGAGACACCACTAACCTGGTGTTGATACAAGTCTCCTTGGTATTCACATGGCAGATCGCGAATGCAGAGCTAAACAGAAAGCTCACTTATTAAAGAGGTAGAAATGGTGAGTTCTGTTCTTTCTTGAACAGAAAGTCAAGTTCTTTCTTGAGGCCTATTCCTAGAGAGGCATATTCAGGCAACTGAAATAATCTAAGAGTGGGGGCTTAAAGCAAACTGTAAAAGGTGTCTGTCCTGGGGGCTGCCAGCCGGGATCACAAGCATCGACTTCCATCATCCCTAAAAGTCTGAAGAACATGGCTGTCGCTTTCTCTTTTCCTACAGCCTCTATTAATTCCACTTTGCTATTTGTTCAAATATACTGAGTGCCTATCATGTGCTCATTGAGTTAGCGTTGAGTTACAACAGTGAGTAACTCATGGAATGACTTATGAGGGAGGGAAACAAACACATAATTAAAATACAATCTGGTAAGTGTAATAATAGAAGTATATGCAAGGTTCATGGGATCACCATGAATTTACTCAAGGTGGCAGGAGAAGAACAAATTCACAGGTGATTTTACTGAGAAAGTCTTAGGAGGGATTATGAGTGTGCAAAAGGTAGAAGATAAAAGAACATGGCATGAAAGAAGAACCAGAATGATGATCTGGTCTTAGATGATGAAACAAAACACTGGTGCTGTTCATCAGACAGAAATTTAAAAGAACAGGGCTTGGGAGAAGCAGAGGAGGTCGGTTTTGAAAATACTAACTTTGAGCTCAGTGTTCTAATGATAGTTAGAATCTGAAGTTATGGCGGCACTGAGATCTCAGATGAGAAGCGAAGAAGGTTGAACCCCCAAGGGATGGGCAGAAGAGAAGACAGAGGAGGGGAAAAACAGGTAACTGCACTTTAATGCTCACAGAGCAGAATCATGCTTGAATGGCATCAAGGAAGCCAAGGGAGGGAGAGCTGCAGGGGAACAACAGTGCAAAGATGGAGAGATGTCACGAAGTCAGAAAAGGGGCTGGAAGAGGTTCCCCTTATGTGACAGTTAGCAAGTCACTGGTGATCTTAGCAAATGAGGTGTGAGTCAAGTGAGGGGGCAGAGCCAGACTCTAGTGCGTCAAAGCTAGACAGGAGGGAAGAGTGGTGTTGGTGAGGGCAGACCACTCTTCTCAGGAATTGTCTGGAAAGGAAGGAGTGAGGCAGTTGTTAGAAAAGGATACTGGTTTGAAGGAGGCATGCCTTTTCAAAAAAACTTTAAAGAAACTTGAAAAAATGTGCCTGGGTATGTATATGCATGCATGTAAGCTGGAGGTCAAGTGCACATTGACACCTGGGACTCTGCTCTCCTTTAACTTAAGAAGATAAAGGGGAGACCATTTTTCCATTGTTCCCTGCCTCTGTCATGCCATCAGTGGCCACATAAAGCTAGAAAAATAATTAATGGTAGCATATCATCTAGCAGTGAAAGCAAAGATGAAACACACCTAATAGAACAAACGCTTTGGAAAGCTTCATGTTTCTAAGTGGAGGTGGTCAACAAAGTCAAGTGCAACTCCAATCCATGGTCCAAATCAAACACATCATAAAATGGAACTATTTTCTTTACTTTCAGAATACTGCCCAGAGAGCTTAACGTCATTTCCTGAGTCCTAGAATAGACATTTAACCTTCTTTTCCCTTCTCCCTTTCTTACAGTTCTAACTCTTGCTTAGCTGGGAGGGAACTGAGCACAGGTCAAGGATCAGTAATTTGAAAAGTGGAAAACAAGGTCTCCTCTAAATTGCCACATGTTGAAAATAATGCATGAGAATTTGTTAACAGTAGGAAGCTCATGATTGCATGAGTGGAAAGCAGAGTTACATGTAGATCTCTGGAGGGAAAAAAATGACACATACATACAATTGGAGTGTTTTCTACATAGTATCTATGAAATACTTTCTTTCTTCTGTTACATCTTTTTCTCTGACACTTCCTAGGGGTTTATGAAACAGCATCACTAAGACTGGGGGCTTTCTGGTACAACAGCATTTCTTGGAAAGCCTTTGTTTCTCACAACTTCGACTCCTCTGTTCTGTGGAAGAAACACAACTTTCACATGCAGTCACTAACAGGACCAAAGAGCTTAAGAAAGGTGAAAGGACAGTTAACTATGGCATGGTCTTTACTTAACAGTTTTCAGATGGCCTTTTGGGAAAAAAATCAGTTTCAGAGCAGTGGTGGCTGCTCAATCTTACATACAAGACAATGGATCTAGGGACATCTGCTGACCGGGCCATGTATTTCCTTAGTTAACCTTCTAGAACCAATTGTCACATGCCTGGCAGGGGCATGGGGGAGGGAGTATACCTCCTGTCTCAAAGATCATATTGCTCGGAATTGTGGACAATCAATAAAGATATTTTGGCACACTCAGGTGGAGTAAGGATCGTTTTGTTTCCATATTGACAATGATTAAGAAAATACATACACTGCAGGGGAGCTTGATTTAAAATGAGATTCACCTTTCTTGTGCATTTTCTTCCCTAAAAAGCCAAATGCAGGACAAGTCAGCAACCTAAAGAAAGGAGTTTTGTAACCATGCTTCCTTGAACTTTGTAACTTTGCCTTCACTGACTGCCCTCTGCCCTGTATTTTACATTTCTTCCCACACTCCCAGATAACAAAATCATTACAGCCGTAAGAAATCTTATTTATAAAGAGGCTTTTATACAAAGAGTTCATAACCCTGTCGCGTAACCATCAGTGGATATTTTCAGCCAAACAAAAATTAAAGTTTTATAATGACAAAGTACAATAAATGAACCTCTATTTGATTAATTACACGAGGGCAAATGTGATTTACAGTCAAAATCCTGATTCTTAGACATATGAGCTTCTTTTTTCCATTTTTATACATTGATGATAAGGACCTAAGACAGATCTTTCTCAGAAATGGTCTCCAATATTCCAGCCTCAGGCAAAGGAGGCCCAGGGGAAGGAGCGGGCAGCTACTCACTCAGTGGCAGGAGGGGCAAGTGGTTCTGAAAAGATGTACTTGTTTAAAATGTAGGGTGCTTTCATGGACTCAGAAAGTATATGCCATTGAAGAGTAGAATAAAGATCCTTCCTGAGCAAGGAGTATACTATGTGATAAATATACTTAAGTCATGTATAACCTTCCTATTAATGTGATTTTATACAAATGGTACGTACTTAATTGTACAGCTTTGGAACAAGACTTACCCAATAGAACAGGGGTCCCCAACTTTTGGGATATGGACTGGTACTGGTCTGTGGCCTGAGAGGAACCAGGCAGCACACAGCAGGAGGCGAGCAGCTGGCTAGTGAGCCAGTGAAGCTTCATCTGTATTTACAGCTGCTCCCCATCCCTCGGATTACTGCCCGAGCTCCGCCTCCTGTGAGATCAGTGGTGGCATTAGATTCTCATAGGAGCCCGAACCCTGCTGTGAACCGCACATGTGAGGGAACTTTGCATGTTCCTTATGAGAATCTAGGTTGCGTGTTCCTTATGAGAAGCTAATGCCTGATGATCTGTCACTGTCTCCCATCACCCCCAGATGGGACCGTCTAGTTGCAGGAAAAGCAGCTCAGGGGTCCCATTGATTCTACATTATGGTGAGCTATATAATTATTTCATTATATATTACAATGTAGTAATAATAGAAATAAAGTGTACAATAAATGCAATGCACTTGAGTCATCCCGAAACCACTCCCTCTCCCAACCCTGGGTCTGTGGAAAAATTGTCTTCCATGAAACTGGTCCCTGGTGCCAAAAAGGTTGGGGACTGTGGCAATAGAATATTATAATTATCTTTATTATCATTCTAATCATTAAGATTTTCAATGGACACAGAAGAAGAAGAAAATACATCTTGACCTAGAAGCTTTCATTTAAAAAGAACCTACATGAAACAGAAGGCAATTAGTTTCAAAGTTACCAAACACAATAATAATTTAGTCCTTATTTCAATTAACAAATGGGAACTTAGGTATGGCTTGCTTACAAAATACTCCTCAAAGCTTGTAATTAAAATTAATTAAACATCAAATGCCCTAGGAAACCTCATTAACTAGTGGAATCCTGACTATCTTTTTGTAGAGCAGTTATTTTGAAAAGTAAATAATCACTAAGCTTAAATATTAATACATCAGATTTAAGAAAATCTGTCAATACCTAATATTAATATTTTACAGAGCGAAAAAGCCCAAAGACAAAATAAAATAAAAATGCAGAGTAGAATCAATTCTTAGCTACTTCCCACAGCTTGTTATCAACAAACATATTTTATGGTACTTTCTTAACTTGAGTAGTCATGTGAAGCCACTAATTCTGTAGGCTGGGCATATCCAAAGTAATGAGACCTGGCAGCACCAGGAGCTGGCCTGGCCAAGCCTGAGGAAGGGAGTCAGTTTTCCAAGGCCACTTCTCACCTTTGATATTTCTGTGTAATACCAGTTTCTTGACACTTGTTCACAGCCTTAGAGCCTCATGTGGCTTTTTCACAGGCACTCTAGTTCTTAAAACCCCTGACTCTGCCACTAAAAGATTATGCTATTGGGATCCACAGGGTGCCAAGCATTTCTGGAGCTCTGTTTTTGGGCTTATGATGATTACAAAGTTTGTGATGATTCCACAGTTATGTAACTAAAACATAATACCTACCTTACCAAGTAGACGTTTTAAAAGTCAGATTAAAAGAATGTTTTGCTATTTTTAAAACCAATTGTGTGTTTTTATCATATCTCAGAAACCCAGCAGAATGAACTAGCACACCCACTTCTGGAATGGGAGGCTGACTGACCCCCGTGGTAGCTGGCTCTGCCCATTTGCTGTCGGGGTGGATATGTCCACTCCCACCCACGTCCTGACTCTTTGGAGGGGCCTTATGTACCTGGAAAGTGTGACTTCCTCTCTCCACTCTTTAGTCAAGGAAAGACAGCGGGAAAAAACCTCTAAACAGTGACTGTCTACCTAACCCTAAACTGGAATCCATCCTATATTAAATTATTGCTATTATTATAAATGTTTACCAAGTGCCAGGGAGAAGTGCCAAGTTCTTTGCACAGTACAAAAATGCAGTGAAGATGTTATTATCCCCACAGGAACTGACTCAGGGAGGTTAAATATTTTGTGCAAGGTATGAAGCTACAAAGTGGTAGCGTGAGGATTGAAATCGATATACAGCTCTCACATGCAATGCTGCACGCCTCTAATTATCTATCACATAGCGAGGGTTCTGCCTGGCTGAGGCAGATTCAGATGCCCCAACAGACTTCTCTATAGTTAAATCAGTTTTTTGCAAGCACCTACTAGGCTAGGCCCATCAATCTGGCATTAAATTTACTCTTTAAGTCCCATTTTTCTCAAACACCAACAACACAGTGTGCTTCATTAAAGAAACTTTATGATGAACTTTCGGCCTTCTAACAATGAATGCGTGCTACCAACCCATCTTAAAACTTAGTTCTTAAACTCTGTTTCTCATAAGCTGTGGGGCAATCTTGTCTATCACAAAGGTTCACAAATTCATCAACACTGCAGTAAAACATGGTTGAAATCAGTGGTTCACAAAAGAGCTTCTTTTATGATTTTCCTTTTACCAGGAATTGCTATAATATCAACCACTATCCAAGAGGGAATGTGTTTCTTTTCTGTTATTAAAGACAGATGGAGGCTGGGCACGGTGGCTCATGCCTTTAATCCCAGCACTTTGGGAGGCCAAGGCGGGTGGATCATGGGGTCAGGAGATCAAGATCATCCTGGCCAACATGGTGAAATCCTGTCTCTACTAAAACAAACAAACAAACAAAATTAGCCAGGTGTAGTGGCGTGAGCCTCTATTCCCATCTCATTGGGAGGCTGAGGCAGGGGAATCGCTTGAAACTAGGAGGTGGAGGTTGTAGTGAGCCGAGATCGCAGCACTGCACTCCAGCCTGGTGATAGAGTAAGACTCCATCTCAAAAAAAAAAAAAAAAAAAAAGGACAGATAGAGAACACTGACCACTGGGTGCTGGGGTCCTCAGATAGGATACTGCTACACAAATGGTTTCAGAAGAGCTGTGAACCTGCAGGGTTATTTTGTCTGTTTTTCTGAGACTGAGTCTTGCTCTGACACCCAGGCTGGAGTGTAGTGGCACGATCTCAGCTTACTGCAACCTCTGCCTCCTGGGTTCAGTTGATTATCCTGCCTCAGCTTCCGGAGTAGCTGGGATTACAGGCATGCACCACCACACCAGGTGTTGTTGTTTTTTTTTTTTTTTTAAAGTACAGACCGGGTTTCACCATGTTGGCCAGGCTGGTCTTGAACTCCTGAGCTCAAGTGATCTGCCTACCTCGGCTTCCCAAAGTGCTGGGATTACAGGCGTGAGCCACCATACCAGGCTGACCCTGCAGTTTTGATAACTATTTGTAACTCATTGCATAGAGGAGAACAGACTGGAAGTCAAATGCTCTATTTATAGCATCTTGTGCAACATAAAGTCTTCCCAGCATTGCTCTCCAAAATGGCATTTTCTAAAGAGGGGGAAAAGAAGATTGCTCTTGAAGATTGCCTTTTGTAGAGTACATCTGGGTAAATACTTTACATATCAGCCAATAACCAGAAAATCTACCTGATGAATAGACGCCTGCAATGTTATAGAATAGAGAATGTGTTTAGATCAATAAGGATAATCCACTCAAAAGGGACTGTCAGGTCATTCTGATCTGGGGGCAGCTTGCAAAATTTTAAAAAGGGAAAATGCCAGACTGGGCATGCTCCCTCAGTTGGGCTCAGATGCAACAGTTCTAGGTGTTGCATCTTGTCTATTTCTTGAACCAGGAACTGTTTACTTTTCCCTGTGACATTCCCGTTAGGAAGAGAACGGCCTCTCATATTCCAGAGAGGTTAGTGTCAGTGTTTTGTTTAAAAACTTATTAAACATGGCTGGGTTCAGTGGCTCATGCCTGTAACCCCAGCACTTTGGGAGGCAGAGGTGGGTGGATCACTTGAGGTCAGGAGCTCGAGACCAGCCTGGTCAACGTGGTGAAACCCCATCTCTACTAAAAATACAAAAAAATTAGCCAGGTGTAGTGGCACGTGCCTGTAATCCCAGCTTCTCAGGAGACTGAGGCACGAGAATCATTGAACTGGAGAGGCGGAGGTTGCAGTGAGCCAAGATCGTGCACTGCACTCCAGCCTGGGCAACAGAGTAAGACTCTGTTTCAAACAAAACAAAACAAGCATAAATAATTCTTAAACAATCTTTACAAAGATATAAGAGGACTAGAGCACACAATTCTAGAGCATCAAATACAAAGATACAAAAGGACTAGAGCGTCAAATACAAGTGAATATGCAAGGTATATTAACAAAACATACGAACGGGATTAAACGGATGACTCTGCCCCCAACGATTTTCTGTTTGGCTCACAATGTAGTTTCCCTGTTTAAGACACAAACAGAAAAGGGTTGACAAGCAGAGCCCAGAGGATGCCAGAGCTGCAGCACAAGTGGGGAGGAAGACCCCCTTTCTTTGACTCCTTTCCGTTGCCCTGGCACCTTCTATTCCTAAGGACCTTGTGAGAGTTGTCACCTTCCCAGCTAATATCTAGCTGGTGAACTTTCAAGTGAAGCCAACATCTTTAATTACTGGGTAGGAGAGTTGGCTGGACACATGGCACATCTCTCTCTCAAGACCTCACTCCACCGGAACTATCCAAAGAACTTTTACTTAATTCTGTGGGAGCACTTAAATTTATGCCCCATTAAAGTTCCCTTTTGAAAATTACAAGCTGAAGCCACATCTAACAACTATGATGTTCTCTGGATCCCACGCACATCCTAAAAATGGAAAATTCATTTCATGGTCACAGAACCAATAAAAAACATGACTTCATTTGAAATGCCTAAATTTTTTTAAAAAACCAAATTAAATGATTTCAGGTGTTTATAAAAAAACTCATTAGGTTTATAGCATTCTACAAACACTGGACACGCTCTGAAAAGATTCTCTTACGTCATAAGAAATTACAGCTTAGACTGGAGGCCAATTTTTTTTTTTCTTCTGTGAGATTTGCTTTTAGTTTCAAATTTAGCGTTTCTTTTTTAGTACCAAGGTCAGAGTTGGACCTCTTAATATTTATGTTCTTATTCATCTTTCATTAGCCACAGAAAAAACAAGTGATGCTAGTTTCCTACCTCCAGACTTGGTTACATAAATGACCCTGGGTGTGACCATCTCGGATGAGTCTGTAAGTCAGTCAACAAACATGAGTCCCCACTGTGTGCCAGGTAGGACCCAAGTTCAGTAGGAAAAGCTCATACAGTCATGTTTCTATTGAAGGTCAGAGTCCCAACCTTCAAGTAACACGAAATACAAAGCCGAATTAAGACATCCCTCAAGTTCCGGGAGAACTTGTTTGGAGGGCTGCCCCCTTACTTTTTACCTGGCTTTTGATGAACATTCTTAGGGAATCACTGACATAAACACAAGGGCCAAGGACCCCAGCTCTACCATTAAGTTCCCTAAACAGTCCATGACATTTAGTGAATACAGGGATCTCTGGGCTTGTGCCTGATGGTCCCCACAGGATCCTGTAAGGAGCAAGGGCAAGTCCAGATCTGTAGCTGCTGGGCAGCTCTCACGCCCTGCAACAAAAGGCCAGAGGTGGGTCCTCTTAGGAAAGCTTTGCAGCAATGAGGGCTCTTTATGGACAGCTAAGCATGGAGCCTGGCACAAACTGCTGCCTGACACCCAGGGCTGTCCATGCCCTGGTGCCAGTCTCTCAGTCAGCACTGCCCATCCCTATTTAACTGCCCCACAGAACTCCTCGTTTTCCCTCGTACATGCTTAAAGCTGCCCCAGCTTCCAGCTCGTTGCTCATGCTGCTCTGTCCGGAATGTCCTTCTTTCTCATTTCTCTTCCAATTCAGGTACATTTTCTAAACGCATTTAAAATGTCACAATCTCCACGGAGGTTCCTCTCATTCATCCCCCGACTAGAAGTTTCTCTGTCGCCTCTGAATTCCCCATACATTCTCTCTCTCTCATCTTCCTATTGTTTATCACCTTTTAACTTGTATAACAGTCATTTCTTTTCATCTGTTACCTTCCCTGTAAAACTGAGAAGTGCGAGGGGCTAGAGTCCAGGTTTTCTTGATGCCTGTATTTCTAGCATCTAGCCTAGTAATTCCATAGTTTTAAAAAACCGGGTTCTGCACAGCCCCAGGGTTCTAGAAAGGTATCCTAAGATCACCTGGTAGGGGCAGAGTGGGCAGGGACCCAAGGAAGACCGCTTCCCCACAATATGTGCTTCAGTCAGATAGGTTTTGATTTGAACTCTTCTATATATTGGGATTCATATAATTCTTTTAAAAAGGATTCTTCTAGAGATAGAAAAAAGGAAGCCACTGTAACAGATATTGTCAAATAAATTAATAAAATTACACTTAGTACCTGTAGCCCTTTCTCCCTCAGGGATAACGAAATTCAATGATTAAAAATGAATAGCAAAGGTTCAGAGTGGCTGTCAGTCGAAGAACATGGTCAAAATAGAGGGCCCTTTCTTTTGTTCTAAACAGAACTGTACCAAAATTTTAGTTTTACATTAAAATCAAGCTCTGAATGAGTTACGTTTAAGGTGTTAAATAGAACTGCCCTGGCACCTGGTTCTGTGGGGGGGGGGGGTGTGTGTGTATACATTAGCACATCCACTATGCTTTGATCTCAAAGTAACTTCAGGGGTATAGGAGAGAGTTGTAAGTGAGGCTGCTGCCTCTTGATTTTCCTCTGCTTCCCCTCCCACCACCAAATAAATTTACTCCTCCTTCAGTCTTCCCCATCACAGTAAATGACAATAATATCCATTCTGTTGCCCAGGTTAAAAATCTAGGCGTTTTCTTTGATTGCTCTCTTTCTTTCATGCCCAACATCCAATTCACAAGTAAATATTGTTGGGTTTACCTGTGAAACAGTCTGAAGCAGTCATCCCTCTCTGCCAGCCACTACCAGCTGCCGCGGTTTAGGGCCTCACCACCTCACACCTACGTTACCGCAGTCGCCTCTTCTCTGCCTCCCACCTTCCACTCTCTCCTCCCTATAATCCATTCTCCGGGCAGCAGCAAAAGTCATGTTTAAAACTCTACTGTTAAAAACTCTCCAAGAGGTTCTCATTACACATAGAGTAAAACTGTAATTTCTAACTGGTCAAAATAATCAAGCTAGCATGTATATCTCACTCCAAACTAAACAAATTTGCTCACTCTGATAATCTTCAGTTGGGGAGTTTGAAGAAAATAAAGTAGTGGATGACGGAGCAGGGAGACAGTAAGACTGGCACCTCATTCAAAAACAGAAACGACTTACGGCTTCAGATTTGGGAGGCACTGGAGGTGGAGGTAGGGAAGTATCTGAAGATTTCATTGCTGCTCCCAGAGTCCCAGGGATGGGAAGAGGAGAAGTTGCACATTTAGATCGGACAGAACCTCTAAACTGATCACATCTGCTCTTCTCGCTTAGGGAGCGAGTGAGAGGCTGATGGCTGGGCTTGCCTTCCTCCAGCCACAGCTCTTCATAGGGAAGTTCTGACTTTCCCGGGAGGCCTGTTGATTCTTCACTAGCTTCTGGGAAAAGGTAGTCACTCCCACTATCTCCAGAGTCCTGGTAGGGCAGGATGTCATGAGGAAAGGGGGCCCAGTCTCCCCCCAGGTCCCTGCAACCATGAAGGTTCACCTCGCTGTTGCCATGGAGATTGTTGCCATACACACAGACCGAGAGTCGGTGGAAGGACTGAGTGAGCTCATCGCGGGCGTAGCTGAGGGAGTTGGGCACGTGGTTGTGGCCAGAGCACCGGCCCTTCTTGGGGCTCTTGCAGTCCTCATTCCAGTCGGTTTTCACATCACGGACAGCCCGTGAATACTCATCGATGTCGAACTGTTCTTGGCAGATACCTAGCCAGTGATGGACCAGGGTTTCGGGCCATCCCTCTCCCTTCACCAGGTGTTCTGGGAGGCTGAACTTGGGGACAGTCAAGTGCAAAGGAAAGTGCATGGGGAGGATCTTGTTGTTCCGCAGCACACAGCAAACCACCACCGTCTTGGTCTGGATGTTCACAAACTTATAGCGGTGCCCCTCACGGATGAAGTGGAGGTCGTATGGGTTTCTCGGTGGAGGGCTTGGCACAGTCACATTCACAGGAAGCCTGGTCTTCTCCACAATGTTGCGGATGGTGTGTTCGCCCTCTTGCATCTGAAGTTCCAGGGGACTTCGGGTGCTAAACCTGCCCTTGCACTGGAATGGAAGGCTAATGCTTTCGTTGGTCCGGTGATTCATGCAAATGAGGCATGGCATTTTGCCTTTTCCCAGCTTGCTGATGGAATTGAGCTTCCCAATCTTTTTGAAGATTGTGTTGAGTCGTGACTTTTCCTTGAATGTCTTTGCATAAAGGATTTCTGCTTGCCCCATTAGAGTGAGTTCATCCCCAGTACACAGGGTGATGTTGTAAACTTCAGTGTCTTCATTGCATTCACCTGAAGCAACCTACAATATAATAAAGCACATTTTAGGTTCATTTCCTTTGATCTACTCATGCAAAGAAGAACTTCCTATTAAGACCCACACAAATACATACACAGATGAAAATGCTGTGCTTTTCTTTAATACTAAATTTAGACACTTGGTTTTATTTTTATTATACTTATGTGGTTAACAATAACTACTATTTGTTCAAGATGATATTAGTCTAGAATTTTATAAACATCTCTTTTCTTTATATATGCAGAGTAGTCTATCATATGGATACTAACAGGGACATTGTAATTTTTTTTCTTTTTTAGTTATAAATGTTTTCATGAAGGCTGATGTAGAAAATTCCTTGTTTTCTATTATTTAAATTTAAAATTTTACTTTTTAAAATTTTACTAAATTTTTAAAATTTGAAATTGAGATAAAAACTTAAAAATGTGGTATTTCTCCATTTTTAAAAAATTATACATCCATTATTTAATTGGAAGAAATATTTAAAAATACAAATATAAAAATGAAGACCTTCTATGCTATCTTATCACTAAAGATAATCTGTCAAATATAAATAGAAAAAAGAAATAGAATTGATTCATCTATCTCAGAGATACAAACAGATACATATATACACAATTCTGTTACCTGAGTTTCTAACTGTATCCATTTCCCCAGGGCATATACTTCATCAATAGTAATACTAACCTAATGTATTCCATTTTGTATGAATGTGCATTATTTGACTAGCTCCCTACTCTAAAATAAAAATATAGATGGATTTTTTCCAATGTCTAGCAATTATAAATAGTACTGCAATGAACTTTTTTACAGCTCAATTATTTCCTTAGGATAAAGTACCAGAAAAACTGCAGGGACAAAAGCTATGCATATATTTGTTTTTTGGTTTTGTTTTGTTTTTGAAGACAAGGTCTTGCTGCCCAGGCTGGAGTGCAGTGGCATGATCATAGCTCACTACAGCCTTGACCTCCCAAGCTTAAGGAATCCTTCCACCTCAGCCTCCCGAGTAGCTGAGACTAAGGTGTGAGCCACCACCCCTGGCTAATATGCATATATTTGAAAGGTCTAATATGCACTGCCCACTGTGTTTTCATCAATGTTATACTTATTTATACTTTTATCACTTTATGAAATTATGACTCCCTATACTCATACTGAAGTTTATTTCATGTTTACCAGTATGAGAGATAAAGCATCCATGCTGAATTAATTTTTTTATTTTAAATATATTTATTGGTATATTCATTTTTCAGTATTTATCTAATTATTTAGATCTCTTACTGATTACTTTTTATGTAAATGAAAATGTAATTTATGCTATGCATTTTTCCATTTGTTGTTTGAATGGCAATTTTATAGCTTAACTATTAAAGTTGTCTTTTTTAAAATGTAGTCAATATTTTCAAAATTTCCTTTGTGATTTCATTCTTGGGTGCTATGTTTCTAGCCAAGATGATACAGATTCATGATTCTGAACCAGGAGTGATTGTACCCACTAGGGGGCAATGTTTGGAGACAGTTTTGATTGCCACGACTGGGGAAGCTGCTGTTTGCATCTAGTGGATAGAGGCCAGGGAAGCTGCTCAATATGCTATAATGCTCAGGACAGCTCCCCACAGCAAAGAATTAGCCAGTGCAAAAATCTCAGTGGTGCTGAGGTTGAGAAACGCTGGTATAATTGCCAGTGTTTTCTTTTAATACTTTGCTATGTAGCTCTATTTTTTTTTAAATCCGAACCCAACAGGGAACGTAACTCTATTTACTCTGGTGGATTATTTAAGGTAGGTTTGCATGTGTGTGTGTGTGTGTGTGTGTGTGTGTGTGTGTGTGTAAATTAACTGAGTGTTGAGTACACTTCCTAAATAGCCATCCCTTTCATCACTAATTTGAAGCGTCACTTTTATTGTATACTAATATTATATACTTTTGTATCATAAATGTAAAATATATAAAGTATTATATACTAAGTTCATAAAATACATTCAAATATATACCCATATTTGCATTTATTTGGGGGCCATTTATCTTAGTGACCTTTCTATTTTCCCACTTTAACTATATTGTTTTTAATTTGTCTTCATCTTACATTTTCAGATCTGATAACAGAAGCCCTGAATTGTGTTTATTCTGACTCAAAAAGTATGTGGATGGCAGAAAACAAGAGAAATAAAGTTAAAAGTCAAAGGACAGACTGAAATATTTGCAAAACATATCACAGATAAAGAGCTAATATCTCTAATATACAAGTAGCTTCTTAAAAGTAAGGACCTGAGAACATCCTGGCTAATGCAGTGAAACCTGTCTCTATTAAAAATACAAAAAAATTAGCAGGGCATGGTGGCACGCGACTGTAGTCCCAGCTACTTGGGAGGCTGAGGCAGGAGAATTGCTTGAACCTAGGATGCGGAGACTGCAGTGAGCTGAGATTGCGCCACTGCATTATTGCAGACTGGGTGACAAAGCGAGACTCTGTCTGAAAAAAAAGAAAAAAAGAAAAAAACAAAAACAAAAACAAAAATGTTGTAGAAAAATAGGCAAAATATATGAAAAATTAATTAACTAACAAGACGTACAATAGCTTTCAAACCTATGAAAATATGTTGAACTTCTCTCCTTATAAGAGAAATGCCAATTAAAATTATACTAAGATACCATTTCTCACCTAACACATTGATTAAAAATTCAGAAGCTTGACATCACACTCAGTTGGTAAGGCTATGGGGTAAAAAGGATCCTTGTCCATAGCTGGTGAGAATACAGCATGATACAACCTGTGTGGTGGGGAATTTGGCAATATCAAGCCAAATGACATATGCATTTATCCCTCCATCCAGCAATCTACATCTAGGAATTTACCCTGAAGATATTCCTCCAACAATATGAAAGTACACATGTATAAGGTTATTCATTGCAGCATTATTTGTCTTTGCAAAATATTGGAACTCATCTAAATGCTCAAATATAGGAGGCTGACTGAATAAACTATGGTACACACACTTCCTGGTACTATGCAAAAGACAATGAGAATAATGAATCCAAGGAATGGATATGAAATTACTTTCAAGAATATATTGTTAAATAAAAAAAAGCAAAGTGCAAAAAAAGTTTATACAGTATACTTTTTTTTTTGTTTAAGAAGAAAGGAAAAATTAGTATATACATTTTCTATTTTTGTTACAAAACAAAAACAAAAACAAGCACAAGGAAAAACAGAAAACAATGTAACTGGTTACTTACTGGAGCTAGGGACAAGGGAGGAAATGAAACCTTTCTGAGTATACCTTGCCACAGAGTTTTGACTTCAAGGATGTATGCTAATGTGCTACATATTTTAAAAATTAGGTCAACAAGAATTTTTTTTTAATTGTAAGTTCTGGGATATGTGTACAGAATGTTCAGGTTTGTTACATAGGTATACATGTGTTTCATGGTGGTTTGTGGCACCCATCAACCCATCATCTACATTAAGTATTTCTCCTAATGTTATCTTCTCTCCCTTAGACACCCCCCTCCAACAGGCCCCGGTGTGTGATGTTCTCCCTTGTGTCCATGTGATCTCATTGTTAACTCCCACTTATGAGTGAGGACATGCAGTGTTTGGTTTTCTGTTCCTGTGTTAATTTGCTGAGAATGATGGTTTCCAGCTTCATCCATGTCTCTGCAAAGGACATGAACTCATCCTTTTTTGTGGCTGCATAGTATTCCATGGTATATATGTGCCGCATTTATCCAGTCTATCACTGATGGGCATTTGGGTTGGTTCCAAGTTTTTGCTATTGTGAACAGTGCTGCAAAATAAATCTCCCTTTATAGTAGAATGATTTATAATCCTTTGGGTATATATCCAGTAAAGGGATTGCTGGGTCCAATGGTATTTCTGTTTCTAGATCCTTGAGTAATCGCCACACTGTCTTCCACAATGTTTGAGCTAATTTACACTCCCACCAACAGTGTAAAAGCGTTCCTATTTCTCCACACCCTTTCCAGCATCTGTTGTTTCCTGACTTTTAAATGACTGCCATTCTAACTGGCGTGAGATGGTATCTCATTGTGGTTTTTATTTGCATTTCTCTAATGACCAGTGATGATGAGCTTTTTTTTTCTTATGTTTGTTGGCCGCATAAATGCCTTCTTTTGAGAAGTGTTTGTTCATATCCTTCACCCACTTTTTGGTGGTTTTTTTTCTTGTAAATTTAAGTTATTTTAAAACTGAGTGCAAATGGAAACAAATGCAAAATTCAACTGTTTTTTAAATCAACAAAATAACCACTCTGGGGAAAGAGAAATAATCCAAGTAGCTTTGGAATGCTGTCTGATATGGTTTGGTTGTGACCCTAACTAAATCTCACCTTGACTTGTAATAATCCAGGTGAAGATAATTGAATCATGGGGGCGGTTTCCTCCAAGCTGTTCTCGTGCGAGTGAGTTCTCATGATAGTGAGTTCTCACGAGATATCATGGTTTTATTTCTTATTTTTTTTTATTTTTTTTTTGAGACGGAGTCTCGCTCTGTCGCCCAGGCTGGAGTGCAGTGGCCGGATCTCAGCTCACTGCAAGCTCCGCCTCCCGGGTTCGGGCCATTCTCCTGTCTCAGCCTCCTGAGTAGCTGGGACTACAGGCGCCCGCCACCTCGCCCGGCTAGTTTTTTGTATTTTTTAGTAGAGACGGGGTTTCACCGTGTTAGCCAGGATGGTCTCCATCTCCTGACCTAGTGATCCGCCCGTCTCGGCCTCCCAAAGTGCTGGGATTACAGGCTTGAGCCACCGTGCCCGGCCAATATCATGGTTTTATAAGGGGCTTGCCACATTGCTGGGCACTCATTCTTTCTCCTGTCACCCTGTGAAGAGGTACCTTTCTCCATGAGTGTAAGTTTCCGGAGGCCTCCCCAGCCATGCAGAACTGTAAGTCAATTAAATCTGTTTCCTTTATAAATTACCCAATCTTGAGCAGTTCTTTATAGAAGTGTGAGAACGGACTAATACACTTTGACCATATAATGCCAGTAGGGAAAAAACACCAATAAATACTCTGATCCTTTTGGTAGATTTGTTTTTCATAGGGATAAGGGTAGAACAACTCTGAATCAAATGTATGTGTATTGTAAGATTGAATGAATGGGTAAATATATTGATGTCTTGGGAGTACAGAGATTTCATTTTGGAAGGAGAGACAGAAACATGGAATGAAGAGCAGGAAAGGCAAGACAGAACTCCTTGGGGTTTGGATTGAAATTAGAGGTATCCATATTAACTCACACTTTTCAGCAGTTATACACACAGACACACATAAACACACACACACAAACACACACAGACACACATAAACACACACACACAAACACACACACACACAGACACACAAACGTATATCTTAGTTTTTTCCTTTCCAAGCAACCAGAAACCGCCCAAATCGTTCCCCACTAAAACGAACCAGGGGTCCCTGGAGAAATTATGAATTCCAAGGGTAGGGCAGAAATGGTACAAGGTGTGCTTGGAACATTTTGTCGTGCCAGAAAGTAAGGTGCTCATAAGATGATGAGAACATGCCAAAAAGACACAGCAACCAGCCTAAATGAGCTCCTACTGCTAAAATCTGGGACAATTTGAGCATCACAATAAATAAAGACCACAATGAATTATAATCTATTGAATAAACAGGAACACCTAAGTCCATGCTGATAGCAAAAAGATGACAAACAAGGAAGACTGGAAAATCATAATTTTGCAACTTATTATTTACTTCATTATTTATTACTATTATACTTTCTACTATTATAACTTTATTATAGTAAAAAATCATTTTATATAAGAATCATCAATAGATGCCAAATTTATAGGAGTTTGATTAAGGAGGTTATATGCATGGTCTTAGTGTCTTTTCCCAGAATGCTTAATCACTGCAAGGGGAGAAAAGTAACTATACAGTGGAGAATATACCTTGGACAGTACCTTGACCAGGTTATCAAATTTAGTATCACCAAAGAGAGGCATACTGACATCCTCTACCTCTGAATGTGACTTCCTGAGAAGTTCATGACCTTGCTTATGTACCATTCTAGCCAAAACTATTATGGAAATCTCATCATGAGGAAATATCAGACAAACCCAAACTGAGAAATATTCTATAAAATACCTGGTATATATTCTTAACAAAATGTCCATGCCAGAAAAGACAAAGAAAGGCTGAATAACTGTTCCAGATTAACATGAAATAAAGAGAAGTGAAAAGTAAAGCAATAAAGTACACTTTTGGGACATCCGGCCAACTTGGAATCAGGACTATAAATAAAAGTATTGTTATCACTGCTAATGTTCCTGAATATACTGTGTTTACATAAGAAAAAACCCTTATTCTTAGGAAATATACACTAATGTATTAAGGGGTAGGGGACATAATGCATTCAGAAAAAGGTAAGTTATATTACGCATGTGTGTATGTGTATATGGGTGGAGACTGGGGAAGCGGGTAAAACAAATGTGCTAAAAAGACAAAAGTTGGTGAATCTGGGTAAAGTGATAGGGTGTCCTCTTTTTATTCTTGCAACAATTCTTTAGAACTGAAATAATTTAAAAATGAAAGGTTGAAAAATGTGGCTTTTCCACATAAACTTTAGAATCATTTTGTCTATGGTTTGTAATGATAATTTTATTGTAGTACATTAAATCTACATGGTGTTTTGGCAAGAAGTGACATCATTGTAATAGCATTTCCAAAGAGGCACATAATTCTCATCATTTATTCAGATCTTTTATTTCCCTTATTAGTATTTAATTCTGCCTGCATTACCAACCCCTGGACACTGCTGTTGAGTCATAGTTGTTGAATACGTTTTACTGCTATTCTGCATGTCCAGTGTCTTACTGTAATAGTTCTTTTTTTCAGTTACTTCTCTTGGGATTAGGTGATTATATCTTACACAAATGATGAAAAATTTATCCTTATCCTTTCAATTTTCATCCATTCTCTCTCATAACAGAGTGGTGGTGGTGACAGTGAGCATTTTAGTGTTTCAGATTTTAATGAGAATATTGTCAGTGTTTTAATATAAAAATATGAGAAGTTTGTTTAAGATATTCTTAATCATGTAAGTAATGTCTTTCCAATACTAGTTTTCTAAAAGTTTCTACAAATAAAATTTTTAAAAGTTTTAATAAAATGTTGATTCTATATCCAATTAAGATGGTCATATGTTTATTTTTGTTGTTGTTGTTGTTTTGTTTTTGAGATGGAGTCTTGCTCTGTCACACAGGCTGGAGTGCAGTGGCATGATCTTGGCTCACTGCAACCTCTGCCTCCTGGGTTCAAGCAATTCTACTGCCTCAGCCTCCTGAGTAGCTGGGATTACAGGAGTGAGCCACCATGCCTGGCCCATATGTTCATTTTTCACTTCTCTAATACACTGATGATATAATAGATTCCCAAATATTTAAATAATTCTACATGCTTGAAATAATCTCTACATGATCATAGTACACTTAAGACAATATTGTATAATTCTCTGATAGTACCTGATCTATGATGTGGTCATCTTTGTCACAGATAAGACTGGCCTACAGTTTTACTATGCATGTTTTATCAGGTTTTGGTATCAGGCTTACATTAAACCTAAGCTTGAATTTTTTTCTCACGTTAATAAAAATGTCTGGGTAAAGTAACTGACAATATTCATACCACATACTGAGTGGCGATCAGCAATATGTGTTTAGAAAACTAGGAAAAGCAACCTTTGTAAATAATTTCTTACCTTCTATTCTAGGTCATCTCTGTATAATTTTAATCTTTGGAACAAATAATTTGTCAATCAACATTAGTACTGTAAAAAACAAACAGCTTTGTTGTTTCCATAGTGAAGTGAATTTCTCTGTAGGAGACATTATAAGTACAGAAATGACAGCACAATATTGTTTTAACGGGAATATATGCTGCTAAGGCTTAGAGTCCATTTTGGATGATTCAGATAAGTATTGCTATTATTTTTTAAACAAGATCTCAACCTAACTGTGTTTACTTTTAGTACTTCAGTATTCATCTGGTTCTAACATAGATGCTAGGGATCTAAATTCAAGCCTAGGAAGTTAAATAAATTTTACCTTTTTTTTTTTTTTTTTTTTGTGATGGAGTTTCGCTCTGTCGCCCAGGCTAGAGTGCAATGGTGTGATCTTGGCTCACTGCAACTTCCACCTCCTTGGCTCATGTGATTCTCCTGCCTCAGCTTCCCAAGCAGCTGTGACTACAGGCACGTGCCACCATGCTCAGCTAATTTTTGTATTTTTAGTAGAGATAGGGTCTCACCATATTGGCTAGGGTGGTCTTGAACTCCTGACCTTGTGATCCGCCCGCCTCAGCCTCCCAAAGTGCTGGGATTATAGGAATGAGTCACCGCGCCCGGGCGGCTTTTTATTTGGAATAATTTCAGATTTGCAGAAAAGTTACAAAGGCAGTACAGAAAGTTCCTGTATACCCTTTACTTAGCTTCTGTTAACATCTTATGTGACCATGGCATGTTTATCAAAACTAAGAAATTTACATTAGTACAATACTGTTACATAAAGTACAAGTTTTATTTGGATTTCACCAGTTTTTTCCCATGAGTGTCATTTTGATATCCCAGGATCAAGCCAGGATACTACATCGCCTCTAGTCCTCTGATCTGTGAATTTCTTGGCTTTGTTTCTAAGGCTTTGACAGTTTTGAAGAATATAGCTTAGGGTTTTTGTTTGTTTAGAGCTAATATATCATGTGTAAATGACAGTGCTTGACACATACAAGGGCTTTCCTTTTCCACAGGACCTGCAGTTTCAAGTTTTCAGTTATTATTATTATTTTTTTCTCAGCTTTTTTTTTTTTTTTTTTTTTTTTTTTTAAAGAGACTGGGTCTTGCTATGCTGCTCAAGCTGTATTTCAATTTCTGGGCTCAAGTGATCCTCCTGCCTCAGCCTCCCAAGTGGCTGTGACTAGAGGAACAGGCTGCTTTGCCTGGGTCCTGGTTTCAGTTATTTTATCTCTTGACTTAGGTCACCAAGAATCATCTGCTATCAATTTTAGCTTTTGGTTTATCCCTAAGGCTTTTACTTGCAACCAGCATCTAGTTAAACTTATAAAAATATAGATCAAAGGTCAGTAAACTACTACCCACAGTCCAAACCTAGCCCACGACTTGGTTCTGTAAATAAAGTTTTATTGGGACACTGCCACACCCATTCATTTATAAATAGTCTATAGCTGTTTATATGCTATGATGGCAGTGCTGAGTAGCTGCAACAGTGACTGTACAGCTTGCAAACTCTAAAATACACGCTCTCTGTTCCTTTACAGTAAAAGTTTGCTGATACTGGGTATAGATGGATGAAAAGAACCATGGCCTTTGGAAACTGACAGGTACAATACTATTAGCTAAACTACAAGCTGAGTTTGAATCTTGCCTTTACAGTGTAGTGACCACAGACAAAATGCTTTTAGTTTTTTGAGCCTTAGGTTCCTCACCTATAAAATGGAACACCACCATCTATTTTGCAGGCTAAGTGAATGTATGTAAACAAATGCTTACAGTGCTTGGCACATGGTAGGCTCTCAATAAATGGAGGCCATCGTTACCCTATTATTTTTATTAACAAACCATTTTACTTCTTTAAATTGTTTCACATTGCCTTTCACATCTCTGTATTTTCACATGGATTTCTAAGTTTTTGTTTCCTACTGTGTTCAAGCCCAAACCACTACTTCCAAGCATTATCCTTCTCTCTGTACTGAATACTGTTCATGTTTTTATTGACTATGTTATCCCAGAATAAAACTTAATGCCAGAATAGAGCCTGAAATATCATTACAATTATATCCCAAAGGATGTGAACATACGGAAATAATTCAAAATATACCATTTTAGAATAGTCTAGTCTGCAAAACTCTCAGCTGCACTGTTATACTTCCTTTTTATTAGAACTTTGTGAAAAACTTGGCGAGTCACCCATTTGAATAAAGATGGAGACAGGGATGGAGACAGGGATGAAGATGCAGACAGGGATCTGCAAACTAAAAAATACGTTTCTATCTGTTTAAATCAATATTTACTAAATTTTTCCTAATTTATCTTTATAAACATACACCTTCCAGAATTAAGAAATAAGTCTAGTGAAGTACTGCACAGCAAATGAACTGAAAGATAATGTTCACCAGTTTTTGAGACTCATATCAGACAGTACACATACAGAATAAGCAGATCAAAGTTATCCTTACTAAATGTCACTATCTGGGCACATTCAACAGTTTTGTCTACATTTTCGTGTAGGTGTGTACTTCTTAAGTAACTTACTCCTACTCTCATACATAAAAATGCGTCACATACGTGAGAACAATCTGCAATCCCATGCTTCCAACTCTGAAGTCATTATTAATGCTAACAATTAGCCCTGAATAAATTATAAAACTAACATACTGACCAAATTTTGTGGTCACTGCCAGTGACAGATGAAAAATCTCATAAATAACTTCTCTTTCCTTAGCAGTAGAGCCAAATCGTCTCCTCAGGTTTCTACAGATGTAATTTATTTGCATAATTTCTTTCCTCTTTTTTTAATAGCAAAAGAAACAATGCATTCTGTCTAAGTGCTTCCGTATGTGTGTCTGGTTAACATTTCCAGTTTCAGTGTTTCCTGAGAGGAAGTAATTCGAAGTGTGTTATCTAAACAACTCTAATAGGTCTAATCCAGGAAACTATCAGGGTTTTACTTTTTACTGCTCATAATGCCGCTCAGAATTAATATCCCATGGTCAAGAAACATTTTAAAACACTGACGTAAAATTTTAAGCTTGTGGACATGCACACATTCTCTCTCTCTCTCTCTGAAGGTTCTGGCAATAGGAAATCTGTTCTCTAACAATTGTTCTAATAACAATTGTTCAAACATGTAAGAGGTTAAAATTCCAACTCATAAGATAAAATCAGGAATGATCTGATTGATATATAGGTTATATAGACAATATTTGATTAGTATTATGTTATGTCTTCCCAAATTAAATTTTCATTACTCTTTATTTTAGGAAAATGACAGCAAATGAAAGAAAATTGCATTAAGAGTTAAGATAAATGTTAATCCTAGGGGTTTTATATATATATATATATATATATATATATATTTTTTTTTTTTTTTAACACAAAATAGGGCAAGAATGACAAGTACAATGGCAAAGGTTTCATTTGTGATGCCACAGCAGAGGGCTTGCCAACTGGTAGTTTTTCAGAGGGCCCAAAATCTCAGATGACAAAAAAAGCACAGCTATCTTCAAACATTGAAATAATTAACCTCGCAATTGTATCCAATTTATCATTCTGAATGGATCTTGAAAATAATGACATCTGACTCACCCTAAAGGAAACATATAATTTTGAAAAACTGGAAAATAAAAAGTGGCTATATCTAAATACATTCCATTTTCATTTTAAATATCCCTTTTCACATCTGACGAAATTCAGGTTGCGCAGGAATCAGTAATTTCTGACCTCTCTGGACCATAGCCAAGAACGAGGCAGCGAGCTAACCAAAACGATGGGATGTTGTTGACGTTAGGGCTTATGGTGAAAGCCTGTGAGGTCCTTAAATCAGTGTACTGATTCCTAAAACTCCACTAAACATGATTGCCAATGTACAGCCTTAGCAAAACTGAAGTGAAAAATTAAACTAAAAATAGGGACTGTTAAGAAAGATATTCTGAAAAAGACACAAGAGGCAAACAAGACAACAAACCTTTCAAGGTTTTTAAACAAAAAAATTTAAAAAAATTAAATTATGAGACCATAAAATATCAAATTCTCAGGGCTGATGGTCTTTACATATAAAGGCAAAAGTTATACTCATCTCAAGTGGGGCTGAGTGCTTTCATCAATTATAAAACCGGAGACAGTGGCAAGTTTAAATTTTGTTCAAGTACTGTCTTTAAGATAGTAGAAAATGTATTATAAAATACTGAAAGGAAATTATAGTCATTTTGGACAAAATTCTGTTAACATTCACAGTTACTCCAAAAACTGGCTAGTTAGAACTACTCATGCCCTAAAGACTCCAGAGAGTAGGTAGAAAATGCTGGAGCAAGTAATTCTTACCCATTTTGAAAAATCACAGGAAAAGATGGTCTCTCTGACATTATTATTAACTTAAAACGCATGATTCTTTTTCTGAATTCTTGAGATGGAAACTAAGAATCACATTTTAAACAAGGAATGGTGAGTTACAACTGAACTACACTCTGGAAACAAAACAAAAAACCCCGAAGAATACTAAATGTTTCAGTACTACTAGCTTGTATGATTTTACAGGACAACCACAGGATGGCCCATGTACGCAGAGCAAAGTCTACTAATAAACTATTTTTGTGTTTTCAAAGACAAAAAATGACCAGGAGGATGGCAGAGCATAAGTAGTTATAACAAGAGTAGAATCACAAGCGGCCCAGTCTGTAGTTTTTTCTGCTAAAATGAATAAAGAAAGTAACATAGGCAGGGCGCAGTGGCTCACACCTGTAATCCCAGCACTTTGGGAGGTCAAGGCAGGCAGATCACTTGAGATCGGGAGTTTGAGACTAGCCTGACCAACATGGAGAAACCCTGTCTCTACTAAAAATACAAAATTAGCCAGGCATGGTGGTGCATGCCGGTAATCCCAGCTACTCGGGAGGCTGAGGCAGGAGAATTGCTTGAACCCGGGAGACAGAGGTTGTGGTGAGTTGAGATTGCACCACTGCACTCCAGCCTGGGCAACAAGAGTGAAACTCCGTCTCCCCCCCGCCCCCCCAAAGAGAAGGCACAGTCTAACTGGTCAGCAGAAGTGAAAAGTCTTCATTTTTTCAGCACTTTTTCAGATGGCAACTTTTAAAAGTGTAACTAATATGTTAAAATAAAAGGCACATGGATTGCATCAAATCTACGACTTTAGAAAATATATTGGCTGCTTTTCAGTAACTTGGAAGTCTTGGAAGACATTCAGAGTTTGGTATCAAGTTGCATTAATCATATTAAACTTTAAAATCTGTGCTTCTTTATTCAGCAATGCATTTTAGTCATGTCGGTGTATCTTTAACACTGCTTCAAGCAACAATATAAGACCCCAACCTCTGGTCTGGCTGTTTTATTAATACTGGTTAGCACTCTAAAAATTGTGGGTTAAGACCTTATGGAGTTTGAAGGAGTTCATTCTGACATGTGATGTTTAAATTATCAGAAACTACATTGATATTGATAGAGTGAAAAGATCAAAATAAGTGTGAACAAATGTGAACATGAAAGAGCCAATCCTCTAAGATGGATCCTGAATGGCTAACCGGGTCTAAATTTAAAAGACAGCCAACCAACCATTTGCTGACTGGAGGTCACACATGTGCTCTGAGCTCCTGGAAAACCCATGCTTCCATTCAACTTTGGGACTTTCAGAGCTAATGCGAACCAACCAATTAGAACTCACCAGCCTCAGGCAATCAGGGCTCAGCAGCACTAACTAATTGTGTTTCAATCCTTCATTTGCTATATGGATCTGACTGAGAACTTGAGTGGGCACTGTTGCTATAAAACCCGGGACCCTTCCTTTGTTCTCTGAAATTGCATCTTCATTTTACACTGAAGGCTATCTCTCCACGGTCTGCAAACTGTTCACTGGAAGAGTCTTTCCTTCAAATTCCTATTTCAGAGAACTTTTGTTCATATAAGCTCCAAGATTTTATTTTTTAAATACTGGCATCATACTTTACTATTAATAAGATATAAAAAGGTACATGTATAACATTCATAAAAGCTGCCAAATCCTGTGTGTCAGACCATAAATGTTTCAGAAATACAAATGACAGGATTTTGGTTATACTGCACTACATGCCATAATGATTGAACATGTTTGTATTTTTTAAAAAGGACAATAAATTAAACTGTACAAGCTATTGTGTCAAAGTGAAAGTACATTCTGATCACAATCTTGGGCCTTATCTCAAATCCACAGAGTGTGATGGAGCAGAGAGGTGACTGGATTGTATTAGGAGACCTGGTTTCTATGTTGGGCTTTGCTGCTGAGTCATTTTGTGGCTTCACATGAATCAATGAAGTCAGCTAACACAGCTGTTTCTCAGTTTTCATATCTGCTAAAAGAAGTATGATTAGGCAACGTGGAAGGGCCTTTCCAGATCTCAAATGTGATGATTATAACAACTCAAAGTCTGTAAACTTCCTAGTCCTGTTGGATAATTTATATAGTATTTTATTATTTTACTCTTGGTCACGTTTCTTAGTATTGCAAGACTCTAGTTTTTTCACTTAAGTTCTCTGAAACTTATGTTTTCTCCAATTAAAAAGAGGCACCTCTGGGTATACATACACAATGGAATACCATTCAGCTTTAAAAAGGAGGAAAATCATGTTATCTGTGGCAACATGAATGAACCTGGAGGGTATTATGCTAAGCAAAATAAGCCAGGCACAGAAAGACAAATACCACAAGGTCTCATTTATATGTGGAAACTAAAAACATCACACTCATAGATACAGAGAGAATGGTGGCTGTGAGAGGCTGGAGAGTGGGGAGAATGGGAAGATGCTGGTCAAAGGGTACATGTTCCAGGTAGAATGGGGGAAAATAAGTATTGAGAGGTGATGGAAATGTTAATTAGCTTGATTCAACCATTCCACACTGTATACGTGTATCACAGCATCACTTTATCAATATCCAAAGAAAAGGTACCGCTGAAATCCTTCTCCCCACATCACAGTGGCTCTGCTGCTAGGCACTGACACCCCAGCCCACAGCAGGTACCAAAGCAGTTAATCAGAAGCTGATATGCTGGTGACAGGGCTGTCACCTCAGCTCCTGGCCAGACGATGCACACAGTACGGAAGTGGTTCTGAAGAGGTCGAGGCAGGCAGAGGCAGCGACTGTATACCACATCTGACTGAACTTCACATTCCTGAGGGGGTAACTTTCTCTAATGGAGACAATGTAAACTTGTTACTTTGCCTCTGGGGAAATCTATGCTGGAACAGCTGAAAGTATGGCTCTCACTAGCTAGCTGGAGCTAAAATAGCAACATTATAGTATCCAGATTAGGGTATTTGGGCTCTCAGACTTGAGAGTCGTAATTTTAATGTAGAAAGCTTCTGGATTACATCAGTGAAGACAGGATGCCTCGGACCCAGTGCCAAATCGAAGGCCACCCTTTTCACCCTCTCTCTATAACTGTCACAGTAAAGATAGAACTTAAATTAAAACTTAATTGGTTAGTCATTATTTTGATGGCAGGAAATGCAGGCGGGGTAAATTTTCTCATCTTTATTGGGCTGAGTTTGAAAGGCTGGAAGACATTTAAAATAATTCAGTAGTTAGTAGTGTAGTAAGGTCTCCAAAAAAGTATTTGAAGTGAAGGGGTATTTCGAAACCACAACAAAGAACAGCTACTATGTACTGAGTTGTTAACAGTAAGTCACTAGGGAGAAAGTATTACATAAAGAGTAAGCAGGCCAGGCATGGTGGCTCATGCCTGTAATCTCAGTATTTTGGGAGGCTGAGGCGGGAAGATTGCTTGAGGCCAGGGATTCAAGACCAGCCTGGGCAACATTGTGAGATGTTCATCTCTACAGAAAAATTTTAAAAATCAGCCAAGTGTAGTGGTGCATGCCTGTAGTCCTAGCTATTTAGGAGGCTGAAGCAGGAGGATCACTTGTGCCCAGGAGTTTGAGGCTGCAATGAGCTATGAGAGCGCCACTGTACTCCAGCCTGAGTGACAAAGCATGTTTCTTAAAAAAAAGAAAGAGGGAGAGAGAGAGAGAGAGAGAGAGAGAGAGAGAAATAAGAGAGGTGAAAAAAAGAAACAGAGAAAGAGGGAGGGAGAGGAAGGAAGGGGAGAGGAGGGATAAGAGAAAAGAGGCCAGGCACAGTGGCTCACCCCTGTAATCCCAGTACTTTGGGAGGCCAAGGAGGGTGGATCACTTGAGGTCAGTTCAAGACTAGCCTGGCCGACATGGCGAAACCCCGTCTCCAATAAAAATACAAAAATTAGCCAGGAATGGTGGCGCACACCTATAGTCCGAGCTACTCGGGAGGCTGAGGCAGGAGAATCACTTGGACCTGGGAGGTGGAGGTTGCAGTGAGCTGAGATCACACCATTGCACTCCAGCCTGGGTGACAGAGTGAGACTCTGTCTCCCAAAAAAAAAAAAAAAAAAAAAAAAAAGAAAAAGAAAAGAAAAGAAACAGAAGGAGTAAGTGAAATAATCTTAATCTGTGGTGGGAATTTTTTAAATGTGAAACTAAACTTTTTATGATTTTATGTTCTGAACCAAGGATTGGCAAACCTTACCTTACAGGTCAAGATAGCAATAATTTTAGGCTCTATAGGCTATATAGATATATATATCTATATATTTTGGGTTGGATAATCCTTTGTTATGAGAGCCTGTCCTGTGCATATAGTCTCCGCTGCAACTACTTAATTGTGCTGTTGGCATAAAAGCAGCCATAGACAATACATAAACACATGGACATGGCTTTGTTCCAATAAAACTTTATTTACAAAAACAGGCAGTTTGCCCACAGACTAGCTTGCCAGCCCCCTTATTAGACATTTGCAAAGTACTTGAGTGCATTACTTTACTTAATTCTGATGACAAATCTATGAGGTGGGTAGTATCAGTTCCATTTTGTAGGTGAAGACACTGTGGGCTCAGGTTGTGTGACCCACCCATGGTCAGAGTCAATGCCTAGGGCAGGGTTCTGAACTCAGCTCTGAGTTCAGAGCCTGAGCCACTACATAGTCCAACTCACTCTTTAGATCATGGTGGCCTGCTTGGAGAAAAATATATGGCTTGAAAATTGTTAGTGCAGCTGTTTTTATTATTAAAAGGAGGGGTATGAGCCTTCAGTTGGAATGGGCAACTCAGAAAGAGGACATTTTCTGACTTTGGAAGTAAACATGAGAAGAAAGGTGGTTAATGAAAAAACGAAGAGAGATAAGAGAGAAAAAGCCTATTACAGTTAAAAAAAAAAACCCCACAAATATGCAGGAAAGCAAGTAAACAAAAACAGTATTCTTA
Source organism: Macaca mulatta (assembly GCF_049350105.2). NCBI lineage: Eukaryota > Metazoa > Chordata > Mammalia > Primates > Cercopithecidae > Macaca > Macaca mulatta. The sequence continues at coordinate 60,209,833 of NC_133423.1, read as the reverse complement.
CCCTGAAAACTAAAAACCAGATGGATAAAGAAAAAAAATGTGAAAGAGACAGGTGACTGCTATTCCCAAAACATGGAATTCCTTTAGCTTTGCAGGGATTAGAGGAGATATAAACAAATGATCAGTGAGAGGTATCCTGCCCACATAGCCTTTTATTTTCTTGACTCTCTCATCTCCATTTTCTGTTTCTACTACCTCAGCTGCTCACTCAAATGGACAACTTAGATTGGAAAATAGAGCTACTCCTGTCATTACTGACCTCACTGCCTAAAGTTAAATTTCAAGAGTTTTATACTCTACCACCACCTCCTATTTCGCATCTCATTTTCTCAAACATATCTATCTCATAAGTCCAATTTTCATTGGGGCTACACTTCTATTCACACTTGGTTAGCCAGTAGCGATTCTTCTTTTTTTGTTGTTTTTTGAGATGGAGTCTCACTCTGTCACCCAGGCTGGAGTACAGTGGTGCAATCTCGGCTCACTGCAACCTCTGCCACCCAGGTTCAAGTAATTCTCCTGCCTCAGCCTCCCGAGTAACTGGGATTACAGGCGGGCACCACCACGCCCAACTAATTTTTGTATTTTTAGTAGAGACTGGGTTTCACCATATTGGCCAGGCAGGTCTCGAACTCCTGACCTCAAGTGATCCATCTGCCTTGGCCTCCCAAAATGCTGGGACTGCAAGCATGAGCCACTGCACCCAGCCCCCAGTGAGGATTCCATGGCTCAGTGCGACCTGTCACTCACTCTAGGGAACACTCCATCAACATCTTTTCTGATCTCTGCTATATTCACTGGGAGAACCTCAACTCTGATTAAACTCAGCTCCTTTTCTACTCTATACCTGCATCGAGGGAGCTGAAAATGGCTGCAAGAAAGAAAGGGTGGTGCTGAGTAATCTCACTTGAAACTTACCTTGACAAAACTCTAGGACCACCCCACTGTACTGTCCTGGTTAACTCACTTTCCAGTCTCAGAGCTGATTATTATTTGCTTCCTATCAAGGCCACCAATGACCTTCACATTTTGCTAAATTTTATGGTTAGTTCTCAGTCCTCATCTAATTCAATTACTAAGTAGCATTTGACACAGTTGCTCATTCCTTCTTGAATCTTGGCTTCTGGGACACGATATGCTCCCAGCCATCCTCCTACCTCACTGCTATCCCATCCAGTCTTCTCTTCTAGACCCCTAACTGCTGGGGTACTCCAGGGCTCAGTCCTCAGAGCTCTTCTCCTTTTAATCTTGTCCCGTAGGTTAATGCTTCTCAACCTTGGCACTACTGACATTTTGGGTTGGATAATCCTTTGTTATGAGAGCCTGTCCTGTGCATCACAGAACGTTTAGCAGCAACCCCACCTTCTACCCACTAGATAACAGTAACATCCTCCACCCCGCAGTCATGACAATCAAAACTGTGTACAGACACTGCCAATGTCCCCTGAGGGACAAAGTCATTCCTGGTTGAGAACCACTGGTATAGGTAAAATCAACTAGACCCGTGGCTTCAAATGTCTTCCAGAAGATGATGAGTCCCAGCTATATATTCTGAGCCTATTATCTAAGCTCCTGGCCTGCAGATCCAACTGATTCTTGGTATCTCCACTTGGAGATAGTATTAATGCTTGTTTATGTATTTATCTTCTACCTCCCCTACTAGACTAATTTCCATGCAGTGAGGGACTTGCATATTCACCATTCAGCCCCAGTGCCTGGAGTAGTGCTGGGCATATAGTAGGTGCTCAAAATATATGTGCTGGTTAAAGAATTAAACACTTATTACATATGAATTCATTTCATGCAGTTAATCAATGATGGGGGCAATCAAGCAGGTAGTTTTCAACACATCAAGGTATCTTTTAAAGACAAATTTTAGTTCCAAATTAAAAATAACGTTTCATTTTTAAACAAATGTATAAATAGTACTAGTATTCGCCAGTACATTTAAAATTTGAAGTTTAAATTTTGCTACAGTTTGGGAAGAAACCCAGAACTAGAGTTCCCATTCTTTCAATACTTTTGCTTTATTTTATATTCTCATTATGATTAATTTCAGTTTGGACTTGTAAATACATATATCAAAATACATATGTATATTTATTTCTAATAATAATTATGTCTTTTGACTATCATGATGCCAGATAACTATCAATTTTTAACTGCAAGTGCTTTTCTCAGTGGTTTATCCTTTTGGTTTAATTTATGCTGTATCTGAAGTAGAGGACAGAGGGTGAAATCTTCTAAGGAGGTTTGAAATCTTTCTTTAAAAAACTGCTTCTTGGATAATAGCTACATTTATGAGTAAAGAGTATTGTTTTTAATTTTTTCCTACCTTCTCCATGAGAATAACCAAAATCCCATTTCTTTAACTCCTCCCCTGCTTAGTTCTTAGTTCTCACACAGACAATAATCCAGTCTTTTTTTTTTCTTGAGACAGAGTCTCACTCAGTCACCCAGGCTGAAGTGCAGTGGTGCGATCTCAGCTCCCCGCAATCCCTGCCTCTTGGGTTCAAGCGATTCTCCTGTCTCAGCACCCCCACAAGTAGCTGGGATTACAGGTGTGCGCCACCAGCCCAGCTAATTTTTGTATTTTTAGTAGAGATGGAGTTTCACGTTGGTCAGGCTCGTCTCGAACTTCTGACCTCAGGTGATCCAACTGCCTCAGCTTCCCAAAGTGCTGGGATTATAGGCATGAGCCACCATGCCCTGGCTTAATCCAGTCTATTTTTAATTAAAGAAGACCATGACTTCCAGCCTTTATTTTTGGTCCAGGTAGTATCCAGACAAACTTTTCGATAACTATCCTTAGTTTATTTATTTACTTGTGTGTTTATCACTAAGCACAAAACCTTTTGTGTATATCTTTATGTAAATTTCCTGAGGTTCCAATAACAATCCTTCTTTGAACAGAATTGAATAAATGACTCATGCAAGCTAGAGGTGATGGCACCTTAAAACTCCCTAAGTAACAGACTAGAAATATTAAATATTTATGTTTGCACAGCACGGAACCCAACCCAAATCCAATTAGTTTTATGGATGCTATAAGCTCACATTTCACACACTTAACTGTGCCTTTGAACTCTTAAATGATATTCTCTATCAAACACATTTTAATAAATACATTCAGTCATGGTACTCTATATTTAAAAAAGAACTCTAACAAAATGTATAAATTTCAGTATTATCCTCTCAGTCATTCCTGATTTAATACAAATTCACCAAGAAAAGTTGCTAAAGGCATTTTTAAAAAACAGTATACATGAGCAATATGTGACCAAAGATGGAAATGCTGCATTTTAATACTGGAGAAAATCTTTAAAAATCACTTTAAAATTTACATTTGATTTCTTATTATTAGCAAATGAAATATTTTTCTAGAAAGGAGTTTAAAACTACTAACTTTCCTTTCTAAAAAAAACTTCTTTTTTTCATTTAGAGAATTCTAAATATGTTTTAGGGAGAAATTTAAATCACATCAAAACACTAAAGGAATAGGATTTAACTTCTGACCAATGAGTCTAGGTATGTTTAAAAATGAACATGTTTGCACAAGTTTTCACTGTAAACAAATGCAAGCTGTCTTGACCGCTCATATACTAGGGCCACTGAAAAAGTTAAAAATGATAAATATTTTTGTATGTAAGCATAATTTACTTAGTAAAGATTTTTACAAAATATAAAATCTCACTCATCTTAATAATAAAACTAAAAGAGCGTAGACCAAAGCAGCTGTATTTGAGAACTGGAAGAAGAAATGACTTAGCTTAGACAATGAAATGGGCAGAACCATTTCTCCAATAAGGGGCTGTTCTGGACATCTCCTCCCTTTCCTGAAGAGTGTGGGTGGAGTGACTCATCCACAAAGACACTGCTGCATTCTTGGGCCAACAACACACCATGTAGTCTGTTTTTCACATAGAGTGGATTTCTAAGAAACAGGAATCTTGCCCCGCTAAACCTTGAAATGTTCCGAGAATGTGATTTAGGTGGACTTTGGGCTGAAATGACATTAAGGAGAAAACCCCTTCAATGTGAACACTTTCTAAAGTGTTTTATAACTGTGGGTATTGCTGGAGAAAACGTAGAGGATTTGCAGGCAACACGATGGGCCTGGTTGGTGGCTTGCTTCTCTGGTCAGTCCCTCTTCAGCAGCAAGGCTAGTCAAAGAACCTCGCTCAACATCTGGACGGGGACTGTACTGTCCCTTTAAGAATGCAGAACAAATGGAGCACAGCAAACACTATATAGCTTTTCTCTGGGCGACATCAGTTTTCTTTGTGTATAGTGAAATAGATAGTCCGCAAAAAATGGAATGAATACATGCTGACTTCAAGCAATGCTTAGACACCTATTCTTTCTCTGTATTTTTTTCTTTCTTTCTTTTTAAAATAAGTGCTTGGTATTCTTTAGTTTCATCATATCCCTTTTGCTCCCAGAAGTGGAGATCTGGCTAAACACTGATACATATTAGGAAATGAAGTCCAAATTTAAAAAAAAATATCACTTATCTGCCTCAACAGCTACAGTTTTGAACTCAGATATCAGTTTTAAATTCTAACAAAAGATAATGCTAATAAATACAGAAGCAGTCAGGGAGTCAGGGCAGCTACAATATACGGGGTTTTTGGCTACTGCCACTAACCCATTAGGAAGGTGAAACTCTCCTGGGAGACACAGATGAACACTTACTGTGTACATCCAGACTTGAAAGTTAAATTATCTTTAGTGAATGTAAATATTTGGTGCTTCAAGAGCTACCTTCACGTTGAATGTGATATCCTCCATGACGTACACGCGTTCAGGAAATGCCTTAGCCACCTCCTCCACACTGTTGAAATATTGCACTGGCTCCTTTATATCTCGGTCTTGTTCCAGCAGCTTGAATTGCCCTAAAACACATGATAAACAGAAGAGATCTAAGATGTTTATGCTGGACTGCTGTTACCATGGCAACAGCATCCTCTCTCTTTAGTCCAGCCCTTCCTTGTCAAAGATTCCTGTTCATCATTAATTTTTTTAAAAAAGGCATTATGGTAGGTTCCATCAAACTAGAAGGTAGAGAGATTTTAAAATCAGCTTTAAAATGAAAATAAACTGCATTCTTTTTGTTTACGTTTAGAGTTTATTCACAGATGTCCAAAATCAAACTGAATGAATGCTTACTTGCTGTTTGATTTCAAAGTGAAAACTCACTTTGTTATAAATGGTTGTTTCTAACAGTAAGTTAAACATTGAAGTTACCTTGCCCATTAGTTGTAATAAGAACCACACATTTACATTCCAAAACCAAGTCTTAGAAGCCTGAGAGAGCTAAGTTTTTAAAATTAGTATTTACATTTTTTTTGCAAATAGAACAAAACGATATAATGGATTCCTGGCTTTCACATAACTCATATTCTTGGTTACAACAATATGCAGGTCATGTCTAGGGCTCATGAGCTGCTGTAATGTGTGATGCTGCTGAGGCAGAAGCATGGAGCAGCAGCAGACAGCTGTCTGGTGAGCTTCCTCCCAACCACTGAGCCCACCGGCCACTCAGCCTCTGGAGCTCCACGTGGCTCCTTTCTTTCCTTTTACTGCTATATAGGAAAATCATGCGAGTAGGCCATATCACGGTCTCCACAATTCACAGGATTTATGAAGAACTTTGAACATATTCCTAAAACATCAAGGATCTATCATGTTGTTTACATTTTCAGTATCTGTGACCCTGCTGCAGCATTTGAGAAGAAGGGTTTTCAGTTTGGAATCAAGACCATGCGCAACCATGTCAGGGATACAGTGTTTCTTAGTAGTTGTTTTCTGAATCCTGGCTATAATGTAATACTTCAGAAACATAAAAGGAATTAAAAGCTATCATGGGGCAGATCTCTCAGGCAGAAACAGGAAAGCTTTCATTCATAATCTCAACACAATTTTTTGAGCATCTACTAGGTGAAGACATTATTCTAGATGCTGGAGATCCATCAATTAATGGAATTAACACAAATCTCTGTTCTCCCAAAGCTTACATTCCAGCAGGAGATGGATACTATAATACACGAGTAAAAGTATACCATGGTAGAAGGTGAGAAGTGCTATTAAATTTAGGGCAGGGTGTGGGGGATGGAGAGCGCAGGGAGAACAGTCAGTGTCGCTGAGACGGTGACCTTTGGTGTAGGTGAGGGAGGGTAGTGCTTGGTAGTTGCAGGTAGAGGCCTCAGAATTCTAAGACTAGGCAACAGTCTGCCCAAAGACTCTCAGGTGGGTGGGGTGCCTGCCTGGCGTACTGCCACTATGGCTGGAGTGGGATAAGGGAAGAGGGAAAAGAAAGAGCAGTAGCAGGTAGGCAGACTGTATACGGCCTTTAAAGAGTTGCACTCTTCACCTGAGTGGAATGGGGATTTGAGCAGAGAGGAGGTGATCTAACCAATGCTACAGAAGGATCCCTCTAGCTGGCATGTTGAGAAGATCATAAAGGTGCAAGGCACAGAGGAAGATGACACCAGGTAGAAGGCTCCTACAATAATTTGGGTATGACATGGGAGGGGCTGGGAAGTGGTAACAAAGTGTGAGGATTCCGGCCTGAACAACTCTGAACAGAGCTGACATTGACTGAGACGGGGCAGCTTTGGAGGGTGAAGGGAGCATCAGGGGTTCAGTCAGGACAGGTAAGTCTGAGATGTCTATTGGACATGCAAACAGAGATGTTCAAAAAGTTCTTAGATAGACACAGAAGTGTAGTGGTCAGGAGAGAAGTCTGGCTGGAAAGAATAAATCTGGCATTCATCAGCACACAGATGCTATTTGAAGCCATGACATTTTGATGATGATGACCATGGGCTTGAGTGTGGACAGAGAAGAGGTCTAAGGTTTGAATCCTGGGAGACTGAGAAGGACTGGCCAGGGGAGTGAGAGGAAAACCAAGAGGGGTGCATCCAAGAAGCAAGGTGATCTGATTCCTCCCATGAGCAGGGAGGGGATGTCAAATGCTGCTTACTGGACAGTGAAATGAGGATTGAAAACTGTAGGATTCAGCAACTTGTATTTAATTGAGGACTTCAACAAGAGCAGCAGCAGAAGACTTCAAGAGCTAGGCCAAAGGCTTGGCTGAACTGGATTGAAGGCAGCCTGGGAAGAGAGAAACCAGAAATAATAAGAACGGACACCAGATGATATTTTGGGAGTTCTGCTAGAAAACAGAGAAGAGAGATGGAACAGAGGCTACTGACAGGAAGCAGAAGTGAGATGTAGGGAATGTTTTTATTTTCCTTAGTATGATGGGAGAAGAAACAAGCATGCTTGCATGCTGATGGGAACGACCAGCAGAGGGGGACAAGATGATGACAGGAGGAATGATTGGAACCCAATCCTTGAGCAGGCAGAGAAGGTGCATCTGATGTTGAAATGGAGGAGTTGCTTTCAGACAGGAGCACAGGTCGTTCATCTCCAGCCCCAAAAGATGCAGCAGTGGAAGCTGTTGGAAGCTTCTAATTTTTCCAGCCAAAGTTGGAAGGAAGGTATCGGTTGAGAATAAGGTTGAGAGAGGAGTTGTTAGAAGGTTAAGGAAAGAGGAGAAGGTTGTTAAAAAGTCCAATCAGAGTGAACAACGTAGTATGATTGCTGGGCAGCATTTTTTAAGTTCCTACTTGAGGTTCATGGTCATTAATTAAAAGTAAAACCACAGAGTACGGTTGTGTTTTTGTCCAGCCAAAGTCAGATGCACAGAGGCTGGTACAAAGTAGCCAGAGATTCGGATTCAGCCAGAGCTGAGACTACCAAGTGAATATGAGAAGTGAGAGGGGCAAAGGAGTCAGGATGTCACAGGGAGCAATTATGCCATCTGAACATGGACCCTGAGCTGGATAAAATGGACACAAGATCCTGGGTGGGAGGGAAGGGGGTCCAGGAAAAAAGTAATGGGATCAATGGATCATGGATTTTGATGGAATTGAGTTTTGAACCCTAGAGGGAGTGAGCGCAAAAGCCATGCAGAGGAGAGAAGTCAGTGTATGCAGTTGAGAAAATGGAAAGATGGAGTTGTTGGTGATGATGTGGTCTAAGGTGATGATGTCTGCTAAAGGCTGAGATGGCAAACAGCTAAAGGACTGAGAAACCCAGGGGTATTAAAAGGATCATATTTCCAAGGAAAATCCTCCTTGATAAGGAGAGAAGTATTTCTGGAGAGAATAACAGTGAGCCAGGAACTAAAATGATGTCACAGTGAGGACAGAATCCTAGGCTTAGTAGGTAACTAACAATGATGGGGTAGTGGGTGATACAGTCTGATGAACAAGAGGTTTAAAGCCTGGTGGACAAGTGGTTTAAAGCATAGAGTTTTAGGGAATTGTGAAGTGGAATGGTAAAGGTGATGAGGAAGAATAAAGAGACCATTTATACTCCTCTACTTTGGGGCAAAAAATAGAGCTGTAACCTGAAAGGGCTTCTCTCAGGGAATATCCAAGTTCGGGTTTAACAAGATAAAAGTAATTTCAGAGGAGGCTTTAAGGATATAGACGTTTTGCTGGTGACGGACCATGAGGGAGGAGTTTTCAGGAGTTAAGAGGAAGGTGATAAGGAGAACACAGAGGATAAATCTAGACATGAAAGAACAGCTAATATGCCACGTAGAAATATGTAGGGGTATGAATAATACATTTGAATATACAGTATGAATATGTTACAGTACATACTTTTTGACAAAAAATAAGTTTCTTTTTTAAAAAATAAGGCAATTTCAAAATAATACTTATTTAAACAAATTCTGGTGTTCGCTTCGGCAGCACATATACTAAAACAAATTCTGTCACAAGTTAAACTTTTCATTTGTCTCTATTCTTACCTGGTCCATGCACACATTCTTAACAATTATGGTGTTCTACAGTTTTATACCATGCCCTTGCCCGCCGAGCTGAGCATTTCCCCATACAATGACACCCGTGTCTGCACAGCATTTCATAATGGATTTAACTGTTTTTCCATTCTTACATAATTAGTTTGAGTTAGACAGATGCCTACTTTAACTGCAGACTCTGCCACTTTCAAGTTTTGTGGTGCTGGCAAGTTACAAATCCGCCTGAGCCTTGTTTCCTCACCTGTAAAATGGGGATACTTCAAGGGCTGCCATGAGGATTAAATGCTATGATGCATCCAAAGTATTTAGCATAAGTGACCATTCAACAACTCCTAGCTTCTATTCCTCTTCTCAAGATGCATACAGATTGTCATTTCTTGGGTCACTTTTTTTTTTTTTTTTTGGATAGAGTCTCACTCTGTCTCCTAGGCTGGAGTGCAATGGTGCGATCTCAGCTCACTGCAATCTCCTAGGTTCAAGCCATTCTCCTGCCTCAGCCTCCTGAGCAGCTGGGATTACAGGCACACCACCACGCCTGGCTAATTTTTGTATTTTTAGTAGAGACGGGGTTTCACCATGTTGGTCAGGCTGGTCTCAAACTCCTGACCTCGTGATCCGCCCGCCTCAGCCTCCCAAAGTGCTGGGATTACAGGTGTGAGCCACCGCGCCCGGCCAATTTTTTTGATTAACAAAAGAAATTATAGATTTGGAATATGAACACAATTCAAGCTATCATTAAGCCAGGTATATTTTCATGAAAACCTGCAAATGGTATCTTTCCAAGAGTATTTAGTAAGTTTAATTTATTGTAATTTTATGATCAATATTTTAGAAAAATGTTCTCAAGATGCAGGGATTCATATGTATGCCACTCATCGAGTAGTCCACAGATGCTCAATCTCTGAGGTAAGAGGTTACCTGAAAGCATCATGCCTGTAATAAATTCCATTCTGTCCCTTCAGAAATGTACTCATAGGCCAAGGATGCATCCCTGCACCCTAATATATCAAACATTACACTACAGACTATCTAGCAGATATAGATACACTATAGAGCTATCTAGCAGAAATATAACAAGCCACATGTGCAATTATATTTTTTCTAGTAGCCACATTTAAAGAGAAGAGGTAAAATTTAAATAGCACATTTTATTTAAACCAATACATCTAAATTCAATACAAACATCACTAATGATGTGTGTATATATCTATATATATACACTTTTGCATTAAGTCTTTTAAATCTGGTGTATGTTTTACACTTAGGGATCACCTCAGTTCAGACTAGCCACATTTCAAATGCTCCATAGCTCCATGTGGCTACCGGCTGTTATACTGGACAGTAGGTACAGGTCTCGAATATCTCTGCATTCCCTTAAAACTGTGATTGCAGGTATTGTTCGAGTCCTTAAATAAAGATTACATGATAGAATCCTCTTTGGGAAAAAGATGTATTTCCTGAAAAAGAAAAATGTTTCTTCTCATGAAATAAGAAGAGCTTTCGAATTCCTATTTTCCTTTTTGCCCTGTATGCCATGATTGCCGATTTTCTGGCTTAAATAACAGAATCTTGGTTTTTGATATAACCACCTTTATCCCCTTGTTTCCTAACTTGGGTTCTTGTTCTTTAATTATTTTTCTATTGTGTCTGTGATCTTGTACTATCAGCAGCCTCAAACATATTTTGGCATATAGAACGAATGAATAATCACTTTTGGTATGGTCATAGAGTCCATATTACGTGGCATAATCACCTGTGTTTTGTCATCCTGTTGGACAGAAAGACTTCAGAATCACATATGCACGGGATCATGTATAAGAAATTCTACTGAGAACGATTAACACACACAGATAAGAGAACAAGGGGAAAAACTAACAGCTAAATATGACCAAAAGCTACAACTTTTAACATTTATGCATATAGTATACCAGATGAATAGGTTCCTTTCATTCGTTCTTTTAATTGTTTAGTGAATACCCAATTGTCAGTTAATTTCTCTCTTCTCTTTTCCATAGTGTTTTCAGGTGGTCCTGGAAGATTTTAATTTACATATTTGTGTACATATATTATATTTTAAACACTCTCCTGTGATGTTAAATTATTGAAAACCAAACACTACCTTACATTTCCTTATTTTTGAGACAATGTCTCACTCTATTGCCCAGGCTGGAGTGCAGTGGTACCATCTTGGCTTACTGGCCCCCCAAACTCAAGCCATCCTCTCACCTCAGCCTCCCAAGTAGCTGGGACTACAGGCACATACCACCACACCCAGCTAATTGTTGTATTTTTTTGTAGAGACGGGGTTTTGCCATGTTGCCCAGGACAGTCTTGAACTTGTGAGCCTAAGCAATCTGCCCACGTCAGCCTCCCAAAGTGTGCTGGGATTACAGGTGTGAGTCACTGCACACAGCCCTACTTTGCATTTCTTGCACCCCACAAATGTCTTTAAAATAGAAACAGCTAAAACCTATAAAATATTTTCTTAATGTAATGTTTAAACACTGGGTCACAATACACACGTGACTTCCTGTTGCAGGAGTTGGCAAACTTGTTCTGTAAATATTTTAGGTTTCATGAACTAAACAGTCTCTATTCATAACTACTCAACTCTGGCCATGTAGGGCAAAATCAGCCATAGACAATACACAAGTGAATAAGAGCAGCTGTGCTCCAAAAAACTTTATTTACGAAAACAGGCCACAGTGCGCTGACCTGTGTCCTGCTGGAAGGAGTGGAAAGTATAGGTCAGGGAAGTGGCAAGACAAGACATTAGAAGTGAAAATGGGCCAGGCGTGGTGGCTCACGCCTGTAATCACAGCACTTTGGCAGGCCGAAGCGGACAGATCACTGAAGGCAAGGAGTTTAAGACCAACCTGGCCAATATGGTGAAACCTCGTCTTTACTAAAAATACAAAAATTAGCCTGGAGTGGAGGCACATGCTTGTGATACCAGTTACTCAGGAGGCCGAGGCAGGAGAATCACTTGAACCCAGGAGGCACAAGTTGCAGTGAGCTGAGATTGCATCATTGCATTGCAGCCTGGGCAACAGAGCTCTGTCTCAAAAACAAAAGAAAGACAGAAAGAAAGAAAGATAGAAAGACAGACAGAAAGAAGGAAAGAAAGAAAAGGAAGGAAGGAAGGAAGGAAGGAAGGAAGGAAGGAAGGAAGGAAGGAAGGAAGGAAGGAAGGAAGGAAGGAAGGAAAAAAAAAGAAAATGACTAGTCTTTTTATTGCATACCACTGAACAGTCATACCAGGGTCTCTTGTAAGGTACCTGAAATCACATTCTAAGTTGCCCATGTTTGTCTTTGAAAGGCAGTTTTCCCTTTAACTAGGAATCTAATATCAACAAGTAAAAGCTGTAGAAGTGGACTTATATTAAAAGAATAATGTAAACAACCAGCAAACATGAAGGCCTACATTTTCTCACTGTGTTTTTGCAAGATAAAATTTCTATGAACTTTTATTTTGCTTCTTCTTTTTCTTCTTTTCTTTTCTTTTCTTTTTTAAAAAGAATGTAACATTCTCAGATTAGCCAACGTTAAGAACTCTGGGAAAAATGCTGAGTATTACTACCTCCTCTGTGATGGCTGTGGCCTGGAAATCGGAACTTGGAGTCCAATCTTGGAGACAATCTAAAGAGTTAAGAGCCAGTTTCCTGCCAAAAGTGAAATCAATTTACATGACACATATTCCCACAATCCCCACATGGAGGAACTAATTTTTTAACAGACCATTTCACGAATAACAGAGTCTTTGTGCCACAAAATAAAAACATTTGGAGATTGTTGAAAACATCTGTTCTGAGATGTTACTGTCAAACTCTGTTCTTGAAAGGGAGGAAGCTGCATTGTCTTTCAGGAGCTTTGATGGTTTCATAAAATGTCTCCATTGTAAGAGCTTTTCCATCTGCAGGCCCCTGAAAATTCCAGGCACAAATTCAACACCAATGACATGCTCGCTAACTATGGTTTAAATAAATTTATGGTAATATTTAAAAAGCAAAGATGGAAGCTATATTTCATGATGTATTTCTAAAACTGTATTTCATAATTGACATTATGAAATAACTGTCATCTAGAAAATATCCATTTTGTGTGTGCCCCTCAAGATAGCCACAGTGAGTTATTTCAGAATGGACAACACATCAGTTAAGACGCTACAAATCCTTCCTTCATCTAAGTTTCGATCATCTGTATGGGGCTGAAGGGACTAAGCTTCACTCTCCTTTACTTACAGGGAAAGGTCACTTGTCAGAAATGAAAAGTGGAAACAAATTTTGCTAATTAAGAAGACAGCAACAATGCTGACATATGAAGAAATAAAAGGGGCCGGGTGTGGTGGCTCACGCCTGTAATCCCAGCACTTTGGGAGGCCGAGGCGGGCGATCACGAGGTCAGGAGATCGAGACCATCCTAGCTAACACGGTGAAACCCTGTCTCTATTTAAAAAATACAAAAAATTAGCCGGGCATGGTGGCGGGCACCTGTAGTCCCAGCGACTCCAGAGGCTGAGGCAGGAGAATGGTGTGAACCCGGTAGGTGGAGTTTGCAGTGAGCCGAGATTGCGTCACTGCACTCCAGCCTGGGTGACAGAGAGAGACTCCGTTTCAAAAAAAAAAAAAAAAGAAAGAAAAAAAAGGGAGATTTAGAGGGGGTCAAATTCAGGTCTGTCCATTTTGCTTCTGGTTGGGAAGTTAGGGTTAGTGGGAAGTCCATTCTGTGCCACCAGTGAGGATGCAGCTCCCCATGACGTGTGCCTCACTGTTCGCCATTATCGCTGGCAGTGAGCACGACCTGGGGTGGCCCCTCTTTTGCAGCTATAGTTTTACTGTCTGCCATCCCTTCAGCACGGCAGTCTACTTTGTGTATCAAATGAAAAGAAACTGAATGAGAGCTGAGGCCCACAGTGTCCATCTGTAGACCCACAACTCAAGTGAGGAACATTCTGTTGTCATCTCCTCCATGACTGGGAGCAGAAAAATGTTGCTGAAACCAGCCCAAAATGATAAAGTAGAAAAGAAAGCAAGAGTGACAGAAATGGCACCAGAACACCAAAGAAACCTAAAAATGGCTAATGTGAGGAAAAAGATTAAGAAAAAGGAAGCCCAGAATGTTGAAAAGGCCATGAAGGGGAGGGCCCAGGTCTGTGATTCAGTGTGGTGCCTCCAGCATCATACCACACATGGCATAAAGCAGGTGCTCACTAAATAGTGAACGAATGAACTTTTCTTCTCTTACCTTTCTCAGAGACAGGCCCCAGACAAAGTTAGATGGTTCCAAGTCAATTGTACAAACAAAATGCATTTAAAATGGCTCAAATAACTGGCCCTTCAAACCACTGGCCCATATCCAAATGTGATGAGATCAGCAATTCTCAAGTGACAGAAACAACTAGCCAGTTGCCATTTTTCAATAAGTAAATAAACCTGGGTAGGAATGTGGACTTACAAAACAATACCAAAGTTCAAACACACTCTTGTATTTTAATCTTATGTGCGCATGTAAGCTAGAGTTTCTATAGGATTAAAATGTAAAAGTAGGATTGTCCCATAAAAGATAAGCAGCACCTCATTTTGTATGGCACCAACCAATATATATTGCCTTTTTAAACTTTGTATAAATAAATGTTCACTTCCCCTAAGTGTATGAAACCTCATTTACCTAAACCCTTCATCAACAGTGAATGCTACCTCACTTCTCTTTCCTTGAGTAAGGTGGAAGACTTTTAAAGATTACCTAACATATGTACATGCCAAACAATTCAAAGAGTACTAGAGAGTGTAGGGTGAAGAAGTAATTCTCCCTCCCAATCTTACCCTCAGATCTTCTTGCTGAAGCAGCTGCTATATAGTATCTTGTACATCTGTCCAGAGGCAGTATCTGATATAGTCTACACACATAATGCCACCCTTTTCAAAACAAATGGTTGCATTCTGTACAGTTATTCCATCACTGCATAAAAATCTGTCTCATTCTTTTAAAGAACGGCACACTATTTCATCCCATGCATATACCATAACTAATTTAACCAGTCTGCTGTTGATGGACACCCACATTTATTCCAATCTTTTGCAGCCACAGTGATATTGAAGTTAAATATGCTTGTCCTGAAGGCTTTGAGTACTTAATCCAAGTACATTGGTGGGAAAATGCCTAAATGAGGAATTGCTAAGCCAAAGGGTAAATGCATTTTTATTCTTGATACATATCGTCAAACTAACAGGTCTGTGTCCACTTACATTCTTACAACAATGCATTTCCTCACGCTTTCCCAATAGTTCATTACCAAACTGAAAAATAATCACTGCCAATCCAATAGGTGAAAAATAGTATCCCATTGGGATTGTAATTGTGTTTTTCTTATTATAAAGGATATAATTATTTTATAAATAATTTATATTTTATATTCTGTGACTTTTCTGTTCATTTTCTTATTCCCAATCTTTGAAATTTCTGCTGACCTCAATCACAGTCTTAATGATAAAAAGAAAAACTTGAAATTCTACAACATGGCATTCCCTATTTTAAAATCTGATTACTTACATCACTTGTAGTTAGTTCCTAAAATTACTATTTTTTCATAGCAGAGGAAATGGAAGTGGACTTGGGGGAAAGGAGGTATAAGGAACAAGTCTCAATACAAAGTCTCAAAACATACAACCATAGAGAATTGGAATTAAAACCAAAGAAAAGAAGGCATCAATCAAAAATAATGAACTGTACCATAGATAATCTGTGGTTATTTCTATTTATTTCTCCATCTAAGATTTTATAAAGCAAGTGGTCAGACCATTACTTTCAATTCTGAAACAACATTCTTGAACTTAAGTAGGCCCAGAATTCAAAACTGGACCATTCTGGGATCTATGTTCTAAGCAGCCAAACCATTTCACACCATGCAAATTGGTTTCCTATTTTTTGAAAATGGGAAGACTGCACTTTTCATTGTATCTCATTGGTTAATTGCTTCTTCAGAATTACCAGAAG
Source organism: Macaca mulatta (assembly GCF_049350105.2). Lineage (NCBI taxonomy): Eukaryota > Metazoa > Chordata > Mammalia > Primates > Cercopithecidae > Macaca > Macaca mulatta. Next base: position 60,194,001 of record NC_133423.1, on the reverse strand, counting down.
TTTTCTGAGACAAATTTATCATAAACATGATGGAACCTGAAAAGGTCTTAGATTGAACATGGTTGCTAATACATTATGAAATTTTGGCACTTCCTTCCTTGAAATCTCTTTGTCCTGAGCACTCACTGCTACTATTCTGGTTTTGATTCTCATAACTCTGTAATGGTATTACTGCTTCATATTTTAAGGCTGTTTCCATCTCTGCCCTTCCATTATCACACATTCGCCTTAAAATACAACCTAAAACAAACCCATCTCACTCAAGAACCTAAGTGTTCCATAAACACTCATAGAATAAATGAATAAATAAACATATAATAGCCCTTTAATCTCTAACCACCAAGCCCAGACTCCTCTGCCTTGGCTTTTGTTTAAGTCCCTCCATGATCTGACTCCACTTAGGTTATGCAAACATTTCCCCGCCATCTGTGCAACCAATACTCACTCTTTCCACTTTGCCTTTGCTCATGCCCTTTTCTCAGTCTGTGCAAAAATACAGACCCTTTAAATGACATTCTGAGTTCTGTGCACGGCCATCTTCCTCTCTCATTCTGCTTCTTTTCTCACTCTCTTAACTCTCCTGGGGGAATTCCTCTATCATCCTGGATCCAAGGACCACCTAATATAAGTTGACAATACGTCAACCTTTCTCTCTAGCAGGATCTCTCCTAAATTCCACATCAGCCTATCTAATACCTGGTATACTTCTCCAAGGGCTCTCCCACAAAAATCTTAAAATCAACATATACAAAACTAAAATCATCTTTTTACTTCCTCAATCAAGCAACCATACAGGTCAGAAAGGATGGTCATCCTTGACATTTTCTTTTCCCTAATCTCTCACATTCAATTACTGTCAACTTCAGCTCCATTCTTTTTCTTACATCGATCAATTCCTTCTGTCTCCACTGCTACCACATATTCCCAACCACAGCATCTCTCACTTTGGCCAGTTTTCCTAGTTGATTATCTTGCCTCTAGATTTCCACCCCAGGAAACCATCCTTATACCATTGCTTAAAATTCAAATCTAACCATATTTCAATTTAGGATAATCTGCACAGAATTTATGTAAAATGGGACTATTGGTCATGATGTGGGTAGGCTATAGGGGAACCACAGTGATAACCTGGGGATAGTATCAGAGAAGATGTTACCACCACGGCCTCAAGGGACAAGAGAGGGACTAGTTATGGAAACAAAGAGTTGTATAAATACCCTGGCTTTGAGAAAAGGAGAGGCAGCTGGCTCTAGTGATTTTCTTAAGGGAGGAAGCCAACAGAGAAAAAAGACCTTGACTTCACTCTGTTCCTGCCCACCTCTGGCTGAGCCGATTTAGCCACTGGCTGAAACTAAAAGGCATGACAGTCTGCTGATTTAACCCTACAGGTTAGCCTCTGGGGTGGAGCAGGGTAGAGGTGGTAGACAGTAGATTTGTGGGAGGGGGTGGCACATAGGAGATGTGTATACAGGCCCTCCAAGATCTGGCTCTCACTTTCCTTTCATCATGCTAAAACCCATCTAGATCCATCCACAGTGAACTATACCAAATGCACCATCTGGAATACCTTTCCTCTATTCCCAGATTTCACCAATCTATTTATTTTCCAAAATCAATTCACTTATTACCTAAACTATAAAGATTCAGTTATATATCTGAAAGAATCTTATCTTTTGAATGATTTCATTATCTACAGATTTTTATCAAAGCATGTATAGTATTTTATTGTCCTTATTTGTTTTCTTGTCTTTGTAAACTAACCAGTAAACTTTGTAAAGACAGCAGATGTGTAAATCACTTTTTTATTCCCAGTACTCAATACTGGGCAAGACACACAGAAGGTGCCTAATAAATGATGGTTGAATGAAGGAGCTTAAGAGCCAGCTCAAGTCCAAAATAATCTATGAAGTGTTCCTTGACAACTTCAGCTCAAATGATTTTCATTTATGTTGATTACCAGAGTTTGTTTACCAATTCTCTACTTATTTTACTTCCTTTTGTGCTGTCTTCTTAATTAGACCATGGTGCCCTAACAGCTGGAATCATGTCTTCTGCTTCTCTGATAGCTGAGTGTGAGTCCAAACTAGAAACTGAACAAATGCTTTCTTTGAAGAGTAGGTGTTTAGAGCAGGAGAAATACATAGTTTCCGGAGTCCTGAACTCAAATACTTATGAGACCACAAAGTCTTGTAAATTGGTAAAATCGATAAACATAGAAATGATGACCTCATAGCTCCAGCACCTGCTGGATCCCAGAGGCAGGAGACTTTTATGTAAATGTGTTTACCTTTTAATGGTTTTTAATAGATGGCTCAAATAAAAAACATCACCCAGCCCCAAAACTGCTCTGTATTTCTTAGAGAGTAGGGCATAGGTGTGGATTGAGCAAGGGCTTATAACATCACTGATCTAGCTGATGCTATTGTATTTGTGAATGGGTTAATGTTGGTCAAGAAATGTGTGGGAAGTCTAGGGTCTAGGAACTCTTCATTCTACCTTCATTTGAAACCATGGTCCTGAAGTGGTAGGCTACTCTTTACAGCTTTTAGCATAAGCATTATGAGAAAGTTCATTTAAGATGTATACTATTGGCTGGGCACAGTGACTCACACCTGTAATCCCAGCACTTTGGGAGGCTGAGGTGGGCAGATCACTTGAGGCCAGGAGTTCGAGACCAGCCTGGCCAACGTGGTGTGCTTGGCCAACTTAGCCAAGTGTAGTGGTGCGCACCTGTAATCCCAGATACTTGGGAGGCTGAGGCAGTAGAATCCCTTGAGCCCGAGAGGCAGAGGTTGCAGTGGGCTGAAATTGTGTCACTGCACTCCAGCCCGGGCGACAGAGTAAGACCCTGTCTCAAATAAATAAATAAATAAATAATCAATCAATCGATCAATCAAGGTTCTAATATGTAAAAAGCAATTTTATTTGAGGAAGAACCTTTTGGAGAAATATAAAATGATCCATTTTTAAATCTACATAAAAAATTAAGAGCAGCAAAAATTACACTTTAATTTTTACTTGTAGAATTTCAAGTTATTTAGTATGAAAAGGGAAGGGGAAAACAAAGGTGAGTAGAAAATATAAAGGGAAGAGAAAAATGGGGAGAGAGGGAGAAAGGAAAATAGATACAAAAAGAAAACGAGACATAGAAATCGACCTATGAAAATGACAGTTACGCAAATAAACGTGATTTCAACCCAGACAAACGAAAGGAAGACCACGCCAACACAGATGGACAAAAGATGGACATATGCAGCAGAGACAGACCTTAAAGGTACGCTACCATTGTACAACTACAGGCAAAAGTGAAGGCAAGCTGTGTAGAATCAAAGCTGAGGTGTCTAGGAATTTTCAATACTATGGTGCTTATGCTTCTCTTCTATGCCTTATGGAAGTATTTGGAAAGGAAAAAGAAAGCCAGACTGCGTACACAGAGTGTGAGGAGGGTGAGGAAAACACTCAAGGATTTTAACATTCCACCATTATTTCTCAATTGAAACATGACCCTGTTCTTGGCTTCTTATTTGCTCCCTTTTCCACAGCCTAACAGTAAACTCCCACACACCAGTGGGACCACAGAGGAGAGACTATAATACAAGCAGCTGCTTGAGCTGTGGTTTTCATTAGGAAAAAAGTTCCTTGATTATGAGAGATTTAGTTTTTAACCTCTGTGCCAAAACTGAAGTGATTAAAACTCCATGTACAGAAACACGAATGGTTTCTTAAAAGTGGAGTATAGGGCACACACACTATTATCAAAAGAGGATAGGAGGACAGTCCAAATTCTAACACCCACGCCAGCCTGTGCATTGACTTGGATATGGGAAAGTTAGCAAAGACACGAAGTAAAATAAAAACATACTCTATAGGTCCCGCGCTGCATTTCTGTAAAGGTTAGAGATACATTTTCACCAAAAATTTAAGCTACAAACAGCAAGGCAATCAAGCCATGAAATGACATGGGGGAAACTTAAATGCCTATTACTAAGTGAAAGATGCCAATCTGAAAAAAATTATACCATAAATGACACTTCTGGAAAAGGCAAAACTATGGAAACAGTAAAACGATCAGTGGTTACCAAGGGTTAGGGAGGAGGAATGGATGAATAGGTGGAACACAGAAGTTTGTTTTTTTCAGAGTCTTGCTGTGTAGCCCAGGCTGGAGTGCTGTGGCGCAATTTCGGCTCACTGCAACCTCTGCCTCCTGAGTCCCAGTTCAAGCAATTCTCCTGCCTCAGCCCTGGAGCAGCAGGGATTACAGGCATGTGCCACCATGCCCAGCTAATTTTTGTATTTTTAGTAGAGACAGGGTTTCACCATATTGGCCAGGTTGGTCTTGAACTCCTGACCTTGTGATCCACCTGCCTCGGCCTCCCAAGGTGCTGGGATTACAGGTGTGGCACAGAGATTTTTTTAGGGCAATGAAAATATTCTGTATGTTACCTTAATGGTAGATGCATGTCATGATACGTTTTTCCAAACTCACAGAATGTATAACAGCAAGAGTGAGCCCTAATGTAAACTGTGGACTTTGGGTGATTATGACATGTCAACACAAGTTCACCGATTGTCACAAATATACCACTCTGGTGTAGGATGTTAATGGTGGAGGCTCTGCGTGTATGGGGGCAAGAAGTACATGGGAAATCTCCTTACTTTCTTCTTAATTTTCCTGTGAACCTAAAACTGCTCTAAAAAATTAAGCCTTTAGAAAATAGAAAAAAGGAAGGCAACTCCTTAAAGTCTTCCATTTTGATTCAAGACTCAGGTAGGACAGCCTCAGTCAGGCATGTTTTGTTCTCATGGCTCAGCACAGGAATGTTAATTTTGGATTCAACATATACTCACTGATGAATATTTTGCCACTACGTCTTTGCACAGCAGGTAGTGTATTAACTTCCAGAGTTCGAGTCCTGGCTTTCCCTCCTATCATGCAGCTTTGGTTGCATCATAACCTTCTACACCTCCATTTGCTTTCCAGTTCTATAATACAGGACAATAATACCAACACTGGACTTAGGAGGATGACTAACATATATGACGGGCTTAACAAAGTAAGTGGCACATGATAAGGACTCAATGAGCATGTATGTCAGAGAGAAGTTTGGGATGAAGATACACTTGTCATGAATGAAAAGGAATGTAATCACACTATTATTCTGATTTACTTACTGAATAGGAGAAACTTATTAGCTCCTTCTTACAGTAACGCTGGAAAAACTCCTCCAGAATATGAGACATCAAAAAGTATTCTAAATTTGACATAGATAAAAAGATGGCACAATCAGTAGTTTGGTAGATAGGAAGAAGAGAGGAAAGAGCAATGCAGAAGGTATTCAGGGTGGCTCACTGCCACCGGGTTGGAGACTCCGGTTATGGGAAAGATAGAGACTGGGAAATAACAAGCATGTTCTTTTCCAGGACAAGCTACCTACTAAACTCTGCTCAATCCAAGAGCAAATGCAATTAAAATGGCTCATGCTTAAAATATAATTCTTGTAATAAGTTTGTGACCATAATGACAGTGGCATAGAGTCCTATGCTTGTTAGGAATCAGTCAAAACTGCAGTAAAAACAGAAAGGCTAGTAAAACACAAAGGCCCTACATTGTAGAGAGCCCCTCACTCTTGCTAAGTCTTTTTCTTTTAATTAAAAAATGGAGAAGAGAAGCAAAAAGCCATGTTGCTCCTCTGCTGACCTGCAGCTCCATTTTTGCTAAAGTGCTTAATGAATGAGTATGCTTTCAAACAGTCAATACATACCTTTGTCCTACTCCCAAACCAGCAAACGGTTTTTCCCTTCCACCCCCTCACAAGAGACCGACACTCTCTTCTTTTGTTTTCTTTAGTCTTTGCTGACAAAATGCCCGCTCTTGCTCCCGTCTCCCGATACTTCATTTTCATCCAAATGCCTCTGCTTTTATTCAGTACAGATCCAGCTTAGCGAGCATTCTCTAGTGCCTTTCAGGTTTTGACCCTCTTCCATGTTAAACAGGCTGTGGTGCAAGGGTAGGATGGTTGCTCAGTAAAATATTCCATCCAACAGGGGCAGTTATGCCAACAGGGCTGCTTTCTGGCAGGAATATCTGATGGGATAAACAAGGCTGGAAAGAAGAAGTACTTTTAGAGAGGAGTGGCTTTGTCAGGGGACAGTGATACATTCCAAATTAAAAAACACTCTTGTTTCTAATGTAAGAGCAGGCTTTTTAAAAACACGAATCACTGGGAGAAATGTAAAAAGAACTGTAATAACTGAGTCAGCAATTATGATTTCTGATATTGTACAAAGGGGATCAACTTTTTCATTTTGTGGTTGTAACTTTTTATTTCTTGAAAAAGAAAAACCAAAAACATCTTAAGTGCCAGAGATATGAAAAGGCTACTTTCAGAATTGATTAATATTTAAGAACCTATACAGATGCTGAATGGGAATTATGGCTAATATTTTATAACAAATAAGAAACATAATCATCAGATAATGAGTAGATGGATTCATTAACGTACTCATGTTAATGTTTACTGTTGAAAGACAGCATTATCTTCATTAATATCTAGTACATGGGACAAGTGATGAAGTATTTAGCCTTGCAAACAAAAGATTATACACAGAAAATTCATTATATTAAGGTGACAATAGCTCATGATGAAGAAAGCGGGTAAGATAAAAGCAAACAGAGATTGCGATACCCAAAACTGGACACTAGCAAATAAGCATGACAAGAAAAGAATGAGTAGAAAGTGAAGGAGTAAGATTATGTTTACAATTTTATTGTAAAACCTATAGTGTGACTGGATATTAAATGTCTGAGGTTGGGTTCTTGGCATGAAATGCACAATGTGGTATTCAAATATTTTTTAAAACAACCTCATTTAGTGAGACATCACTTAGTGAGACTAATATGAGGCAATGTGAGTAGTGAACAAGAGCCCAGCTTTGGAGTGGACAGACAAGTTTGAATCTCAGCCTTGGCCTTAGCAGATATGTGACCTTGGGAGGAGGACATTTCAGGGCTTCAGTTTCCTCACATATAAAATGAGGACGTTGATACCTACTTCGTGGGACTGTTACAGGGATTAAATGAGGCCATATATGTACAATGCTCAACAAAGGGCAAGAGGTCCCTGCCTCATAGTAATATGATTAATAATATGAATATTATTTTTTATTATCAAGATTCCATAAGAGAATTAAATATAAAGGCCAAGTTAATTTTTCCTCCCCATTTAAACTATTAGTCAAAATATTACAATTTCAAAGGTATGTATCAATGTATTACTCTGTTCAAAGCAGTATATGAAGTGCTAAGGATATTTCAAAGCACTCAGAAATATACTTTGAAATCTCTGTGTCCTTGTCTTTCATTTACATATGGATTTGTATTTTTTCCAATGTCCACTCAATTTTTAAGACGAGTGATTTAGGATGGCATATTTATTTTGAATATCCCATAAATAATTATTAAACACAAATGATTAGAGAGTTGATAAACTCAATTACTACAGGAGATAGTAGGATAGGACCTAAATTTATGCTGACTGGTATGGTTGATAATCTGTAGGTAGAACAGAGTAAACAAGTAATAGCTTCTTTCAGCAGTTACACTATATTTCCACCTAGAGTCTAGCTGAAACTTTCCAAGGCCAGGATAAGAGCATTTTGACATTATTTTCATGACTGTTATTCCTGCTAGTCATCAGGAGGCAGCTTCTTCCTCTAGCCTTCTGAGTCATTTTAACCTAAGCAATTTGTGGAATAAATGACGTTAGAGAGGGTTAGGTAAATGCAAAACATTTTTATATAATATGATAAAGATATCACCACAAGCCAACTGGAAAAGATCACTTAGTCTCTGGTGCTGGTAAAACTGGCTCACTACATGGAGAAAAATGAAAATGAATTCCTACCTGATACCAGCAAAATCCTGAAAATCAAGAAAGACACCACCACCAATACAATGATGGGCAAAGAACACGATGAACAGGCAATTTACTAAGGAGGTATCCCTAAAGACTAGCAAGCATGTGAAAAGAAGCTCAACCAGCCAAATAAATGCAAATTAAAAGCTATTACTTCTGCCTGGCATGGTGGCTCACATCTGTAATCCCAACACTTTGGGAGGCCTAGGTGGGAGGACCACTTGAGGCCAGGAATGCTAGACCAGCTTAGGCAACACAGGGAGATCCCACCTCAACAATAACAACATCAACCAAATTAGTCAAGCGTAGTGGCAAGCGTCTATAGTCCTACCTACTCAGGAGGCTAAGGTAGGAAGGTGAGTTGAGCCCAGGAGTTTGAGGCTGCAGTGAGCTATGATTGTGCCACCGCACTCTAGCCTGGGCAACAGAACAAGAACCTGTCTTGGGGGGGGAAAAAAAGGTATTGCTTCACACCTAGTAAGACTGAAAACCCGGCCGGGCGCGGTGGCTCACGCCTGTAATCCCAGCACTTTGGGAGGCCGAGGCGGGCGCATCATGAGGTCAGGAGTTTGAGACCAGCCTGGCCAATATGGTGACACCCTGTCTTTACTAAAAATACAAAAATTAGCCAGGCGTGGTGGCACATGCCTGTAGTCCCAGCTACTTGGGAAGCTGAGGCAGAAGAATCACTTCAACCCAGGAGGCGGAGATTGCAGTGAGCTGAGATTGCGCCACTGCACTCCAGCCTGGGTGACAGAGCAAGACTCCATTAAAAAAAAAAAAAAAAAAAGAAAGATTGAAAAGCTAAAAAAATAAATTCCTGATGTGGGTAAGGAATTTTATTGGGCTACAGTGGGAGTGGGGCTGGGGCAGTCATTGTGGAGAGTGATCTGGCACCATTTAGTCAAATTAACTCTTCATATTACTAACACCCGGCAATTCTACCCCTGTGTGTAAGTTCCAAAGAAACTTCACACAAGAGTGTAAGGGGAATGCATGAGGACATTTGTGGCAGCATCATTTTTGCTGCTCACCCTTTGGAGATCATACACACACAGAGCAAAAAAAATGGATTTTGACAAACAGAAAATAAATTGTTCTACCAAAAAGATGCCTGCACTCATATGTTCATCAAGCACTACTCACAATAGCAAAGATGAGGAATCAACATAAGTGCCCATCAATGATGGACTGTATAAAGAAAATGTGGTACATATATACCATGGAATACTACACAGCCATAAAAAAGAAAAAATCATGTCCTTTGCAGCAACAAAGATGCAGGTAGAGGCTATTATCCTAAGTGAATTAAGGCAGGTACAGAGAACCAAATGCTATATGTTCTCACAAGTGGGAGCTAAACATTGGATACTCATGGATATCAAGATGGCAACAACAGACACAGGGGACTACTAGTTGTGCAGGGAGGGAAGGAGGCAAGGGTTGAAAAACTAACTATTGGGTACTATGCTCACCTACATGGGTGATGGGATCGTTTGTATCACAAACCTCAGCATCATGCAATGTACACATATAACAAACCTGCACATGTACCCCCTGAATCTAAAACAAAAGTTGAAATGATTTAAAAAAAGAATAGATTTGGAAACAAGAGTGGATCTTTAAATAATGTTAAATGAAAAACATGAGACTTAAAACACAATACAATTTATGTAAATTTAAAGTATTTGTATACAAACCACTGCACTTTTAGAAAAACAGAGCCAAAGGAAAAAGGCACAAGAAATAAATTTAAATGGGAGGGTGGGAGGGGAATGTACTATCAGGATGAAATGGGATAAAACAAAATCTTCCCCACACTTTTATTTCTGGGGAGAAAAGTTAAGACTAGTATTTTAAACATTTATTTAACATATCAGGAAGGAAACAGAGAAGGCGGGAAAAGGGAAGGAGGAAAGAAGGGAACATTTTGAGAGTCTTACAGCCAAGCACTGCATTTGATCAAAAAATTAAAACATTCTTTCTTGAAATGACTGCCTTTCCAGCACTCTTCACAGTTCCATATAGGCTCCTAGAGACATGCTCTGACATAAATACATACTAACCTCAAAACCAAACCAAGAACTGTAGTTCACAAAAAGTCTGTTCCTCCTTTTCTCTGATCATTTCTAGAAAACTGACATCATAGATAACTCTAGGTTTTTTCCCCTCTTTAATTCTATTATTATTCCTTTGATGGGTAGCAATAATTTAAAATTTCAAGAACATTTCTCCCTCATACTTAAAAACCCTACAAAGAATGGGTTTGGAGTTACACCCTTCACAACCCTATGTCAGAGGTTGTGAAGAGTTTAACATTTCTCTACACACACTATGAATTCCTAAGCAGATCAAGATGAAATTATTAGCCATATGGAAGGAGGTAAAAATTGACTGAATTAGTTTTCAGTGATTTAGCCAAATGTATATTAAATTGTTAAATGTTAACACTATGTAAAAACACATATGTGGGTGAAATAGTGGACTTATTATCTCAGTGTGGAAGCAAAATATTAATCCTGTACATGAAATAAGAAAATAAGGCAACACATAGTACAGTTCTACAGCAGTCACATAAACTAGTGGTTTTCAAGCACTAGTGAACCTCAAAATCACCTGAAAGGCCATGAAAACAGATTACTGGGCCTCACTGTGTCTGGTTTAGAAGGTGTCAGATAGGGATCAAGCTGCATCTCTAACAAGTTCCCAGGTGACAAGGTTCCCCTTTGAGAACTCCTGGCCTAAATAATAAGAGGAGGGACAGGTCACAATTGTATTGTTAGGACAGAGAAGAAACTGGGATATGAGAGAGGTCTGGGGGTGAGTTGGGTTTTGGGTCATTAAAAGAAGGTGAAAGTGGAAGAGTGAAGAGAGAAACATTGGGAGTGGTGAGAACACCTGGGCACAGGCAGAGCCATGGGTGGCAAGGACGCATGGCAGGGACAGCCTCACACGGTTGGTGACCCAGGGGATGGGAACAGACATCGGTCTTTCCTTCCTCCCTTCTAGACCCACAGAACCGACTGTGTCCTTTCGCACAGGAAGGGTGAAGAGAGTATCATCTAGGTTGCTTGACGGAGGCAACTCAGTTGGGGAATTTCTGGTTGAGGACTTGCGTCCTCTTCCTCTTTTATCCTCCCTTTTGGGAGTGCTAAGACTTTCTCGTGTGCCTTCCTTTGGGGTACATTTTTGGCTCTGCTCAGAGGAGTGAGAACTACATGGCTTAGTGTAGTCTTTGCCTAACAGGTTTTGAGAGAGCAATGGCGGGGCCGGGAAGAGCACATTGTGCTCTGAGTAGCTTGGGTCTGAGGTCCTGAATGCTGCTGTTCATTTGCTCAGGGGATGCGGTGTTTACTGCACAGAGGCACGCCATGTAACCACCAGAGACACAGCCCAGCCCTCATGCTCACATGTGGAGCTTGGGAAATACACTTTCTACAACCAGTTTTGCAGCTAAGATTTAATTGACACTGCAGTAAGTGCTACAGAAAGGTGGCATGCAGAAGCTGTAACTGGTAGGGGCATTTGGCACTGGTGTGGCTTTCCTTGTACCTGAGGAACTGTAAGTGCAGTGTCGCGGCTGGACAAGGAGGGCTGTGGAGGCAGCAGTTCAATCCTATCAGTCCTCTGCTCTCAGCACTTCAGTAGCTGAATCCCACTCTCCTTCAGCCTCCCCACCTGTCACCAAGCCCACCATACTGTCCCTGCTGTGTCTCTTACCCTACCATCTGACAGGACACTGTTGGGACTAAACGGAGTAAGCCTAGAGAGTTCAGTGCAGTGCTTGGCACTTGATGCTTCAGAGATGGAACCTGTTGTTTCTAAGCTCTTAATGCTGGTCCCTCCTATCTGTGCCCTAGGCGCCTGTGTAGACTCTTTCCTGAAAACGATGGCCTGACAGAGAGAGAGTATCATTGGCCAATATAGTGGCCTAGGACGTGGATTGAAATGACATTGACAGAAATAGACACAGGAGAGGAGAGGGGGGTGCTGTTAGGGGAGAATTTTTTTTTTTTCTTTAGAGAAGCTGAGGCTGAGATGATAATAAAATAAAAAAGTGGAAATGTATTCAGCAGGCTGCTGAACTTTGGAAAGGGAGTTGATTAAAGAGTGAGACCTACAGCAGGTGGCAGGGAAGCTAGGAGGGTTAGGTTTTCTGTGGAGATGATGAGAAGGAAAAGAAAGACACATTAAGAGGAGGGAAGAAGAGGGATAGAGGAGGAGGAGGAGGAGGAGGAAGAGAGACAAGGAAGGGGAGTAGGGGGCAGGGAACAGGCACTGAATCTTCAGGTCAACATAGTGGATGGACCAAAAAGGAGAAAATGAACAGTAGACAGAAAGCTGGGAGAATAGAATGTTAGGGAGAGTGGGAAGAGGAGTCCCAGGAGAGTTCGCACTAGTGTCCAGTGCTACAGAGGGCCAAGGAGCAGACAAGGGAAAGACCCTGGGTCTGATGGTGAGAAGCTGCTATGTCAGAAGCCAAGTTTCAAGGGCAAGGGCCAAAAGAGCAGATTGAGGCCCCTTGCAGGCATTGCCGCAATCCAGTATTCCAAGTCAGAACTACAGGAGTTCTTGAGTAGTTTGTATCCCTTCCTGAGCCAATATATAAACTCCAGTAAAGTGGAAACCTCACCTCCTCTTTTTAATTCAAAGGAACCTCCACTACTGAAAGCCTGTGTGATTTCCTGTGAAGAGGTGGCTCCACGGCAATAGATCTCATCCTCTACATCATTAGCTGCTCCGAATGCTCTTCCTTGGCTGACAATGACGCTCAACCTGATTGCATTTGGTATTTTTTTTCCTCTTCAGTTTTGGAAATGATCTCTAGGTGCTTATCATTGGTGTCAACAATGGGGGCAGGAGCAGCTGTGACCAGCATGGAGTCAGGACTCAGGTTGCTACACAGGCTATTGTGCAGTCTGCAGAGTGAAGAGAGGAGTCTATTTGTTCCACCTAAACAGGAAAGCCACAACCACACAGGCCAGTCCCTAGATGGCTCCGGAGGATGATTCAGGGCAGAAGCTGTCAGGGATACTGAGGACCATATTGTGCACTGAGCAGTTCGGAACATTGTGAAATTGCAGTCGGAAAGAAGCAGGTGTCCTGAGAGAAAGAGGAAAAACCCACACAAAGTGTAACCCAGCCAGACACTTCAATTCCCAACCTAACTTAGCCACTTTCCCATCAGAAAAATCTATAAGAGAAGACAGAGCTTTATAGAAGACTTAGTCAGTCACACCCCGAGGGGGGCACATTTTCCAGGCAGTTCGGATGAGCGACGAGAAAGCCCAGAGGTATACTTAGACTCTACCGGCAATGGCTTTAAAACACACAACACCCTGAGATGTCAAGATTGTTATTTTTGTGGAAATAAAACCTGCTGCCAAGTTTTTATTTACCAAAACGTCTCACCCTACAGGAAAAACAGAAAAGTGTAAATACTCTTAAACAGTCACAGGGAGTGGCGGGAGGATGAAAAAGCAAAAGCCAGGAGGGTCTTAATATTTTTCTAGCCCAAGGAACAGATGCAGAGGGAGATTCCGGCTTTACACAGCAAAACACATTTCCCCCGCGTGGGTTCCACGTGGAAGGGGAGGAACAGTTGATAGTAAAAGATGGTGTAGTTTTGAGGGGCACAGGCAGCCCTCACACGGCATAACCTATTCCCTGTGTTTTTGCTGGTTTTAAAGGTTTCTTATCAATGTTAACTTTGACAAAAATTAAGGATATCCTAATTTTGTCTACCTCTCTTGAGCTAAACACAGAAATACAACCTCTGATAGATCACTTCTCTGCCCTTACCCAGTGAAAATCCCGTGATTCCATTTCCCTCCTCGTGGTAGAAGTGGGAAACAGGTTTGGGTAGGAGATATGTGGGCACCCTCAGGAGAGTTGACAAAAATATCGAGACACCTCCGCCAGAAGGAGGTGGCTGATACTACCCTCTCTTTGCTGGCGAATGTCCACTCAGACTGAGAGCTTTGAGGACCGCTCTTTCCGCCCACTCCTTCCTTCCTCCTCAAATATAGCCACCTCCCCCCACTGCCAATTTTCAAATCGGCACAATGATTAATGACCCAGGCAAGAACTTAATTTCCTGTCCAGTAGTCCAAGGCTGATTTCCAATAAAAGAACTCACTCAAGACAACGATTTCCTCTCTCCAGCCTCTAATCTTTTATTCAATTGTGGGCATTCTTCTCTCTCAGTGTGAAAGCTGAATCAATTTTTGAACTTCTATTTGGCGAATATTCCAAAGAATCACAAATGCTAAAGCTGGAACAGATCTTAAAGGCAATGTAATTCAACCTCCTCTTTTCTTGCAGTTCAAATAGGCCTTAAGTTGGAGGCTTTGACTCACACGGTTCTGTGTGCACATGGTCAAGTTGCAAGTGAGGAGGGAATTACTCTCATTAAAGGACACAGCCTGCGCCCTTACTGGTCTCATTATGGAGTTACCTTTAATGAAACGTCCATTTTGAACTGGGAACTAATCACCATGGGAGAATATTTCTGCAATTATGGGCTCCAGCAAAACACAAACAAAACAGGTGTCAGTGAAACCCTTCGGATAGAGCAATGCAATTACTATGTTCAATTACCTCAGGACTCCTTCAATACCCACTGCAGATTTAATGAGCTGTCCTGATTTGAACTACATGTATCCATCTCTTGTATTTATTTCTCAGAAATGCTGGATAGATAACTCCACTGCTTTCTGTGAAATTAATTCTGAAAAGCACAGGTTTCTAAACAAGATGCTAATGACTGCATAATATAATACCTTCTTTAGATGCATGATTTCCTGTAGACAATTCTAGTTACAATTCAGGAAATGCTTTCTGGGTTGATGCTTAAATAATCTGAAGTTCACAAGTGAGGGTATGCAAATAGCAAGCAATGGGTTGGGGTGATGGTGGGCTGGGGAAAAGCAGAGTGACCACAGCAGCAATGGAGTGCACTGTAAGCAGCGAACGCTGACACCACCAGAAAGAGTAACGGGCGTGAGGTTCAAAGATGCCAGTTTGTGTCCAGCTCTACTTACTATTAGCTGTGTGCCCTTCCCCAAGTAATGTATTCTTTTTTGAGGATCTATTTCATTATCTGTAAACAAACTATAATTAAGGCCTGCAGGGATGTTATAAAAATCACACAGTATCTATGAAAGCAGCAATCACAGTGCCCAGCAAATACTGGTGCTCTGTAAGTACTTGTCAAATTTAAATATCTTAATTCCCTCATGCTATACTTTCTTTCTGATTGAAACATCTCAATTGTCATAAAAATGTAAATACAGGAATTTATACAATTAATTGAAGTCTGCGTATAGTGAGGCTGGGCACCAACAAAAGTTAAATCTACATCAGTTCTGACCTATTTACTCACCACTCAAACACTCTGATGGATGAAAAGTTAAATATGGATCATAAATAGCCATAGAACTTAACAGTATCAACCTGAAATGAAGTGCAGCTTGAATCGGAAAAAACATGGGCCTTAGACCAGATGGGTTCCACTTACCAGCCCTTCGGTAAAACTAAAACTACCTGAAAAATTACAACTACCTTGAAACTTACCTTCCTGACTTCACAGGTTGTTACGAGGATTAAATAATATTAGTGGCCGTCTGTAAAACAGATAGCACAATTCCTGGCTCAAAGTTAGTGACAGAAAATGGTGACTGCTAAAAATATGCAGTCTAGGGCTCCTTAAGTAAATACCATTCCTCTGTTTTTGCTTATTTTATAATAGTAATGACATCAGCTTTTCTGCCAACTGCAGATTTGCTGTGAAAACCCAGTGAGAGTCTCTAGGGAGATACTCAAAGCCATAAAGAATTAGACATGAGCACCTGTACATTCAAGGCACAAATACATTGGGAAATCAATTCCTGGAAAATATGTTTACTTTTTAATGTCCTGGCTATGGCTCCAGAAAGTTCGAAAAGGTGCCAGAATTGGGACTAACAGAGCCATATGCAATTTCCTTGTGAAAGACCAATTGGAGCTTTGGCCACACACTTAAATGTCATCCTGGCAAAACAAAGCAGATGAAACTATCTGATGAACCCAGGACAGTTCTTCGAAAAGTTACAATATGTATGTAAGTGGGGTGAGTGAATACACATTTTGGGACACTACGATTTAGTATCTGGCCCACAAGCTTGAAACTGGTAACGTGGTAATTCTGTGTGCTATTACCCGGCTTATCCACTTAAAAGTGAGACTGCTGCCTGAGGCTTATGGCTTCCCATCTGCATTAGTCATAGGAAAGAAGGACAAGTTCTGCTGCCATGACCTTTGAGACCTAAATGATCTTAGGTAGAATGCAGAATATTCAAAACTAAGATCTTGACCACATTTGATATGACAATGAGTAAGGGATATGAACTTTCCCAGTGGCCAAGAGCTAAGGAGCCAGAAGGTGTTTCCAATGACTATAGGACATCTCAGTAGGACCTTGTTTTCTACTCAAAACTCAATTTGTGCTCCAAGCTCTTCCAGCCTAAAATTAGTGGGTGGTTTTCTCAATCATCACCCAGAGAACTCAGCCAGTCTGCCACTCATAACTTGGACAGCATTTCTACCTTAGCCGGCTCTCTCAGAGACAGTATTTTGAACTTCCTTGGTTGAATGCAAAACACATTCACTAACTAACCAAACAAACTGGAAGGAGGCATACCACAAGACCCAAACCCGGCAGACTCGATGACTGTGAAATCACCCTCTCAAAGGCTACGGGGCGGCAGGGAGGTGACCTGAGTGAGTGAAGGAGGTGGTTTCTTCAGAGTTTCAAAACTTACTCATCCACAAATACAAAAAACGCAGACAGAGGAAGGAATGGACTGCAAACTTAAATTCCTCTAATTTCCAAGTAGCTTGAAATACCTGCAGCCCCAGAGGGATCAAGCTAGGTATACAATCTGGTCAATTTATTTTTAGTTCTCCTACCGTGAATTCAGGTAGGAGTTCTGTAAATATTCATTCCCATAGTCTGCTCTGTTTTTCTCTCTCTCCCTTCCTTCTCTTTTAGAAATAAGGTGTTTGGGGGATGGCAGGGAGGGAGAGGACGGGCTCAATTTACAGGGAGAAGACTTAGGTTCAAACTAGCCACTTAATGGTCCTCAGTTTGGCATGGAACCTAACACTGGCTCGACCTGTTTCCTCATCTGTAAAATGGAAAGGAACCATGAAATGCTTATTTTCTGTGTGTGAGTGCATGAATGTTTAGTTTTGTAATACAAACTGTAAGACAAAATGAAGAAACCATGATGCATTAAACACCCTTAAAGCAACAGCAAAGCTCCTTAACAAGTAATGGCCTTTGGTTCTTTAAGGTCTCGAAATTTTGAATGTTTTGGACACTTGACATTTAAGCTCTAGATAATCAGAACCTCACATGGAGGCCATCTTTTCTAGACCTGCAGCATTGCAGAGCTTTCCTGAAGCAGACAGGGCAGCTTACTGAGTGTGATGGTTAATGTTGTGTCAACTTGGTTTGATCATGCTATACAGATATCTGGTCAAACACTTTTCTAGATGTCTCTGTGAAGTTCTATTTTTGGACAGGATTAACATTTTACACCAGTAGACTTTGAGTAAAGCACACTCCCTCCATAATGTGTGAGGGCCTCATCCAATCAGCTAAAGGCCTTAAGAAAAAAAAAGGAGGAATCCTGCCAAGAGATGGCCCTTGGTCCCAAACTGCAGCTCTTCACCAAGTCTCCAGCCTGCTAGGTCTCTATCCTGCACTTTGGACTTGTACCTCTATAACTGTGTGAACCAATTCCTTAAAGTAAATCTCCCCGCCTCTATCTGTAAATACCACCCCCTATCCCCCAACTCTGCTGCCAACTGGTTCTGTTTCTCTGGAGAAGTATGACAGATATACTGGTTTCACCCTTCTTAATTGGTTTGTAACATGAAACCATGAATATTTATTTCTTATTGACCTTTGCTTCCACTTCCCTTGCTGATATGAATGCCTGGTCCACGGCCCACTGATCAGTGTGTGGAGGAAGCACACCTGCCATGATTCTTGCAGAACGACTATGTGAAAACACTATCCTACTATGTAGGGAAATCTCTGAGGGCAGATATTTCTGTGTATTACAGCTTCCCTGCAGGCCTCTAAGAAAAACTTCTGAATATTAAGAAGCACTTGCGGCAAAAAACTTGGAATCCCCATAGATTGAACTTTTCTTTACAGAAGATAGGTTTGGGCTGGACCTGTGGGAAGGACTGCTGTCTGGTCCATCCCATTCACACCTACAGCACCCACCTTGTGCAGACCTGTGTCTTCTAAATCTCTTCCTAGCCCAGACCACCTTATGCCTGCCTCCACTGGACAATTCCTCTACAATGCCTTGCAGGTGTTTAACATGTACAAATCTAATTTCACAGTATTTCTCTCTAAATCTGATCTTCACTCTCTGTTCCTTAACTTCCCAAATGAAAGTCAAAATTCAGAAAGTAATATAAACCAGGAAACTGGAAGTCATCTTCATCATCATGGCATCGCTTCACATCCACTCCACACATAGTATCATAAGTCCTTCCATCCAAATGTTTCCCGAGGCTGTTCCAGCTGCTCCATGCCTGTTGTGTAAGTTCTGACCCTGTATTCCACCCATCCACCACACTGGTGCTGGAGTGACTGCTCTACAGTGCTATCTAATTCTATAATCATGGCCTTGGCTAAAATCTGTCACTAGCTCCTCAACGTACCTGGATACAATTCAAAGTCCTTCCTTCAGAACACAGCAATTACCGTGTTCTCCAGTGGCACTTCTTCGATGTCCTCAAGGAGCTTATATTATCTACTTCAAACCTGGCCTTACTCCTGGTTCTGTGGGATGCCCTTTTCCTACTTACTTAGGCAAACTGCTGCGCTAGGCCCTGAGGGCTATAATGATGAGCAAAATGGACAGTCACGGCCTCTTAGAGATTCTTGTCAAGTGATGGGTGTCAGTTATTAAACAATCACTCAAAGGAGTATGTAATTACAACTAGGATCCATGCTCTAGAGAAAAAGTGCTGTGAGATCATGGGAATCAGACTTTGTCTAAGAGACCCAGGGCAAAGCTTCCCAGGGAAGTAACTTTGACCTGAGACCTGAAAGATGAGCAGAGGTCAGGCTGCAGGACTTGAGAGAAGACTGGCATGACTCGGGTCCAGAAAGCAAGGGGAAGAAAAGCAGCACACGATGAAGCTGCAGAATAGGCAGGGGCCTGTCACAGGGACGTGCAGGCAGTAACGAGATTTCACCGAGACTTCCTTGGACTCTTCCAGCTCTCTTTCTTTAAAATTTTCTCTTAAAAATTTTAGGGGGCTGTAAAAGTAAACTATGTTTACTGCAACAACTCAACAATAGGAAAAGAAATAATAGCAGCATGCCATTTATATAGTACTTACTGGACGCTAGGTACTTCCTAAGTGTTTTCATGCTGTTATTATCCATAGGGAGGTGCAAAGTAAAAGCCCAACGCCATAAAGTTAGCAAGTGAGAACTAGATATCCCAAGCAGTCTAGTTCTAGAGCCCAGCTCAGAGCCACCAACTGGCCCCACCTCCAATCTCACCCCTTAAAGACTGATGTAAAGTATGTTACATGCCCTTGCTTGGGTTTCTCTGTGTTTAAATATATAAAAACAACTGGATGAAAAAGAATTGATGTGTATTGGATTTTTTTTCTTCTTTTTTAAAATTATACTCTAAGTTCTAGGGTACATGTGTACAATGTGCAGGTTTGTTACATATGTATACATGTGCCATGTTGGTGTGCTGCACCCATTAACTCATCATTTACATTAGGTATATCTCCTAATGCTATCCCTCCCCCCTCCCCTTACCCCATGACAGACTCCGGTGTGTGATGTTCCCCACCCTGTGTCCAACTGTTCATTTACATTAGGTGTATCTCCTAATGCTCTCCCTCCCCACTCCCCCAACCCCGTGACGGGCCCCGGTGTGTGATGTTCCCCACCCTGTATCCAAGTATTCTCACTGTTCAATTCCCACCTATGAGTGAGAACATGCAGTGTTTGGTTTTCTGTTCTTGTGATAGTTTGCTCAGAATAATGGTTTCTACTTCATCCATGTCCCTACAAAGGACATGAACTCATCCTTTT